>NC_055997.1:74047208-74384849 GCF_018446385.1 Zingiber officinale | reverse complement strand
CTTAATAAGGTATGCCCGAAGGACTTCTATCCGCTGCCTCGGATAGATCAAATGGTTGACTCTACAGCAGGTTGCGAATTAATATGCATGCTCAACGCATATCAGGGCTACCATCACGACCGATGGAACCTATTGCTACAACGTCATGTCGTTCGGACTGAAAAATATTGGAGCAACCTATCAAAGGCTGATGAATAAAGTGTTTCGTAAGCAGATTGACCGTAACATGGAGGTCTATGTCGATGACATACTAATAAAATCACTCCAAGCGGCCGACCTCTATATGGATATTGAGGAAACATGCCAAACACTACGAACCTATGGAATAAAGCTGAACCCCAGCAAATGCCTATTCGGCATGAGGAGCGGTCGCTTTCTCAGGTATATCGTGACTGAACGGGGGATCGAGACAAATCCAAGTAAGGTGAAGGCCCTGCAAGACACGCCTCCACCTCGCAATCTGAAGGAGGCCCAACGACTAACCGGACGGATCACTACACTCTCAAGGTTCATCTCTAAGACATTCGATGGAAGTCTGCCATTCTTCAAAGTGCTGTGCCGAGCTACGAGATTCTAATGGGACACAGAGTGTGACCAGGCTTTGGAAGAGCTCAAGGAGTATTTTAACTCTTTACCTGTGCTAGCAAAGCTGAGCGTAGGAGAGCCTCTCTGGATCTATCTATCATCCATCGAGCATGCGATCGGCTCGACATTAGTCAAGCAGAATGGTCGCGAATAACAGCCTGTGTATGTTTTAAGCCATATATTGAAAGATGCTGAATCTTACTACACTAGTCTGGAAAAGTTAGCTTACACACTAGTGCTTGCCGCTCGGAGACTCCGCCCTTACTTTCTTGCTCACTCGATCATCGTCATGACCAACAGTACCTTGGGAAAAGTCCTCCTCAACCCAGAGACGCCCGAGTAGCTGATCAAATGGACCATGGAATTAAGCGAGTTTAATATTCAATATCAATCCCAAATGGCGATTAAAGCACATGCCTTAGCTAATTTCGTCACAGAAGTCTAGAATGCGAAACAGAAGCAACCTAAAGAATATATGTGGGCGGTTCTTCCACTCATCAAGGGGGTGGGATCGACATACTATTGATCTCACCAAGGGAAGATTGATACAGCTCTCCGTCTGGTTGCATTATCGGGCCACCAACAACGAAACTGAGTATGAAGCTGTTAGGACCAAAAGTAGCTAGAGGGGGGGGGGGGGGGGGGAATAGCTCGTCACGTTCGCTCGTTGCTCGGCGTTGCTTGTTCCTTCGAAGATGTGCAGCGGAAAATACAGAAACAAACACACAACGCTAACACGGTTGATTTTACTTGGTATCCACCTCACAAGAGGTGACTAATCCAAGGATCCACACCAACACACACCCTCCACTAAATAAAACTCTCCTTTATGGTAACTACCAAGGGCAGAGAAGCCCTACAAGACTCAATACAAGAAGAGAGGGAAAGGATACAAGAAATACAAGCTTACAAGCTTACAATGAGTATAAACCCTAACCCTAGCTTCTCTTCTTGGCTTTGATCCGCCTCTTGACTTGGAAAACTTCCAAGATCCTTCAAGAACTGGCGATTTGAGCTTTGTGAGTGCTGTGGAGGAGTTGGCGAGAAATCTGGAGTGAATCGGAGAAGAGATGCCGAAGGAAATGAACGCCTGCGGCTATAAACGACGCCAACGGTCGGATCCCGATCGATTCGAATGTTCCCAATCGATCGGGGAGGCTTTGGATCGATCCACGGATCGATCCAGAGCGCCTCTGTGGATGATCGCCCGATCGATCCACGGATCGATCCGTGGATCGCTAACAGCGTCCCAATCGATCCATCGATCGATTGGGACCTCGATCGATCCACGGATCGATCCGGAGGCTCTCTGGACTGGCCGGATCGATCCATCGATCGATCAGAGCTGGCGATCCATCGATCGATCCAAAACTTGATTTTGTCCAAAACCAAGTCCCAAACCTCCCAAACCAACATCCGTCAACCTTGACCTGTTGGTATGTCATGCCTAGCATCTAGTCGCTCCCTTGACCTGCTAGGACTCCCTTACCAAGTGTCCGGTCAATCCCTTTGACCCACTTGGACTTTTCTCCCATGCGTCGATCCCTTTGACCTACTTGGACTTTTCTCTCGTGCCAAGTATCCCGTCAATCCTTTGACCTACTTGGATTTCCCAACACCAGATGTCCAATCATCCTTGATCCATCCGGATTTTCCTTGCCCGGCTTCACTCACTGACTTTCACCTAGCTTCACTCACTAGGGTTTTCCATCCGCCTAGCTTCACTCACTAGGACTTTCACCGGCTTCACTCACCAGATTTCCATCCGCCTAGCTTCACCACTAGGACTTTCACCGGCTTCACTCACCAGGATTTCCATCCGCCTAGCTTCACCACTAGGACTTTCACCGGCTTCCTCACCGGGGTTTTCCATCCGCCCGGCTTCACTCACCGGACTTTTCTTCCGCCTGCTTCACTTACCAGACTTTCCTTCTGCCCGGCTTCACTCACCGTGACTTTCCTACCGCCTAGCTTCACTCACTAGGTCTTTCATTTTGCCTAACATCCTAGTTAGGACTTCCCAAAAGCATCCGACCAACCTTGACCTACTTGACTCTTCTTCAATCAATATCTTATTGTCAAACATCTAAACCCAAACCAAGACTCACCTTGGTACCAGTGTCAACCTTGACCGAGGGATATTGCACCAACAATCTCCCTTTTGATGTTTGACAATACCACAATAACACTTACAATCCCATATGTAAGTTAGGCTAATCCCATAGCCTCCTTCTTCATGCCACTAGGTAATGAAAGCATAAATTAAGCTCTTCATTCTCCCCAAGAGGGCAAACTCCTCTAGGTAATGAAAGCCTAACTTACTCCCTTCATGAGTCCTTTCATTCTCCCCATAACCTTCCCATAGGTAATGAAGGCCTAAACTTAACCATACATTCTCCCCTATTGGCACACATCAACCCATCGTTGGACACACATCAACCTATGCTCCACAGGCACACTTCAACAAATCCATTTGTTGAAGACTCTCCCCGAAGAGTTGCTCATCGTTGTTCACAACATCACCAGATCAACACGATAATGAAGGTCCCATACCCTTCATTTATCCTTAACTTCTCCTCAATGTAGACAACTACCCAACCTTGAGCATTATCTACCACTTGAGTGTCCACTTGAAATAATGAGGATATCCACCCCCATTTCTCCCCATTTCAAGTTTAAATGCTCAACCTTGAGCAAGTTCACAACAGTAGGTTAACCACCTTCCAAGGTTCATGAAAATAATTTTCATGTCTTTAAAGAGTCCCTCCCCAAAGACATGGTGGTAACTTCATCATTGCACCAACAATGACTTGGAATCCCTAAAACATTAGGAAACCCAAATTTAGAAGTTTTGAGGTTCAAATATTCAAAATTTGAAACAACCTCAACCTAAACTTACTTAGTCTTCGTTAACCAATCCATCCTTGTTTTCAACATGAAAACACCCTTTGTATGTATACAATTGTATTTAAGGGGTTTGGAATGGTTACCTAGACTATAATAGGTTCAAAGATGTTTAAATCAGGCCTTCGCAGCCGAATCCAGCAGCTTGTGTCGATTGAAGTTGGATTCCAGTCGATTGAACCTTTCGAATCGATCCACCGATCGATTCAGACTCCCTGGATCGATCGGCTGATCGATCCAGCGAGCTTCTGCTCGCGGGAATTGCCGTTTGAATCGATCCATGGATCGATTCAGGAACTCCAATCGATCCATGGATCGATCGGAGCTCTGATAGTTGCTGAAATTCCATTTCAGTCAACTTCAGAAACCCCTAGAAAATTCTACAAAAATCCAAAAATTATGAAATTTCATGTAGACATTATTTAGGGCGTTTACTATCACGGAAAAAATAGTTTTCTATGAAAATACTTCATATTTTCAAAGATTGACACAAACTTGAGAACTTGCAAAAACTTTAGTGTTTTATTCAAGTTTGTGTCTAACTATTCAATGGTGATTACTATCAAAAGATAGCCTTCACCAAGGTTTTCCAAAATCATTTTGAAAACATTTTCAAAACCAATATCCCATCATGTTCCTTGGGCATAATGCACATGACTTGTACATTAGCTTTCCCAATGATGGGAAAACACATAACTATGTGTTTTGATGAATTTAAAACTCAAAGGAATGCACTAAATCAACATCTTGAGCTTTGTTCATCATCCTAACATCTCACTTGTATATAATATGCACTAAAACACATACAAGTCACCTTATAGTCTTTGTGAGATGTAGATTTTGGTTTTTGCCCTAATCTAGGGATCATGCATATTTATCTAGGTATTTTAGAAATATTAGACATCCACCTAGGATGTCACTTGTCAATAAGTGACGTTAAATGCCATTTGTCCTTAATTACAAGGAATTAAACTTAATGCATGATTATGTTATGGCATACATCAAAAGAAAATAATTTTCAAAAGAAAATATCCTATTGCTACATGATGTATGAATGTCATGACATGGTATTTTTAGATTTTTCATAATAAAACATGAATGCAAAACTAGACATGATGTCATGGCATATTATGGGCAAACAATCATGGCAAGATTTAGCATAAATAAAATATACCTGGATTAACTATCTAAGTATCCTTAAAGTCTTAGCTAAACTTACAACTTAAACCTAGATTGCCCTAAAGTGCTACAAGAGAATGCCAAAGCCTAAATTTGGCATTTCTAATTTCCTTGATTTAATGTATGCCAATTGAAAATAAACATGTCCTCAAATGTTGGCATATTCCATTTTTCCTCAAGAGTAGCACTTTTAAATTTAAGGCCCGGATTGCCTTAAATTGCCTAAGAACATACCAAAATCCCAACTTGATAGTTCTTATGAATTTCCCAATATGTGCCATTTAAGATTAAAATCAATTCTTCCACCATTAGGCACATTTACTCTTTCAAGGAGTAATCAATAGGTCCATTTCATTTTCAAAAGTTAACTAAAACCTTGAAAATGCTCCTTGAGTGTCAATTTCCTCAAAGTTGGGTTAACTACCCTTCTAATCGGAGTTGACACTCTCTAACCCATCTATGGGGTAGAGAAGATGCTCCTAGGAACCCAACACCTATTGGTGCTCCTTGGATGCTCTAGGTACTCACTAGGGATAACTTCCCTAGATACCTTCCTAGTGACCTTGTTGGGCTTCTTAGAAGCCTTGGTCACACTTTCTAGGTCAACTCTAGGGATAGCTTCCCTTGTAGCCTTCTTTGTGACTTTCTTAGACTTCTTAGAAGTCTTAGTCACATTTATTGCAAAAATACTCTTAGGGATGACTTCCCTAGTATTCTTGGCTTGACCACTAGACCTAGGGTTTGTTCCATAACTATATGGAACTCTATGGTAAGAGGGCACATCCTTCTTAGCCTTTGGTTTGTATCCCAAACCTCTATGGCCATTAGATGACCTTTGTGCTCCTAGACCTAGGCTATGCTCATTTTGCCCTTTTAGGATATTTTCCATCCTTTTTAGGGTCCTTTCCATTTTATCAAGCCTTGACCTCAAGACTTGATTTTCTATCACTAAGTCCTTAGTTTTAGATCTTTCATTTGATTCATGAGCATATTTGTTCTTGGGCTTGTATCTAAAATCTTTAGAGTTATTGCCCAAGTGTCTATCTACCTTCCTAACCTTAGGTGTAGTGGTTTTAGCATGAAAAGCTATATGTTTTTCTTTAACGCTATCATGCTTTCTATTTTCATGGTAAATAGCATTAAAATGATATAAGTTAGAGCTATCATGCTTTTTACCATAATGTAAAGGGGTAGGCTCAATAAATGTTACCTTCTTCTTTACCTTGGAGGCTCCCCCTTGACTAGTGCCTCCTTGAGCCTTGACCACCTTCTTCCCCTTGGGGCATTGACTTCGGTAATGCCCCTTTTGATTGCAAGAGAAGCATATAATATGCTCTTTGCTCTTCTTTGTCCCGGGGGTGGTCTCCTTGAGCTTCTCCTTGCCCTTTTTTGCCATTTGGCCCTTCTTCTTGGCCAATTTAGGGCACTTGCTCTTGTAGTGCCCATGTTCCCTACATTCAAAGCATATAATATGATTTTTATTATTAATTGAAATATTTATACCTTTGCTTGTAGGGGTGGCATCTTTTTCTTTGGATCCGGAGGTAGAAGCTTCCTCTTGATCGGACCTTGATTCTCCTCCATTTGATTTTTCTTGACTTGTGGAGGTAGAATCTACTTCCTCCTCTTCGTCTCTTGACCCGGATGTAGAAGCTTCTCCTTCTTCTTGATCCGGCGTCACCAAGGATTGCTCCCCCTCAATCCTAGAGGTGGAGGCTTCATCATCTTGAATATGAAACAAGGAGTATGCTCCCTCCTTGTTCCCTTCGTTGCATTCCCTTGAGGATGAAGCTTCTTGGATCTTCTTCTTCGGAGGTTGAGCATCTCTCAACCTCGGAGCCCTCCTCTTGGTCTTGCTCCAAAGAGTCACCCTCTCTGGATACTTCTTGCTCTTGTACAGTGGAGGGGATCTCTTCATGAAGCTTGGCCAATTTGCTCCATAGTTCCTTTGCATCTTCAAATTCTCCAATTTTGCAAAGGATGGTGCTTGGCAATAAATTGACCAAAAGCTTGGTCACTTTGTCATTGGCCTCGCACCTTTGGACTTGCTCTTGGCTCCACTTGCTCCTTTTGAGTACTTTGCCCTTGGAATTTGTGGGAGCTTCAAAACCTTCCATGAGAGCAAACCATTGCTCTATCTCCATCATAAGAAAATTTTCGATTCTTGATTTCCAAGAATCGAAGCTTGTAGATGAATATGGTGGAGCCACCCTTGTGTCAAATCCAAGTCCATCTTGGAATTTCATCTTGAAGTTGAGCTTGATAAAATCTTGAACTTGAAGAATTTGCTCCAACTTCTTCACCCTCTAGCTTTTCTTGTTATGCTTGACCCTTCCGCGATGATTCCGTGAAGAGCGGCCTCGCTCGATACCACTTGTTAGGACCAAAAGTAGCTAGAGGGGGTGAATAGCTCGTCGCTCGCTGCTCGCGGCGTTGCTTGTTCCTTCAAGATGTGCAATGGAAAATACAGAAACAAACACACAACGCTAACACGGTTGGTTTACTTGGTATCCACCTCACAAGAGGTGACTAATCCAAGGATCCACACCAACACACACACCCTCCACTAAATAAAACTCTCCTTTATGGTAACTACCAAGGGCGGAGAAGCCCTACAAGACTCAATACAAGAAGAGAGGGAAAGGATACAAGAAATACAAGCTTACAAGCTTACAATGAGTATAAACCCTAACCCTAGCTTCTCTTCTTGGCTTTGATCCACCTCTTGACTTGGAAAACTTCCAAGATCCTTCAAGAACTGGCGATCCGAGCTTTGAGTGCCGTGGAGGAGCCGGCAAGAAATCTGGAGTGAATCGAGAAGAGATGCCGAAGGAATCCTGCGGCCTTTAACGACGCTAACGGTCGGATCCCGATCGATTCGAATGTTCCTAATCGATCGGAGGCTTTGGATCGATCCACGGATCGATCCGGAGCGCCTCATCGATCGCCCGATCGATCCACGGATCGATCCAGCGCTTATCGCTCGAAAGCCCCCAATCGATCCATCGATCGATTGACCTCGATCGATCCACGGATCGATCCGCAGGCTCTCGTCACCGACAGTCCGATCGATCCATCGACGATCAGAGCTCGGATCGATCCATCGATCGATCCAAAGACTTGATTTTTGTCCAAAACCAAGTCCCAAACCTCCCAAACCAACATCCGTCAACCTTGACCTATTGGTATGTCATGCCTAGCATCTAGTCGCCCCTTGACCTGCTAGGACTCCTTACCAAGTGTCCGGCAATCCTTTCACCCACTTGGACTTTTCTCTCAAGTATCCGGTCAACCTTTGACCTACTTAGACTTTTTTCTGTGCATCCGGTCAATCCTTTGACCTACTTGGACTTTTCTCTCGTGCCAAGTATCCCACAATCCTTCGACCTACTTGATTCTCCCAACACCGATGTCCAATCATCCTTGATCCATCCGGATTTTCCTTGCCTCGGCTTCACTCACCGGACTTTCACCTAGCTTCACTCACTAGGGTTTTCCATCCGCCTAGCTTCACTCACTAGGACTTTCACCGGCTTCACTCACCAGGATTTCCATCTGCCTAGCTTCACTCACTAGGACTTTCACCTGGCTTCACTCACCAGGATTTCCATCTGCCTAGCTTCACTCACTAGGACTTTCACCTGGCTTCACTCACCAGGGTTTTCCATCTGCCTGGCTTCACTCACCAGGACTTTTCTTCTGCCTGGCTTCACTTACCAGGACTTTCCTTCTGCCTGGCTTCACTCACCAGGACTTTCCTACTGCCTAGCTTCACTCACTAGGTCTTTCATTTTGCCTAACATCCCAGTTAGGACTTCCCAGTCAAGTATCCGGTCAACCTTGACCTACTTGACTCTTCTTCAATCAATATCTTATTGTGAAACATCTAAACCCAAACCAAGACTCAGCTTGGTTACCCAGGTCAACCTTGACCTGAGGGATATTGCACCAACAGAAGCCTTGATAGCCGTCTTACAAGCAGCACGACATGTCAAAATCAGAAAAATCCTCATTCACTCAGATTCTCAGTTGGTCACCCAGCAGTTGTCAAAGACTTTTGAGATTAGCAGCTCCCGACTCAAGTTATATGTAGAAGCCTTCGAGAAGCTAAAGACAAATTTTCAAGAGGTTATTATACAAAAGATTGCTCGGCCGGACAATCAAGTAGCAGATGAGTTGGCTAAGTTAGCAATTCACTATCACCAGTCGTGACCAACCAGTCGATCGAACAGGTCTTGCTGGTGGTGCACATCGACTGGATGGAGGGAGTAGTTTACTCAAGCGACTGGAGATCGCTACTAATCGAATTCCTTTGAGCGTGTATCATGTCGACCGACCAAGAAGCAGCGCGACTATTAAAGAAAAGGGTTGGATGGTTCACCTTGATCGGGGATCAGCTTTATAAGAGAGCCTTCTTCAGACCCTTACTCAAGTGCGTTGGATAGGAGGACACAGAGTACATCCTACAGGAAGTGCACCAAGGCTCCTACGGAAGTCATCCGGGTGGTCATTCCCTGATTCGCAAGATCCTCCTGGTCGGATATTTTTGGCCAACTCTCCAAGAGGATGTCACTTGGACAGTAGCCACCTGTCTGTCCTGTCAAAGGTATCATAACATCTCGCATCGACCGACCGAGGAGATGAAGACATCTATGGTGTCTTGTCCGTTCGACCAATAGGGCATGAACATCGTAGGGTCGTTCCCCATGGCGATCGGTCAGCGGAGGTTCCTGCTCGTTGCTGTGGACTACTTCTCAAAGTGGGTGGAGGCCAGCCGCTAGCAAGAATAAGTGAGACAATGGTCATCAAATTCATATGGAAAGACATCCTGTGTCGGTTCGGCATCCCTTGCTGGCTTGTCTCAGATAATGGGAGGCAATTCGCTGGTTGGAAGCTCAAAGAATGGTGCAAAGGTTACGGAATCCAACAGGCCTTCACCTCAATGGCCTACCTCTAAAGCAACGGCCAAGCGAAGTCGCCAATCGAGAGATACTCAGAGGATTGAGAGCTTGGCTCGACCACGCAGGACGCAGCTGGGTTGATGAACTCCCAAGCGTCCTGTGGGCCACGTGCACGACCCCAAAGGAGGCGACTGGTGTGACACCATTCCATCTGGTGTACGACAGTGAAGCACTAGTCCCGGTGGAAGTTGGGGTGGAGTCTGACTGAGTTCAGCACTATGACAAGGAGAATGGCGAACGGAGATTGATAGAGCTAGACTTGGTCGACGAGGCACGAGACAAGGCTGTTGCTCGACTTATGGTGTACCGACAGCGGATGAAACAGAACTACAACCGAAGGGTGATCCCGAGGTCCTTCCAGGTCGGTGATCTAGTGTGGAAAAAGAAAAAGTTGGACGACGATGTCACCAAACTTGAAGCTCCATGGGTAGGACCTTATAAGGTCGTACAAAAACTCCGTTCGAGGGACTACTACTTAGAGGATGAAGACGGCAGACGGCTCGAGCGGCCGTGGAGAGCGAATCACCTCTAATCCTACATGCTCGGAATGAGAGGTGCGTGAGCAAATGAAGATGTGTATTTGCCTTCTGTATGTAAGACAAATAAGAATAAAATCAAAGTTTTCCACTCACCAACAGTCGAGCAGCGATCTTAAACCCATGTCTTCAGCAACAGTCGAGCGGCGACCTTAAACACATGTCTTCACCAACGGTCAAGCGGCGACCTTAAACCCATATCTTCACCAACGGTCGAGCCGCGACCTTAAACCTCTATTTTCACCAACGGTCAAGTGGCGATCTTAAACTCATGTCTTCACCAACGGTCGAGTGACGACCTTAAACCCTTGTCTTCACTAACGGTCGAGTGGCGACCTTAAACCATTGTCTTCACCAACGGTCGAGTAGCGACCTTAAACCCATGTCTTCACCAACGGTCGAGCAACAACCTTAAACCCTTGTCTTCACCAATGGTTGAGTGCCGACCTTAAACCTATGTCTTCACCAACGGTTGAGCAGCGACCTTAAACTCTTGTCTTCACCAACGGTCGAGCGACGACCTTAAACCCATATCTTCATCATCGGTCGAGCGGCGAACTTAAACTCGGAACTGATCGATCGGATCAGTGAGGACACACTTGAGTTTACGCGATGCTCGAAATGAGTCAAAAAATTAAAATACTAGAAGAATATAAAAGTTATCCGGACGGACGAGCATTCATTGATACTTTAAATTTTTTATAGAGGTAGAACCCTCAACAGGCTCACTCCAAATAATCTAAGATATCATTGGGTAGTGACTCAGTCAGCTTATCCCAACTGATAACTTTACTTGATAGAGTGGAGGGGAGGTAGCCTCCTTCTTTCAGTTGATGGAGCGTCCCATCGATAGCAAGGTCGAACAGACAGAGTCCTCGATCAGTGACCTTATCATTAAAAGTATCCAAGCGGATGTAGGCTTGCTTCATGAGATCAAACCTGCTCGACTCGACTCCCTGGTAAGTCTCCAAGGCCGCACGGGAAGCCTTCAGCTCTTCCCTCAACTTGGCTAGCCATTCATCTTTTGTGGCAAGCTGGGCCTTCGCTGCGGTCTGGTCGACCAATCGTCCATCCTGCTCGACCTTCAAAGTGGCCTCAGTGCCCTTTATATTTTAGGCCAATACCCGAAACTCCTTATTTTTGATCACCAAGTCCTCAATGGCTCGGAGCTTCCTGGTATTCGCCAAATTAAACTTGGACTCGAAGGAGTTGATCTGTTTATCAAGTCGAGACAATTGGTTAGTCTGCTCAGCTCCTTTGCTCTTCTCCATCTCCAATTGCTCGACGCTCACACTCAGATCAGCTCTTAGTTGAGCCACCTCAGCACTCATATGCTCTAGCTGCGCCTGGGAAGCAGATGATTGGCCGCTCGGGTCCCCTAGTTGCTTGACTTCTTGCTCCAAAAATGCCAGCCTTTAACACATGGCTAGGCTCTCTACCCAATATTGTGAGGAAGCAAAGAGTTCTTAGGGTCGAGCGGCGACAAATAGTTGTTGGTGCGGGGAGCATCCGATGATCGAACCTGAGTTTTGATAATGGCAAAGGATTCAAAGTTAAGGTTTGTGGTGATCTAACGTGTTGAATAAGTGTTTCAGGAAAGTCCTAGCTGCGGTTAGGCAAAGGGAAAATCCTAAGGGGTGGTAACCTTAGGTCCTAGGGGGCGGTAACCCTAGGTGAGGGAAAACCCTAAGGGGTGGTAACCTTAGGTCCTAGGGGGCGGTAACCCTAGGTGGAGGAAAACCCTAAGGGGCGGCAACCTTAGGTCCTAGGGGGCGGTAACCCTAGGTTGAGGAAAACCCTAAGGGGCGGCAACCTTAGGTCCTAGGGGGTGGTAACCCTAGGTGGAGAAAAACCCTAGGGGGCGGTAACCCTAGGTCCTAGGGGGTGGTAACCCTAGGCGGAAAGTCAAGTCGGTCTGGAGGACCGGACAGGCATGAGGTAATCTCTCCTGAGGGGAGTAGGTGAGGACGCATTCCCCGTAGAGGGAACAGTAGGCGTCGGGTCGACCTAGGGTTTCCGGTTGGGAATCCGAAGTCAGACTCGGACAGTCCGAAGACTGTCAGTTCTTCTTTACTATGTTTTATCAGATTCTAACACTGTCTTGCAGGGTATTTGCTTGGACTAACCTTGTTTTGCAGGAGAGGAACCTGCTGGAAAAAGGTGGTCCGGGCGCCCGGGATGGATCCGGGCGCCCGGAGGTCCGGGCGCCCGGGACCAAGTTTTATCCCTACCGCGACTTCGCCACGTGGAGCATCCTGGTTGGTTGGCCACGTCACACTCCAGGCGCCCGGAAGGGATCCAGGCGCTCGGAAAGTAATATAAAAAGAGGGTCGAGGGAGCAGCTAAGATAAGACGACACATTCTAATCTTTCTTCTGTGAAGTGCTGCCAACGAGACGACCTTGAAGTGCTACAACTCGACGCCGACGACCTGAAGCTCAGACTCTTCGATCTTTTGTTGTCGGTATTAGTTTACTTATTGCATTAATTGTAATTCAAATTGTAATCTTTCCGATATTATAGTTGTTGCCCACCGAAAGCGGTCAAGGACTGCGGGCCTTCGAGTAGGAGTCTTCATAGGTTCCGAACGAAGTAAAACATCTGCGTCTGTTGTGTTTGCTTTTACTTTCCGCTGTGTTTCTACTCTATGTTTTAAAATCGTTAAAATAGCCACGAGCGCTATTCACCCCCCCTCTAGCGCTTTCGATCCATCAATTGGTATCAGAGCGGGGTCGCTTTGAACTGGTGTAACCACCATTCAAGCATTTTTCGTGGCTTTGTCGTTTGTATAGGGTAAAAATAAAACCACCTTTCGTTTTTTTCCCTCCAAAATTATTTTTGAAAAATTCATTTTTATCCTTTCATGGTTTATTAGTATTGATAAAATATTGAATTTGGCAAAATTTGAAATAATATTTTTTAAATATTTTTTAATAATATTTTTTTATTATTTTATTATTTTTTTTCTCGAAACTGGTGAACTTCTATTTCTATCCTTCCATACCGCACTGCTAATCCAGGATCAAGTCCTGATACATTTTTTTGCTATTTTTTGTGTGCAAGGTTCTTTTAAAATGGCATTCCAAGAAGGATTCTGTACCGTCCGACCGCCGCTCTTTTCTGGCAAGGACTTTGGATACTGGAAGAACCGGATGGAATATCACCTCAAGACGCAAGTCGAGATGTGAATCATCATCCAGACCGGACTCGAACTTCCACGTGACGACACCGGAGAACTTATCTCATGCATCAACTGGGATTCTATCACAATGAAAAAAGTTGAAGCCGATGCCAAAGCAACCTGCATGCTACAATGTGGCCTAACCAATGAAGAATTGAACCGCATCGACCCTTTCGCAAGTGCAAAAGAGTTGTGGCAAAAGTTGATGAAACTACACGAGGGCACTTCCGACGCTCAAGTAAGTAAGCATAATTTAATAAATGATTTATTTGAATTAGATGAGCAGAATAATACTACTTCGGCCGAGGAAGGTATTACGATGGTTGCAGGTACAAGTAAGACAGAGGAAAAGATATGGTCCGAGTCTTCAGATGAATCCGGGTCCGACGAAGAAGAACCGACGAGCTTCCTCGCTCTACCAGTACAAGCAACCGTGGCGGAAACTGAGTCCGAGTATGAGTCAGAAACCGAGAGCGAATCCGAGACTGAGTCTGATCGAAGCCACGAATCCACATTCGTTTCCGAAGGACCAAAACCCACTGTAAGTTCACTACTCGCAGAATTTCAATTAGATAACTTGCATGAATTATTACCTTAAAAAGTTGGCTAAATCCAACGTCCGGGTTAAGTCGCTCCAAAAGGAGGTAACAGCCCTTAAGGAAGCGACTGACTCGAGCTCTTTAACTGAGTCAGTTCAATTTGGAAGTTCAACTCAAGTCCAACAACTTGAGGAAGAAAATTCCAATTTGAAAGCTCAAATTAAAGAACTCAAGGACACGTTGGAACGGTTCACCTTGGGCTCCAAGAATCTGGATCTGATTCTTGGAAAACAGCAAGGCGTTTACAACAAAACTGGACTTGGATTTAAAACTAAAATAAAATACAAATCATATTTATCGCTTGTTAATAGAAATAATAGAAAAATTGTCCAAGCATGGGTGCCAAAATCTAACTTGGTTAATCAAGTTGGAACTGGTCACTATTGGATCCCCAAGGATCAAGTCTATTACCTTGATAGACCATATCGAGGCTATGATCCAAGGGGAGCTAATAGAAAAACAATATTAAGAACATAATTCAAATTAAAATTCAATTAAAAAATTAAAAATTCAAAATTAAATTCAAAATTCAATTAAAAATTTGAAATTAAATTAAATTCGAAATTAATTCAAAATTAAAAGTAAATTTCAACTTAAGCTAAATAAAAATAGATGGAGGATCCAGACTCGCTGGCACCCCCAACTGAACTACCCGACAGGGTAACTGAACCTAATCTACCAGAAATGGGTAAAACAAGAGTAGATTACCCGGCAGGGTAATTAAGGTTAGATCAAAACGGGTTAGGTTTAACTTGACCCACAGTACTGGTGAAGTTTTTGGATGATAGTACGTTAGGGAAGCTTGGGCATCGCATGTCTAGGAAGATATGGCTTCGACCTGGTGCATTTGGCCAAGTGGAACTGACCGAAGCTACCCTTAAATGGATCCTAACTAGTTAGACCAATGTTTAGTATTAAGCTCAATGGGTAGGACTATTTGGAAACCTCGAAGGCATGGTTACTTTAATGAGTTCCCTGTGACTCACCATAGCCCAGAAGTTTATCCAAAGAATGCTTACTTGGTGAACCCAAAGCTAAACTTGAATCTAACACAAAAGTTAAACCAGACCCTAAAATTCAACCATAGCTCATTTCACAACAATTATAGGGTTCCCTGATTGAAAATTTAGATCGGGTGAGATAACTAGTAAATTAAAATTAAAATTGACTTAAATCAAGTTAATTCAACAAAATTATTTCAAAAATCTTTTAAACTCAATTTCAAAATTATTTCAAAAATCTTTTAAAATCAATTTCAAAATTATTTCAAAAATCTTTTGAAAATCAATTTCAAAATTATTTAAAAATCTTTTCAAAATCAATTTCAAAATTATTTCAAAAATCTTTTAAACTCAATTTCAAAATTATTTAAAAATCTTTTCAAAATCAATTTCAAAATTATTTCAAAATCTTTTAAAATCAATTTCAAAATTATTTAAAAATCTTTTAAAAATCAATTTCAAAATTATTTAAAAATCTTTTCAAAATCAATTTTAAAATTATTTAAAAATATTTTCAAAATCAATTTCAAAATTATTTCAAAAATCTTTTAAACTCAATTTCAAAATTATTTCAAAAATCTTTTAAACTCAATTTCAAAAAATCTTTTAAACTTAATTTCAAAATCTTTTCAAAATTACTTTCAAAATCATTTTAAATCTTTTCAAAACTTAATTTCAAAATTACTTTCAAAATCATTTTTAAATCTTTTCAAAACTTAATTTCAAAATCTTTTCAAAATTACTTTCAAAATCAATTTAAAATCTTTTCAAAACTTAATTTTAAAATTTCGAAAATCATTTTAAAATCCTTTCAAAACTTAATGTCAAATCATTTGAAATTCAAAACTTATGTTTTATATCAACTGTAAAGACAACTCCATCTCACGCTCACTCATATGCTAAACATTCTTGTTAATCTAGAATGAGTGAGATGGAAAGATAGAAAAATAATTTTTTTTAACCTCTCATGCTTGGACTCCTAAACTCAAAGAATTTATTAAGGCATTAATTAAGGGGGAGTGATTTTGAGTTGGTTTTAAAATTAGTTTTTCAAATTTAGCTTTTTAAAGTTTTTTTAAAAAGACAAAAAAAAAAAAAGAACTTAGCTAAGCGTCTCTCAAAGCAATTGTTTTCAAATGCTAAGTTTTGCTGAAAATGCTAAGTATTTTCCAAAGCATTCTCAAAATTTCATCAAAACAATTTTTTTTGAAAAACTAAGTTTTTAAGGTTAAATACTTAACAAAACTACTATCTTCATAAGTTTAGCTAAGTCTTTGATAAAAGTATTCTAAAAAAAAAATAAATAAATAAAAATCTTAGTTAAACTGAGTCTTGATCAAATTTTTTTTCTAAACTCCCTCTTTAAAAACTAAGAATTTAAAGTGTTGTGGTATCACAAAAATTTACTTAGTTACTTGTTCAAGACAAAAATAACCTTATCTCAGCTAAAAGTATCTCTCAAACTAAAGGAAATGGAAATATTAAGATTAAGCATGCTTGTACGTTAGGGCTCTGATACCTGATCAAAACCAAATCTTGACTCATGCTTGAACCTTAGGGCTCTGATACCTTACTAAAACAAAATTTGTAAACTATTAAACACTAAGGTTATCGCTTCTCCTTTGCCTTAAGTATCTTTGAAATTCATTTCTCTTAAGCAGCTTTTCAAAAAACATTTTCAAACTTAAAACCTTCAAGTCTCTTCTATTTGAAATTTTTTTTTAGAAAATTATTTAAGTTGAAACTTTTTCGAAAATTCGTTAAGTTGAAATTTTTTTTACCTTTTTTGAAATTATATTGTCCACAATTCGTTAAGTCTCCTCTAGCAAAATCAATGGTTTAAAGTTCTTTTTGCACTTAAACTATTCTCCTTGTTGCTTTTCACTTATTTTTTTTTGCCTCTTGCCTAAGTTAAGATTTTTAAACAAATTCTGCTAAGTTTTGTCTTGAAAAGTTAAGTTTTTTTTTCAAAACTAGCTTATTTTTTATATATCGCAAAGAGGGAGAGTAGAGAATTTCAAAAGAGAACAAAAATCCAAAGGGGAGGTTATATTAAGGGGGAGTTTGTAATGCCATTTTTTTTCTCGTACTTATACCTTACTGCATATTATTACTTAACTTTGAATTTCGATTGCCATAATCAAAAAGGGGGAGATTGTTGGTGCGGGGAGCATCCGACGATCGAACCTGAGTTTTGATAATGGCAAAGGATTCAAAGTTAAGGTTTGTGGTGATCTAACGTGTTGAATAAGTGTTTCAGGAAAGTCCTAGCTGCGGTTAGGCAAAGGGAAAATCCTAAGGGGTGGTAACCTTAGGTCCTAGGGGGCGGTAACCCTAGGTGAGGGAAAACCTTAAGGGGTGGTAACCTTAGGTCCTAGGGGGCGGTAACCCTAGGTGGAGGAAAACCCTAAGGGGCGGCAACCTTAGGTCCTAGGGGGTGGTAACCCTAGGTGGAGGAAAACCCTAAGGGGCGGCAACCTTAGGTCATAGGGGGTGGTAATTGGTGTCGGCCTTTTTGCATGTCACAAGGCACTCCAAATTAATTAAAATTGAAACTCATTAAAATTAAAACAAGTGTTGTAGCAACGAGTCCCAAGTCGTATTTTTTCCCAAGGGCTAACTAGTGAATGTGTATATATCTAGAATTGATTCAAATTGAGTTATCACATCCACAAAGTCAAACTAACACTTACATTAGATTTGCAATTCAAATTCAGTTCTTCTAATAAGATCAAGAGCAGATTCAAGAATAGTAACGTTGAACAGAAGAGCACAACCAAAAGCCTCCAATTAAACAAACATTTTAACATGACTCTTTTCCATTTCATAAGACATCGTTGATTCAAATGATTCAATTCCTATCTCTTCAATTCACAACCTCATTCATTACATAACACAGAAGTTAACAATGAAAATCTCACAAAATTCATGCAATACTCAAATATGAAAACAGGCACAGTACATCGAATGAATTGAACATGGGTTTCCTAAACCTAAGAATTGAAATTACATCTAATTTATAGAAATCGAAACAAGAAATTGCAAGTAGAAAAGAAATTTCAATCTAACTATCAGATCTTTAGATCTGAGCAAATTCATGGACAATTCAAAGTAAAAATGAAAGAAAACAAACCCTAACATTCCACATTCCAAAACCGAAACCAAGCTTCATTCACCCTGCTGTGAAACAGAGGTGCATCGGAAACCTCCCCTCAACACCCAACGAACAATGTACAAGCTCCAACTATTACCAGGTGGCGTTCACAGCTCTTGGAAACCTCCCCTTAAGCTCACGCCCGATTGGTAATCTCATCAACCGAAGAACAAAGCTAAAATCCTGTGAATTGCAAAACTAATTCAATTGATCAGATCTACTTAGCTTCGCTGTGGAATGGAGATCGGAACAGACTCAGAAACGTCAAGAAACCTCCCTTGAAGCATCTGTTGATTGCGGAAATTGTTGGTCGAGAAAACTCCCTCTGCCAGGATCGCGGCGATGAAACAGAATCCCAAACGCAGCTGAAGAAACCTCCCTTCGGCCACTCTTTGATCTCGGAAGGTGAACGCCGAAGCTTGGAGATCACCGTCGGTGAAGAATGATGCTCTCAGATCTTGAATTGAGGAATGGGAACTGCGGCTGTCGCGCGACGAAGAAGACGACACTGTGGAGAAAATCGCGAGCCGAGTCCAAAGAAGCACTGTAGCTTCTCAAACGTTTTAAACCTCTCCTCATCTGATCGGACGGTCCATATTTCTTTGGGCTTGATCAACGGTTGGATCATCTCGGATCTGAATCAAAACTTCCGGATCTTCATCAATGGACTAGATCTTCTCCTCATTAGGTCGGATGGACCAAATGCTTAACGGATGGCTCATATCTGCTTGATTGTAGACGAACGGTCCAAATAGCTCCAAGGTGTAATCGCCTCATTAAGCCCTTGATTTAAGCCCAAATGCGGTCTGACTTGATCGGGTCCATGACCCTTTTGATGCCTACAAAATAATAAACAAATATCAGCATCAAATACCATGAAATTAGGTTAATTTACAATTAGGTCCAAATTCAAATGCAATTATGAAATATGCTGTAAAATATGATATTAAGCTATGAAAGATCATGAAAAATATGCATTATGAATTAAAACAATATAGCAAAATCATGGTTATCAAATCCCCCACACTTAATCTTGGACGTCCCGTTCAAGTAAAGAAAACTAAAATCATCCACATAAATTTCCTAGCAATACCTAAAAGATAGTAAAAAGAATTTAACTAAGGTCATCTTAAAGATCACAAACATTCATGAATGCAATTCAAACAATAATCAGTAAGTATGGTGGTTTCAATCCAATTGAAAAATTAAGCAAGTTACAATCTCACAAGGTATTCACCTATTCTAGCCCTCACACTCAAACATGCATATTAGTGGAGTTCAACTCAATGCAATTCATAACATTTCACTACCATAAGCTTGTTTATTTTCTAATTCTCCACCACCATAAAACATAGCATACATGAATCAAAAGGATTTTATCATGAAAAATTGAAATGGAAGCAAAAAGAATAATGAAAGTGAATGAAAATGGCAAAAGAAAAGTATTTAATGAAGAAAATGAGAAGATAAGAGTATTGGAGGAATATACTTGATGAGTTGACCATTTTGATGTAAAAAGAGATGAATACCATTTGTCATTACCACATCAAAGTATTAAGCTAACCTCCTTTTCAATTTGATAGAAAACCAAAATTCTTGATACTCTATCTTCACCTTTGATACATTCTTGATGTGCCATTTCTCAATTTTTTTTCTTCTTTCTTTCACTGTTTTTTTTTCACTTGTTTCCATCACTTGAAACTAAAAACAATCTCACAATAATTAATCAATAAGAATCCCCTCCCCCACACTTAAACTTGGTCGTCTCGGACAATTAAACACATCTTGTAATCTTTAAACCACTGCTTTCTTTTACATTCTGCAGATTTAATTTTGTAGCAGCAAAGTTTAAGTGTTTAGTGGTCACACACTATAAAGATATAATCCAATACATTTCAAAAATTGAAACAACAATGTATATCAGCAAACAATGGAAATATCTTGTATTCAAATATCTTGTATTCTTCCTTATCAGTAGCACAACATCACATGGAGAAAAGAGTAAACATCAAACAGATTACAGCATAAATCTAAATTCTGCACTGCAATTCCAGCAGACCGAAATCTCATTCCAAAATTTCAAACATCACAACAGTTTCAGCACTCATGATATACTCCTACTGTAATCCAGAATTGAAACTCACAATAATACCAGCTCAAGCTCTAAAGATTCATCTTTCAACAAATATCATTAGGTGATATAATGAGATTCCAGAATTAAGACTAATTCCCTGATTTCCTGATTGGACAATTTAAGGAATCCAATGCAAGCTTCCAATTTCAGAATTTTAAGTTTCTAAACAGCTCCCCAATTCAATTTAGAATGTATTGCTTGATTCTGAAATGTGTAGCTCAATTTCAGAACGAAGAATTCAAAGAGATCCGAAATTGATACATGAAGATTTAAGCTAGGAAATAACATCATTCAGCGCTAACTTGAGAAAAGCATGAATTCTACATGTTTCTGATCAGCAACTGGTTTTAAATGTTGGTTTCTAATCAGCAATTAATCTGAATTCGAATTCTGACAACTCAAAATTCAGATTTATAAAAACAGAAACAGGATTTGCAGAATCAGAATTCAAGCTTTCTAATTTAATAGATTAGAATACCAAATGGTAATGGAAGTTCATCAACTTCACTTGGACCTCTTACCAATTAGAACTTTATAACCAAGACTTGGCACATGAAATGATTTTGAATTTCATGCTGTAGCAGTGTACAGCTCAATTCCAGTACCCTTCCATATCTGTTCAGCTTCTACAATCTTCCAGCACTTCTCAAGAACTTAAATCAGCAACTTTAATTCCAAAAATGCAGTCCAACATCTAATCCTCCAGCTGAAATTCTTTGAGTCTACCATCTCATTCAAGATAAGAGCTGTTTCATTTCCAGCAATTTGAATCACAGACTCTAAACTCAGATCCACAGATCAGCTTTTCAGAATCCAGATTTCAGATTATGGTCATAAGAAGCTTGAATAGAATAACAACTCACTTGGCAATTCTTCCAAGAAGATGCTCATAATTTCAGTTACTGAAATTTCCAGCCATAAGTTTACAGCTCACTTTTCCAGCATTTTTTCACTTTCTATATCCACAGCTTCCTTTTACATTTAATCCTCAGCAAGACCTATCCCAATTCATCTCGAATTGGGTCTTCAAAGACTGCAAATTCAGAATTCTAACACGACTGCAGAATGGATAGATTCTGATTTCCTGTTTTCAACTTCAAGATTTCAGCTTGTGAACACAACTTCAGCAACCAATTTCTTGTACCCTTCAGTACTTCAGAAGGTAAGGAAAAGTGTTATCACAATTATATCTAACAGTACATGATCTTCAAATGCTCTCTTACTTAATTTAAAAACTAGCTATGCAAAGTTGATACACACTTGATACATAATGATCAAATTCCAGCAGATTTACACAATTCTGCAGATTAGTCTGATACACAAAAGTTCAGAATTTTCTAACACTTACTGACTTCAATAACAGAGAATTCCATATTAGATTGCAATCATTTGGTTAGAGCTCTTGAACTCCAACTCAAGCTAAGAAGATATCATCTTACACATTAAAAACTTTTCTTGAACTCTTCAAAAAAAATTCCACAGAATAAATTTCAGAACTCTGAAAATTTCAGGTTATACATATCCCTTGATTAACAAAGTAAATATTCTCAACCCAAGTTGATTTTCAAACAGCATCCTTCATCTTTGAATTCATTCCTGCATTTTGGTAGAATTTCAGAATTGCTTCTCACATTGACTAGAGAATTTTTCCAGAACAGTTGCCGAATTCAGGATTCCTGATTTAGCAGCAGATTTCAGAGATCAACTTTTATAGATTTAGTATCATAATTTAGATTCTTGAGTTTGATTCGTTTTGCAGCACCAGTAACATTATAGAGGAAGTAAAACAAATAGCAAATAGAGTCCAATAGATTCTCTTAAGCTTGATTTCTGATTAAACATCTGCAACCAGCTTGATACACTTTAGTTCCTTCAAGTTGCTCATCTTAATGCATTTTCCCTCATTTCAGTTCTGAATAATGAATAATTTGAAGTATTGTTAAGTATGCTTCATTCGAAAGAGAAATTATGATCCTATCACAGATATTAGACTCCATAGGATATCAAACTAGCTCTCTCATTAGCAGCAAAAGTAGGGAACTAATTCCAGCTTATAAGTTCAGCAACAAAGTTCAACATATCAACCTTACAAATCCAGAATTGTAGGCATTCAGGTTTCCTGTAGAGATACAATATATTCCTTACACCATCTATACTCAAGACATTATCTTAATTCTGATTTGTACATCTCAATTAGTCCAACTGCTATTAGTTCAGCACTTCTTAGTTTCAGATTTTTGGTTCTGCAGATTGTACACCAAAATCAGCTCTGATTCAACAGCAACCTTAATCCTTTTGCTGTAAATGAATTACAGTTTCTGCAGATTTTTTTTTTCTCTGATTCACTCAGCAATCCACACTTTTATCAGCTCTGATTTTTTTCTTCTTGCATTCCATCTCTGATTTCGTCCAACTCCTTTTGTAGTAAAGTTAGGCAATTCAAGAAACCAATCCATTAGAGTTAAATACTTTGAAACATAATAGGCTTGAAGAGATATGAATCATCAAATGATTATACTCACTGACCAAATCCGAAACTGGACAGTTTCAGAAAATCAAACTATAAATGATTTCACAATGTCAAAATTTTGGAAAAATGGCACATCAAAAGAGTATCAAATGACAATCTAATTCTGACACTTAACTGATCACTTTGAATTTTCAGAACTGCACAGGATTCTGAATTTTCAAATTGATAACTTGTTATATGCATCTGATGTTACTGCTTTCTTCCTTCTAGCTTCAACAATTGATTCCCAAGAACTTAACAATCATTTAATCAGCAACTTGATACTTTCAAATTCCTGTTCAGTAACTTTGCAGAGGATTGGAAAGAAAGTAATCCACATTTGTTGCTAGAAATACAAGAGTTTCAATAAATTCCCAAAGATCTTTAAGGATGATAATGAAAAAGTTGCACAACTTGTTTCCATAAGTTTCTGAATTCTGTTTCCAGCTTTTAACCTCACTGTTTTGAGTGTCAAATGTTTCCCTTTTCTTCAACTTTTCAGAGTAAACGATACAATGCTCAAGTGCTGTGTTGATGAAATACTACCCACTAATTGAATTCCGAATTATGGTTCATGAAAATTAAATTTCAACGATTATTAAACTGCAGTAAGCAATGAAAATTCTGCCCCAAAACTGTTTAAAATCCTTAAATCTCAAGCAATGCAACCATCAACTTAAATTCAAAATTCCAGAATTCTCCAAACAATTTGAAGTAGGAACCTCAAGAATCTCAAGCATGTACAATTTTCCCCCACACTTAATTCTTTGTTCATCTAGTCAAGCTAACTCATCAAGCAATTAATCCAAATCTCTCAACGAAATAAAAGAAATATGACAAGCAAAGAGAATTAGGAATTAGAATGCTAGATGAAAATATTTCAAGAAAATTGTGAGGAAAGGAATTGGGAAGTATGAAGGGGAACAAAATTGACAAGATCCTCAATTTCCATGCATACCAATGTTATTGTGACTTTGAAAAGAAACAAAGCAAGTTCTAGAGTTCAATTGCTATGAGTACATGCCACACAAAGAATACAATAGTGTTTAGGCTAAAAGTGGTCCTCTCTAGATATTTTTATGCAATCAAACTTAATTGATCAAACGGAATCCACTACCAAATTAACCAATATAATGCAAGAAAAGCATCCAATCATGTTAAATGACCTAAAATTGATGATCAAATTTAAGAGACTTTTACCATCTTAAAAATATTACTAGAAAATTCATGGGAGAATTTATTTAAAATAAAATGCTATGTACTAACAAAATGCAAAGTATAAAAGCAAAGTGTGGAAATAAAATGCAATTACTAAGTATGAAACTAAAGAAACATGTGAAGCAAGAATTTATTAACAAAGCATGAATTAAAAATGCAAAAGAAAGTGAAATTAAAACCAACTCCCTTTTAATTCCGATGGTCGAAGAAGATTTAGCAAAAGAATCCACGTCGGAAATGGAGTATTTTTGATTCCACTCAATTTCTTTTTATTGACCATTTTTCCCTTCAAAGCTTTTTCTGGAGGTCTGAGGCGGTTCAGTTCAAGCATCCACTCCGGAAGCTTGTGTTCTCCTACAATATCATTAAAAGAAGATCCCTCCCATGTACATGTGGGGTAAAAAGAAAATAGGAGAATATTAGTGTGGGTAGAAAATTTAGCAAGGAATGAATCATAACTAATGAAATCAACAAACGGTACCTCTATTGAATTTTCTGATAAATCACAAAAATCACTAACCTTGTCATCTTGAAAGGTACCTGGAGTAGTGATTGTTACCTCCTCTTCATCAAGATTTGGCTCAAGGTCTTGTTCTGGTGAATGTTCATCCTCATGTAGTGATTCTTGGGTACTTGGCTCCATAGCACAAGTCCCTACACTTACATCTTCAACTCTTGGTGGTTCTTGAGGTAATGCTTCCAGTAAGCACTCCCCTACACTTAAATCATCTTCAAAAACATGTTCAGAACCTGAATCACTAACAACATCTTCAACAACAAAATCATTAGGATCAGAAATTTGCATAATTACATAATCATCACAAAAAATATTAGAAAAATCATGTGAAGTAATGGGAGTAGGGTCAGGCCTGACAGAATCGCTACTTTCCATCTCTCCACTAGAGTTTTGTGCTTGCAGCTGATTGATGGTTGATGCAATTTGATCTATCTGATTTTGTATGTTCTGTATCCTTGAAAATTGCTGCTCTTGATGCTCATTCATTTTTTGCATGATCTCCTTGAGTTTCCATGTTGACTCATCCATCTGAGATTCGTTTTGTTGAAAAAAATTGGCATAAAATTTGTTGAAACTTCCTGGAACCCATATGAACTCTGGAAAGCTGGATATGGCTCAATAAATTGTCCTTGTGCACTTTCATACCTGAAACATGAATTATCCACCCAATTAGCATTAAAACCATTTGAAAATAAATCATACCTATTTTGTTGATCCATTGTTGGGTAAATTTGATACTCAGGTTGAAAACACTGATAATTCTTCATTCCACCTCCAAAATTCTGAAAATATGGATCCATGCTAAAGAAATCTCCTGTTCTTCACTACAACTCTAGAAATCAATGTTAGAAGACTCAAGAGCATAAAGTTTCAAACACATGAAAGTATGAACAGTAAAAGCACTTAAAAATTCAAGAACAAACCAACATGAAAATACAAAAAGAAATAGGCAATCAATCAATCAAGATGCTAACAAAATAAATCAATCAAATCCAAAATAAACACGCATTGCTAGTTAATTCCCCGGCAACGGCGCCAAAATTTGGTGTCGGCCTTTTTGCATGTCACAAGGCGCTCCAAATTAATTAAAATTGAAACTCATTAAAATTAAAACAAGTGTTGTAGCAACGAGTCCCAAGTCGTATTTTTTCCCAAGGGCTAACTAGCGAATGTGTATATATCTAGAATTGATTCAAATTGAGTTATCACATCCACAAAGTCAAACTAACACTTACATTAGATTTGCAATTCAAATTCAGTTCTTCCAATAAGATCAAGAGCAGATTCAAGAATAGTAACGTTGAACAGAAGAGCACAACCAAAAGCCTCCAATTAAACAAACATTTTAACATGACTCTTTTCCATTTCATAAGACATCGTTGATTCAAATGATTCAATTCCTATCTCTTCAATTCACAACCTCATTCATTACATAACATAGAAGTTAACAATGAAAATCTCACAAAATTCATGCAATACTCAAATATGAAAACAGGCACAGTACACCGAATGAATTGAACATGGGTTTCCTAAACCTAAGAATTGAAATTACATCTAATTTATAGAAACCGAAACAAGAAATTGCAAGTAGAAAAGAAATTTCAATCTAACTATCAGATCTTTAGATCTGAGCAAATTCATGGACAATTCAAAGTAAAAATGAAAGAAAACAAACCCTAACATTCCACATTCCAAAACCGAAACCAAGCTTCATTCACCCTGCTGTGAAACAGAGGTGCATCGGAAACCTCCCCTCAACACCCAACGAACAATGTACAAGCTCCAACTATTACCAGGTGACGTTCACAGCTCTTGGAAACCTCCCCTTAAGCTCACGCCCGATTGGTAATCTCATCAACCGAAGAACAAAGCTAAAATCCTGTGAATTGCAAAACTAATTCAATTGATCAGATCTACTTAGCTTCGCTGTGGAATGGAGATCGGAACAGACTCAGAAACGTCAAGAAACCTCCCTTGAAGCATATGTTGATTGCGGAAATCGCTGGTCGAGAAAACTCCCTCTGCCAGGATCGCGGCGATGAAACAGAATCCCAAACGCAGCTGAAGAAACCTCCCTTCGGCCACTCTTTGATCTCGGAAGGTGAACGCCGAAGCTTGGAGATCACCGTCGGTGAAGAATGATGCTCTCAGATCTTGAATTGAGGAATGGGAACTGCGGCTGTCGCGCGACGAAGAAGACGACACTGTGGAGAAAATCGTGAGCCGAGTCCAAAGAAGCACTATAGCTTCTCAAACGTTTTAAACCTCTCCTTAACTGATCGGACGGTCCATATTTCTTTGGGCTTGATCAATGGTTGGATCATCTCGGATCTGAATCAAAACTTTCGGATCTTCATTAATGGACTAGATCTGCTCCTCATTAGGTCGGATGGACCAAATGCTTAACGGATGGCTCAAATCTGCTTGATTGTAGACGAACGGTCCAAATAGCTCCAAGGTGTAATCGCCTCATTAAACCCTTGATTTAAGCCCAAATGCGGTCTGACTTGATCGGGTCCATGACCCTTTTGATGCCTACAAAATAATAAACAAATATCAGCATCAAATACCATGAAATTAGGCTAATTTGTAATTAGGTCCAAATTCAAATGCAATTATGAAATATGCTGTAAAATATAATATTAAGCTATGAAAGATCATGAAAAATATGCATTATGAATTAAAACAATATAGCAAAATCATGGTTATCAGTAACCCTTGGTAGAGAAAAACCCTAGGCAGCGGTAACCCTAGGCGGAAAGTCCAGTCGGTCTCGAGGACCGGACTGACATCAGGTAATCTCTCCTGAGGGGAGTAGGTGAGGACGTGTTCCCCGTAGAGGGAACAGTAGGCGTCGGGTCGACCTAGGGTTTCCGGTTGGGAATCCGAAGTCAGACTCGGACAGTCCGAAGACTGTCAGTTCTTCTTTACTATGTTTTATCAGATTCTAACACTGTCTTGCAGGGTATTTGCTTGGACTAACCTTGTTTTGCAGGAGAGGAACCTGCTGGAAAAAGATGGTCCGAGCGCCCGGGATGGATCCGGGCGCCTGGAGGTCCGGGCGCCCGGAGGTCCGAGCGCCCGGGACCAAGTTTTATCCCTGCCGCGACTTCGCCACGTGGAGCATCCTGGTTGGTTGGCCACGTCACACTCCAGGCGGCCGGAAGGGATCCAGTCGCCCAGAAAGTCATATAAAATGAGGGTCGAGGGAGCAGCTAAGATAAGACAACACATTCTAAGCTTTCTTCTGTGAAGTGCTGCTAACGAGACGACCTTGAAGTGCTACAACTCGACGTCGACGACCTGAAGCTCAGACTCTTCGATCTTTTGTTGTCAGTATTAGTTTGCTTATTGCATTAATTGTAATTCAAATTGTAATCTTTCCGATATTATAGTTGTTGCCCACCGAAAGCGGTCAAGGACTGTGGGCCTTCGAGTAGGAGTCACTATAGGCTCCAAACGAAGTAAAACATCTGCGTCTGTTGTGTTTGCTTTTACTTTCCGCTGCGTTTCTACTCTATGTTTTAAAATCGTTAAAATAGCCACGAGCGCTATTCACCCCCCCTCTAGCGCTTTCGATCCATCAATAGTAACATATAAAATACTTACCCTAATGAACATCTGGGTATGACTATCGGCAAGCGCCCCTGGAGGCATGACCGCTGCACCGGCCCGTGCATCGGGCCATATCTGTACGAGTAGACCTTGGATGATTATCTAGTGTTCTGGGGCCCGGGCTTTAGCGTTGTCTGAATCACGCCATTTAGCCGTCGATAGATGGATGCCTGCCATTATATGTCACTGGCCACTCAGAGCAGATGGGGCTAAGGTTCCTCTGCCACTCGACTAAGATGTTGACGATGGGCAGATGCGAGACTTCTGGGTCTTCAGTGGTGGTAGGTAGGTGATGTTGGAGTGTATACTGAAAGCCTAAGCTTTGTAAACATTCATTATGAATAAAGAATCACATTTGGTCTAATTATCTACATTTGTTTGTAGTTGTTCATTTAATTTATATTGTAGATAACATAGTATGTGGTGTCACATACAGAAGATGATGTTATCAGTACCTTATAAATTATAAACAGTAGCTCACGACCAGAATGGAAAGGAACAAACCATTAGAAGGTCGTAGTGTAATTAGGTATTAGTTTATCTTGACTATATAATTACACTAGTACACTCAGAGTGTATTGAGTAGGACCATTCGAGGTCGTTCCTTTTATACTGACTTTATAAAGGAACAAAGACCTCAGTTATTATGGAAGTGTGTGCTCTTAATCCTAATATAATAACAAGCACATATATTTGATATTTATTTCTTTAATTTATCAATGGGTGAGATTTAGTTCGATGAATCAATAAACCCGATAAGTTGGGAAATGCTATTACTTATAGTGTGTGTTGTTGATTATAGAAGGAAACTGTGTCCTAGAGATACTAGGTTGATAATGTCCCCAAGAGGAGCTCATAAGGATTGTCATGTTAAACCCTGCAGGTGGACTTAGTCCGACATGACGATAAAGTTGAGTGGTACTACTCTTGGACTTAGACATTAATTAAATGAGTTGTCAGTAACTCACTTAATTAGTGGACATTCGATATCTTAAACACAGGGAGACTAACACACTCATAATAAGAAGGAGCCCAAAAATGTAATTTGGGATTGGTGCGGTAGTTCAATGATAGTTCTCTAGTGGAATGAATTATCGTTGATAAAATTAAGTTGTGTGTTCGGGGCGAACATGGGATGCTTAATTTTATCGGGAGACCAAAACCAATTCCTCCTCTCGGTCCCTATCGTAGCCTCTTATTTATAGAGTACTATACCCACCTATACCCACCTTCTATACCTACCCAAAGGGGGCCGGCCAAGCTAGCTTGGGAATCAAGCTAGGGCCGGCCTAGGTATATTTTGGGGTGGCCGGCCCTAGCTTGAACCCAAGCTAGTAGGGCCGGCCAAATAAAATTAAAAAAGAAATTTAATTTTAATTTTTATTATTATGTGGAAGATATATTTTAAAGAGAATTAAAATTAAAATATCTCTCTTGTAAAAGATCTACAAAAGATTAAAGAAAGAGATTAGATCTCTTTCCTTATTTGTAGATTGGAAGAAATGTTTTATTTTATCTTTAAAATTATTCACATGTTAATAAAATTAAAATTATAGATATTTCCTTTTATTAACCATGAAGAGATTTTAAAGAGAAATTTTATTTTTTAAAATTTCCGGAAACAAATTAGGAAGTTTTAATTGTTGATTAAAACTTGTCCTCTTTTGTATTCCAATGATGTGGCCGGCCATCACAAATTAATTGGGGAAATTTTATTTTATTTCTCTCAATTAAATTATGTCAAGGAAATTAAGGAAAATTTATTGTAATTAAATTTCCTAATTTACCTGGGCCAAGGAATATAAAAGAAGGGGTGAGGGTGCCTTCACAAGACACAACATCTATTATTCCTCTCCCTCTTTTGTTCCTTGGTGTGGCCGACCAACCTCTCCATCTCTTCCTCTTGTGGTGGCCGAACCCTACCCTTCTATTGGAGCTCTTGTGGTGGCCGGATACTACTCGGAGAAGAAGAAGAAGAAGGAGAGAAAGCTAGCATCTCTTGGAGCTTGGTTAGTATTTTGGTTTTTCTCCTTGGTGAAGCTTTTCTTTTGTGGCCGAACCTTGCTTGGAGGAGAAGAAGGTGGTTGGTGGTTTCTCATCTTGGAAGATCGTTGCCCACACAACGTCCGAGGTTAGAAGAGGAATACGGTAGAAGATCAAGAGGTTTTTCTACAAGGTATAACTAGTAATTTCTATTTCCGCATCATGCTAGTTATTTATGGAAATAATACCAAATACAAGAGGCTTACGTTCTAGTATTTCGAATATGTTTTTCGAAGTTGTGTTCTTTTGTTTCTTTCTTTTCCTTGTGATTTGATTGTTCTCTTTGGTTAACCTAAAGTTATTTTAGGAAATTAAATATTAGCTTTCTATTAAAGGTTTTGTCTAGTCGGTGGTGGTTGCTCCCATATCCAAGAAGGCCATGTGCCTCGCCACGTCAATACTGGGAACCTTTATGGAAATTAATATTTAATGGAATTAATAACTTAAGGAGACTTGGGTCGAACGTGTTAAGTTCCGCAGAGATCCAAGTCAAAACCTAAAGAACAATAGATTAAGTTTTGGATCAAACGTGTTAAGTTCCGCAGAGATCCAAAATTTAATTTAAAAGAACACATGGTAGCTAGGAAAAGGTTCACCTTTGTACAAAATTTTTGTACAAAGGAACCTATAGGCTTTCCGAGTAGCAACCAACAATTGGTATCGAGCTAGGGTTTTGCCTCTGTATTTGGTATTTAGTTTAATTATGCACATGTCATACATAATTTAGGTGATAATAGTAGGATGTGCTAACTTTGTGGACGCAGGATCCAACTATTATGGCTTTTAGTTATTATGTGTGTGATTGGACCCTTGGACATGTCAAGGGCATTTAATGTGTGTGCATGATTGTATTAAAATACAGCAGGAGTCGTATTTAGTTTTATTAGGATTTTATTTTTGATCTAGATACATGTACATTCCTTTTATGGAATATAGGATCAAAATGTAAAATTCTATTAATGTCGCGGATCGAATCTTGCAAAGCGTGGAACCTTCTAAGGACCAGAGGCGCAGCGGAACTAGGAGCAAGATGGATGCGACAGCTAGACCCGGAGGCGGTGGCCAAACATGGCAGCAGCTTGGGATGACAACACACGGAGGACAAGAGATAAAAGCCATAATAGTTGAAAATTAAATTTTCTATTTATTGCTTTTATATTGTGTGCATGTTAGTTTACAAGTTTAGTAGGCTAGCATAGTTAAAATTCCTCATTTATAAATAACTAAGTGGGAGAGGGATTTTAAATAAATCCCATGGTCTCCATTATCGGTTTGTAAGTGATGCAAACAAGCTTGCGCGTTGGCTCGAGTGCCTTCCTCCATAACGGATGAGCTTGTTTGTGGATCACTAGAACAAACTTCCATTTTGGATGACTATAGGAAATTAATTAAGAGCGTGTGATCTTCCCCAACGAAGGGGCATAATCTTATTAATGGACTTAGTGTCAAGTAATGGTATACACTTAGACACATCTAATAGTATCCTCCCAACGGAGTCACTCTATTATATGTGTGACTAAATGATACCAACTATTATTTTTATTTGTCAAAAGTTAGGTTGACAAGATAATAAAATTAATGGGTTAAAACCTCCTTTTACAAATGTTGAATTTGTATACGTCCACACTAACGTGGCATACAAAATTCACGGTGTTATGAGGTGTTGGTTAATTTAAAATAGTATTGTTTGAGGAATCAATATTATTCTAAATTTAGAGTTCGACCAAAAGTTATTTGTGATTCTTAGGATGTCTTTCAACCCACCGTCCATCATACTTCAACAGAATAGACTTACTCGACCAAACTACATAGATTGGAAAAGAAACCGGACATTGTTTTAACTGCTGAGCTATAAATATGTACTGACCGAATTGCCCTGATGCATCTATCGTGAATCTACCCAAGAGGAGATTGAATATCATAGAAATGGGTAAAAGCAGATGAGATGGCGGTGTTACATTTTGGCTTCAATGTCAAATGTATTGCAACATCAAGATTTACCAATACAACCTATGATATTATGAACAATCTCAAGGAACTCTTTGGTCATCGTGATAGGGCTTCTAGGCAAGAAGCCATGAGAAAGATAATGACAGCCACCATGCAAGAGGGTACTCGTAAGGGATCATATCCTAAAGATGATGGCTTATCCGAACGAGATACAGATCCTGGAGGAGAAATTGATGGGAAACCCAGATCGATATGATCCTCCAACGCTACCTAGAAGTTTTGAGCATTGAACTATAATATGAATAAGAGGGTTTATTCATTAGCGGAACTAATGAAAGCAGCAGAAGGATTATTTCGTCACAATGCTCAAATTCACTATCGAAAATGGTTCTACTTCTAAACCGAAAGGAAAGAAGAAGAAGAAACAAGTGGTTCAAGAAAGAAAGTGAATAAATCTCGAGTACGGATTTAAAGTCGAGTGAAGAAGCCAAGGGCAATGCTTCATCTCGCAAGCGGTGACATCGAAGGCTGATCGCCTCGTAGGAACCAAAACAAAGGTATATCTCATGCTCTAGTTGTTGAAACATGTTTAGCGGTGTTATCTACCAGCACCTGGTGTGTAGATACGGGAGCCACTAATCATGTCTGCAATTCCTTGTAGGGGTTCCAGGAAACCCGACGACTATCTGAAGGGGAGATTACCGTCTACATGGGCAATGCTACTAAGGTGGCAGCTGTTGCAGTGGGAGACGTCTACTTATCTTTTAGTAGAAATAGAAATTTGGTTTTAAGAAATTGTCTTTAAGTACCCAGTTTTAGAAAGAATTTAATTTCTAAACTGTTTTTAGATGGATATTCAGTTTCTTTCAGTAACGATATAGTTATTAAAAGAAATAAAGTGATTATCTGTTCTGGTGCATTAGTTGGCAATTTGTATACTTTAAATCCAATTTCTTCCACAAAGCAAAACATGGAAATTTATAACTCATCTTCTAATTCTAATAAGAGAAAAGAACCTTCAGAAATGAACCAAGTATATCTTTGGCATCTAAGACTTGGTCATATTAATTTAAGTAGGATTCAGAGGCTTATAGCCGATGGACTTTTGAGTTCATTAGAGTTGGAAAATTTTCCAACTTGTGAATCTTGCTTAGAAGGTAAAATGACCAAGAGGCCGTTCAAGGCCAAGGGGTATAGAGCCAAAGAAGTGTTAGAGTTGGTTCACTCGATTTGTGTGGTCCTATGTCTGTCCAGGCAAGAGGAGGTTTTGAATATTTTGTCTCTTTCATAGACGATTATTCAAGATACGGATATATTTACCTAATGCGCCGAAGTCCGAGTGCTTTGATAAGTTCAAAGAATACAAGGCGATGTGGAGAAACGATTAGGTAAAGTATCAAGACACTACGATCTGATCGTGGTGGCGAATACCTCTTAGAGAGTTTAGGAATTACTTATCGAGGTGCGATTCAATCCCAATTGTCTGCACCGAGAACACCCCAACGAATGGTGTAGCGTAACGAAGGAATAGGACTCTTATGGAGATGGTTAGATCAATGATGAGTTATTCGAATTACCAAATTGCTTTGGGATATGCCTGGAAACAGCAGATATGTTCGAACTTAGTACCTTCTAAATCGTTTCTTCTACTCCCATAGAATTGTGGAATGGCGAAAACCAGCCTAAGACATATTCGGATATGGGGTAGTCCAACACATGTGCTGAAACCAGATGTCGATAAGTTAGAATCTCGTATGAAGTTCGCGTGTTTGTAGGATATCCCAAAGGAACGAAAGGTGGTTTATTTTATAGTCCTAAGACCGAAGGTCATTGTTAGCACCAATGCCCGCTTTTAGAAGAAGACTATATAATGGATCACAAGCCCAGAGTAAAGTTGTTTTAGAAGAACTTAGAGAGGACATGTCTACTTCAGCACGACAAGATGAAGTACCACAAGAGACCGCAACACGTGTCACACATGATACACAACCACGGATGGTGCCTCGTCGTAGTGGGAGGGTTGTAAGGCACCGAAGATTCATGTTTTGGGAGAGTCTTCGACTTGGTCCCGGTAAACATGAACCCGATCCACGAACATACGAAGCACTCCAAGATATAGATGCAAGGATCTTGGCAAAAGGCAATGAATTCAAATAGAGTCTATGTACTCTAATAAAGTCCGAGCTTGTAGAACCACCGATGGTGTAAAAGTCGTTGGATGCAAGTGGATCTACAAAAGGAAAAGAGGGATGACGGAAGGTAGAAACCTTCAAAGCTAGGCTTGTTACGAAAGGTACACTCGTAAAGAGGGAATCGATTATGAGGAGACCTTTTCACCGGAGCCATGCTTAAGTCTATCCGATACTCTTATCTATTCGCTCATATGGATTATGAGATTTGGCAAATGGATGTCAAGACGTTTTCCTTAATGGAAGTCTTGAAGAGAACATCCATATGAAGCAACCGGAAGGGTTCATTGAAAAGGCAAAGAGCATCTAGTGTGCAAGCTCAATCGGTCCATTTATGGACTGAAGCAAGCTTCAAGGTCTTGGAACATCCGGTTTAATGAAGTAATCCAGTCATATGGATTTATTCAAAGTCCGGATGAGTCTTGTGTATATAAGAAGTGTAACGGAAACGTGGTGGTATTTCTTGTACTATACGTAGATGATATTTTGTTAATTGGCAACAATGTCAAAGTATTATCAGACGTAAGGGTATGGTTGTCCAAACAATTTGATATGAAGGACTTAGGAGAATGTGCACACATTCTTGGGATCAAAGTTATAAGGGATCGTAAGAAAAGAATGTTGTGTCTATCCCAAGCTTCATATATAGATACAATCCTTGCTCGTTTTAGCATGCAGGATTCCAAGAAAGGTTTCTTACCTTTTAGACATGGAGTAGCTTTATCTAAAGAGATGTCTCCAAAGACATCAAAAGAGATAGAGGACATGAAAGCAGTTCCTTATACCGTAGGAAGCCTAATGTATGCAATGCTATGTACGAGACCTGATATTTGTTTTGCGTAGGCATGGTGCAGATATCGGAGTAACCTGGACAAGGACATTGGACTGCAGAAAAGCATATATTAAAGTACCCGAGAAGGACTAGGATTATATGCTAGTATACCAAGCATGATTTGCTCCTCGTGGGTTACACTGATTCATATTTCCAATCGATAGGGATAAAGAAGTCTACATCAGCTATGTGTTTACTTTAGAGGTGGAGCCATTTCATGGAGGAGTGTTAAGCGTAAATGCTCAGACTCAACCATGGAAGTCGAGTATGTAGCAGCCTCGAGGCGCCTAAAGAAGTATGGCTCGTGAACTTTCTAATGGACTTAGATGTGATTTCTGGTTTGCCCAAGATCATCACAATTTATTGTGATAATAGCGGTGCAGTTGCAAACTCGAAGGAACCACGAGCTCATAAGGCGAGTAAACATATAGAGCGCAAGTACCACCTGATACGAGATATTGTGAAGCGAGGAGAAGTTGTCATCGCCAAGATTGCATCAGCGGATAACCTGGCAGATCCTTTCACTAAGGCCCTTCCGGCGAAAGCTTTCGATCGGCATGTGGAGGGAATGAGAATCAGATGTATGGTAGAAGATATGGCAGCTTAGTCATTAGTATAAGTGGGAGATTGTTGGAGTGTATACTAAAAGCCTAAGCTTTGTAAACATTCATTATGAATAAAGAATCACATTTGGTCTAATTATCTACATTTGTTTGTAGTTGTTCATTTAATTTATATTGTAGATAACATAGTATGTGGTGTCACATACAGAAGATGATGTTATCAGTACCTTATAAATTATAAACAGTAGCTCACGACCAAAATGGAAAGGAACAAACCATTAGAAGGTCGTAGTGTAATTAGGTATTAGTTTATCTTGACTATATAATTACACTAGTACACTCAGAGTGTATTGAGTAGGACCATTAGAGGTCGTTTCTTTTATACTGACTTTATAAAGGAACAAAGACCTCAGTTATTATGGAAGTGTGTGCTCTTAATCCTAATATAATAACAAGCACATATATTTGATATTTATTTCTTTAATTTATCAATGGGTGAGATTTAGTTCGATGAATCAATAAACCCGATAAGTTGGGAAATGATATCACTTATAGTGTGTGTTGTTGATTATAGAAGGAAACTGTGTCCTAGAGATACTAGGTTGATAATGTCCCCAAGAGGAGCTCATAAGGATTGTCATGTTAAACCCTGCAGGTGGACTTAGTCCGACATGACGATAAAGTTGAGTGGTACTACTCTTGGACTTAGACATTAATTAAATGAGTTGTCAGTAACTCACTTAATTAGTGGACATTCGATATCTTAAACACAGGAGACTAACACACTCATAATAAGAAGGAGCCCAAAATGTAATTTGGGATTGGTGCGGTAGTTCAATGATAGTTCTCTAGTGGAATGAATTATCGTTGATAAAATTAAGTTGTGTGTTCGGGACGGGATGCTTAATTTTATCGGGAGACCAAAACCAATTCCTCCTCTCGGTCCCTATCGTAACCTCTTATTTATAGAGTACTATACCCACCTATACCCACCTTCTATACCCACCAAGTGGGGGCCGGCCAAGCTAGCTTGGGAACCAAGCTAGGGCCGGCCTAGGTATATTATTGGGTGTGAACCCAAGCTAGTAGGGCCGGCCAAATAAAATTAAAAAGAAATTTAATTTTAATTTTATTATTATGTGGAAGATATATTTTAAAGAGAATTAAAATTAAAATATCTCTCTTGTAAAAGATCTACAAAAGATTAAAGAAAGAGATTAGATCTCTTTCCTTATTTGTAGATTGAAGAGATATTTTATTTTATCTTTAAAATTATTCACATGTTAATAAAATTAAAATTATAGATATTTCCTTTTATTAACCATGAAGAGATTTTAAAGAGAAATTTTATTTTTTAAAATTTCCGGAAACAAATTAGGAAGTTTTAATTGTTGATTAAAACTTGTCCTCTTTTGTATTCCAATGATGTGGCCGGCCATCACAAATTAATTGGGGAAATTTTATTTTATTTCTCTCAATTAAATCATGTCAAGGAAATTAAGGAAAATTTATTGTAATTAAATTTCCTAATTTACCTGGGCCAAGGAATATAAAAGAAGGGGTGAGGGTGCCTTCACAAGACACAACATCTATTATTCCTCTCCCTCTTTTGTTCCTTGGTGTGGTCGGCCAACCTCTCCATCTCTTCCTCTTGTGGTGGCCGAACCCTACCCTTCTATTGGAGCTCTTGTGGTGGCCGGATACTACTCGGAGAAGAAGAAGAAGAAGGAGAGAAAGCTAGCATCTCTTGGAGCTTGGTTAGTATTTTGGTTTTTCTCCTTGGTGAAGCTTTTCTTTTGTGGCCGAACCTTGCTTGGAGGAGAAGAAGGTGGTTGGTGGTTTCTCATCTTGGAAGATCGTTGCCCACACAACGTCCGAGGTTAGAAGAGGAATACGGTAGAAGATCAAGAGGTTTTTCTACAAGGTATAACTAGTAATTTCTATTTCCGCATCATGCTAGTTATTTATGGAAATAATACTAAATACAAGAGGCTTACGTTCTAGTATTTCGAATATGTTTTTCCAAGTTGTGTTCTTTTGTTTCTTTCTTTTCCTTGTGATTTGATTGTTCTCTTTGGTTAACCTAAAGTTATTTTAGGAAATTAAATATTAGCTTTCTATTAAAGGTTTTGTCTAGTCGGTGGTGGTTGCTCCCATATCCAAGAAGGCCATGTGCCTCGCCACGTCAGTACTGGGAACCTTTTATGGAAATTAATATTTAATGGAATTAATAACTTAAGGAGACTTGGGTCGAACGTGTTAAGTTCCGCAGGAGATCCAAGTCAAAACCTAAAAGAACAAATAGATTAAGTTTTGAATCAAACGTGTTAAGTTCCGCAGGAGATCCAAAATTTAATTTAAAAGAACACATGGTAGCTAGGAAAAGGTTCAGACCTTTGTACAAAATTTTTGTACAGTGGAACCTATAGGCTTTCCGAGTAGCAACCAACAGGTGACTGGTGGAGCACAGATTATTCCTTGTGGCGGATCGGACAAGGATGACGCCCAATCGGAGGAAATAGAAGTATGGGGGGCGACCATCACCGGCTCAGGCACCAGTGTGGAGGTTTCACCCCGCTCGGATGACAGACGTGGGCTTGTCCTTGTTAGAGTTTGTGTAGTAGAGGTTGTCGCCTGAGCAACTATCTCTGCGTGATGCCTTTTCCAGCTTATCAAAGGCTCTCGTGAAGAAGCCGATTTCGAGGCCTCGGGAACTGGAATTGCCAAGAGTTGCTTGGGTGGGGGATTTGCTGCAATAACCACTGCATCACCGACCGTATGGCTGACTACTCCTTCGCTCTCTTGAGCTGGGGCTCCCGCGGTCTCTCCAAGCTGATCTTCTTGAGAGCCGATCGACTTTAAGCCGCGATTATCCAACTCAGCCACGACCATAGCATTGATCTCTGTGTCCGCGAGTTTTGCTTTGTTGGCTAGACGAGCACGTAACATGATTTGGGCTGCAAAAGAAAAGGAGACATCAGTTAGATTCAAAAGTTAAACCAAGAAGGAGTATACATAGGTTGGACGGAAGCCTTGTGCGGATCGGGCTCAAACCGAACACATAGAGGACACCCTCCAATAGTAACTTGTGGATATTATACTTCTGGCCAGCCAAGCTGGCAGCCGCCTGAAGATAGTCTGATCGACCCTTGTACTTGCTGAGCGACGGTGGATTCGCAACCTTTAGCTTCCATCTGGTTGGAAAATCAGGCTGATCGGGGAATTTGACAAAAAAGTAGTATTCCCTCTAATGTTTATTGGAGGATGACATTTTATCGAAAAAGACCAAACCCACTCGGGCTTGAAATAAGAAGGTCCCCAGCTCAGACAATTTGAGATAATAAAAATAATGAAAGAGCCGAGGCGTAAGAGGTATGCCGTGTAGGCGGAATAGAATAACAACCCCACACAGCAGCCGAAAGGAGTTCGACACTAGTTGATGGAGGAAAATATGAAAATATTTACATACGACCGAAAAGAAAGGGTGGATCAGGAACTGTAGATCGGAGGTAAATTGGTCCCTAAAGAAGAAGACAAAACCTGGAGGTGCCTCATTCAGGTGATCGAAAGCCGAAGGAAGGCCAATTTGATAATCAGAGGGAATGTCAAAAGAAACTCTCAAACTCTCAACATCGCCTCCATCGAACCTAGACTCAATGGACATATTCCAGAGCCCGGGGACAGAGACAGGAGGTTGTGAGGAACTTGCCATAAAAAATAAAAGTCGACGGGAAATAATGATGAAGTTTGACTTATAGAAAAGACCCTACAAACAATGAACAGATTCGATTGTAGGGAAGTGAAAGCTTACTCGAGAGATTGCTAAGATTGCCGAAAAGGCACATAGCGCAGCGGCACTGAGATGCTCACCGACGGAGACGAAGATGCAAAAGTGAGGAAAAGGGTGAGGCACGCGAAGTTTGTAAACCTCGTGGCCGATCGATCTTAATCGTCCGATCCAATAGTACAAAAACCTAGATGTAGATCCAACCATTGATTTTGAGACAGTGCACGTCTCGTCACAAGAGGATATCCGCCTGTTACATCGAGTGTGCGATGACAGTAAAGGACACGTGGCATTCGGTCACCAGAAGCATTTAATGAACTTAATTAAAAAAGGGTATGACTGTGTGCTCGGCCATAATTATCAGGAATTTGCATGATTTTCAAAAAATTTAGCTGGTGTCAGCTTGGACTGCGCTCGCTCACGGGTGGAGAGAATTCACGAAGTGTTGCTGCTCATCTTCCTGATCGGCGCAAGGAGCAAGCCACAGGACCGAACCCTGCAACGATACAATGACGCTGAGTGACATCGGCTTGCGGACTGAACAGTGATTACAGACCGTGCATAGCCCAACCGAACATCGGAGCATATGGGCTGAACAGGTCTCATAGTTAACAATTGTCCAGTCAGTCGGACTAACAACCTTCTTTGACTAGACTTGAAGTGGAGACTTGTGATGTGACGATAAGAGCTTGCCTGGCATGAATCAACTACCACGATGTAGGTCAAAGTCAAGACGATCAACACCAAGGCTTAAGCGAGGTTCAGCTGCATCCGGTGGGGAAGCGGTTCATCGATTGATCGGAGGTTCCTTTGTCCGATCAACCATCTGAGTAAGCGAGTACGGTTAACTCGGTCGGTAGGAAAATAAGATAAGCAGGTCAGGAGCCCGAGCCGAGCGGGGCACCCGTCCGGCTCGGAGAAGGGCATTGGCATATATACAATGAATCAATAAAATAATAGGAGAGGAAACAACGGATAATTAATAAAGGAAGGAGAAAACAAAATAAAACACTCTATCTATCATTAAATGGGAAGAAGACAAGACAAAAACATCCTTTGTCAGTAATCAATAGTATTAAATAAGAGAATATGGAAGGTCGCCCGAAAAGATATAAAAAGGGGATGTCAGGTATGATGAAAGACATGAAAAAATTTTATCCTAAATATTTATTATTTTTCTCTCTTGTTTCTATTTTTGGCTTTGCGCGTTACCAACGTCAGAGCCCCCTTCCTTGATTTTGATTTTATTTTACAGAAAACGAGGTCTTCATCCCGTCAACAGAACTACCACCTCTCCGACAATTCAACTTCACACCCTCAAAATCATTTAATATACTCACAAATGGCAGTGGCAAGTCAAAGCTACAGATTCTCCATCGACCAAGCATTTGCTAGCGGAGTTCGGATCCTTATCGTTCTGTCCCCAAATTTCTCTGTCCCTGTGTCTCCTTATCGATCGGACGAACCAGATTACATCTCAAGGATACCTTACACATCACGAGGATACTACACAAATCTTAAAGATGTCATAATGCCTTAAGATGTAATCTGATTTATTCGATTGGTAGGAGATATAAAGATAGAAAAATTTAAGGACAGTAGATCCGAACTACTACTAGAACAGGCAAACAGAGCAGTGCCAACATGAAGCTCTTAAAATGGTGTATCTCGGAGAAGCACGGGGCTGCCAAAGCTTATTAGTTTTTCAGACCCAAAGGGATTAGCACAGCCGTGGGTCAAATTGCGTGGAAGGCATATATATATATCTACTGCCCAAGCACAGATTGACTTTCTGCTCAATCAATTTGTAAATGTAGAAAAAATAAAAATTAATTTTAAAATTTAAAGGCGCAAAAGTAATTACCTCTGTTTTTTGTCGACGTAAATAAATTTTTTTTCTTCTTCAACCTTTTCTCACTCATCAATTCACTTCTAAGTAAGATGATAATTTCATCCCAATCCAATGAAAAATTTGATATCCAACCCGAATAGAAGAGAATATGGAGGGACTATCAATACCCGATACCTGATCCGAAGATCCGATTAAATAATATATATACATATATTAAAGAAATTTTTTTTTTCCAAAATCAATTTACTATTTTTTTTTTATATTAGGAGGAGATTATATAGATGTTTAATCTATTTTTTTAATTATATATATATATTTTTTAATAGGATGTTAATTTTAATATATTTTTGTTGAATGATAATAGTTAGATAGAAAGAAGAAAAATTAAAATTATAGAAGATATCCGATCTTTTAATGGGTATGAGTATATCCATCAGAGATCCTATACCCGATGAATATGAGGACGGAGGATATAGAATCCAATCCGAACTTGACCCATTGTCATCCTTATTTCTAAGCAAAACGAAAGGATCTATGGATAATTTCTAATTTTATGAGAATGTATTCATAAAACTCCTATTAAGCAGGCGTCGGCTCGAAGCCGCGCCGAGAAAGTATCAATTGCCAAAAATATTAAACAAGTGTAAATTAGCTAATTAAGCCCCAGCGTGAACTGATCCGACGGATGAAAATTGCTTAATGTGATGATGGACGGTAGATTAAAATACTGCAGAAGTGTTTGCATGTGTGATTTGGAGAAATCCTCAGACACAGCCAATGGCTACTGGTGCTGGCACTCCATCTTCGACAAGGGGCGAAGGAAAAGGGGCTCCTTTTCGCCTCCCTGAACCAATCGCGGAGCAATCGATCCACATTTTGTTCAATTGATCGCGGAATCGAGTTTTACGCCGTTCGGTTTGCGGCAGTCGAGGCCGATTGGTCGAGTAATTGTCTGAAAGAGCGATGGAGGAAGTAGAAAAGGAAGCTGCCCTAGTGCCGCCGCCGCCTCCAGCGCGATCGGTTGTGGAGAGACTGGCGGAGGCGGTGGAGAATATTGTGAGGATCTCTGACTTCAGGAAAGCCTACAAGAAGCAGTTCTGCAACCTCTCGCGGCGGATCAAGCTGCTGGCGCCGATGTTCGAGGAGCTCAAAGAGAGCAAGGAGACAATCAGTGAGCTGGTGCTATCCTCCATGGAGAAGCTTGTTCCGGCGCTTGATTCGGCCAAGGACCTGCTCCGTCTGGGGAGCAGTGGGAGTAAGATCTTCCTGGTAACTATTTCGATTCTTGGCCTCCCTTTTGTTGTGGTGATCAGTGGTGATTTTTCCTTCCAACTTGTTGTATACGAAGTTACTTCTTTCATGAAATAATTTACCTTGTTTTGATGTTTTCTCCTTAATTCAGTATCGTGTCCTTTCTCAAAGGGATCTTCTCATGTATCTGGATCTGATCTATGCATTACTGATTGCTATTTAGAATCATGTAGATTGTCAAACTAATCCTATTTTAGCTTTTTTTTGGATGATTTTTTGATGGCGACAAATATAATTTCTTATCGGTGGAGCATTTTGGAGTTTAGAAGACGACGTGAAGTGCATTTGGAGATTGCGAGAACTTAAAAGATTTGTAGAGGAGAATTTTCTACTTGGGGAGTGTTGTTTTATTATTATTGTTTATTTTTTAGAAGCACTAGAGGTGAGATTTTTTTTTTTTACTTTTGTTATATTTGCTTGACGATAGTTTAGGGAGGATTGAAAAATCTCTTGTACTAAAGTGAAAATCTATTTGTTTGATTCTCATTCTATGTTTGATCTCATAACATATAGACTTGGATTTTATTCGTGAATGTGGACTTACAGTGTAGTTTTATTTTCCTTATGTGCTTGTGTTATTCTACTAGGGAAATCAACATTTTCACCATGTTGTCTTCTGGTGGAAATATTTTGCATTCTAGAGGAACTGGATTTGAATCTATAAATTGTGGTTTGAGGTGGTTGGTTCTAATAAGTGGTGTTAGAAAGTCTCCAATCTCATCTGATAGTATCCAAGGCACTTGTGTTTCCAACACATTATGTAGGAAGATTCAGATTTGTAGTATAATTAATCCAGCAGATACTACAAGCTATCGAGAAACAGTTCCTTCAAACTGTCTATTATTATATGTTCATAATTTCATTTGTCTCTAAACCTGCATCATTTTATCTGATTTTTAACTTCATAACTGGAGGATTTCATAGTTAAGAAATGGCTGATTGATACTGGCTTTAGCATGATCAAGGTGTTATAGTTTGCAATCTCAGCTCTGAAATGCATTTATAGTGAAATATAATTCTCATAGCCATCTGATTAGGGTGTTTGTCCGAGAGTGTTCATATATGAGAGAATTTCAAGGTTAATTTTGTAGAAGCATATTTTGTCCTTGTATCTGAGATTTCCTGATTATCGCTGTTTTTTTGTTTTAACTTTTGTTGGATAATGTATATGGATCCAAGCCATATTTCCATCAAGGCAGATTTGAACCCAGTACCTTTAGTTTCAAAACTTTTACCAGCTACATAAGTTGACACCTTTATAATTTCCTTGTTATTGTTTATATTCAAAAGACTCGAGCAAGCAGATATGTTTCGGGTCTAATTTCTTGGTCAAAATTTTTAGGGCGATCATTTTAGTTTAGTTTTCTAGGATGTTCTTCTGGAGTTCTGACAATATCCATAAACAAACCTTATCTGAAACTCAGATGCCTCCAGATGTTGCAATTGTGAAGAACTATGTTTCTGAACTCAATTCAACTTTCACTAGATACAAAAAGGTTTCCTCTAGGATTATTTTAGAAACAATATTATATACTGATACAGTATTGCACCCCATGCACACAACTTAGTAATTGGTCTGCCGCATGTGTTGAATCCTAGCATTGTATTCGATGGATTTACTTAACTCATGAAAATTTGCAATTCTGTTTTCAGGTTCTTGAGCGTGATAGAATAATGGAAAGATTCCAAAAAGTTACATACCAACTAGCACAAGTTCTGGATGAAATTTCTCTTGATGAGATTGACATATCAGATGAAGTAAAAGAACAGGTAAGCCATCATCATGATCATAAGCCTTCTCAGTTCATGAAGCATGCCCCTTCATTGATACCTTGAGTTGTTTTAATTGTGGCGACTAGTTCAATTACAAAAATCTATTGCTCGTATTTAGATATAATAATTGCGGTGACTATTTTTAGTCATGTGCTTATCAATTAGCATCTTCTGCAGGTTGAGCTTGTGCATTCTCAATTCAAAAGAGCCAAAGAAAGGATTGATAGTCCTGATGCTGAGCTATACACAGAATTTTTAATGGTTTACCATATGAGTGCTGATGCCGATGTGGACTGTTCCATTCTACGGAGATTGGCAGAAAAGTTAGAGTTGATAAACGTATCAGATCTCAAACAAGAGTCCGTTATATTGCATGAGATGGTTGCAAATGATGGTGATCCTGGAGAAGTCATTGAAAAGATGTCAATGCTGCTAAAAAGGATAAAGGATTTTGTGCAGACACATGAATCAGAGTCAGTCTCACTCACAAGCAGAGATATTCATGAAACTCCTGTTATTCCCAATGACTTCCACTGTCCTATATCCTGGGAGCTAATGGGAGATCCAGTTATCATGTCCACTGGACAGGTCCTGAAATATCTTTGTTGCTTTTGTTATCTTGGTACAATGATTCATTTTCATCTATGAATATAAGTGTAACTTTTCTGTTTCTGTGTTTTACAGACTTATGAACGTGGATACATTGAAAAATGGCTGGAAGCAGGGCATGATACTTGTCCAAAGACACAACAGAAACTATCCAACACGTCGTTGACTCCTAATCATGTTCTGCGCAGCCTCATTGTACAGTGGTGTGTGGAAAATGGTGTGGATCCACCTGAGCGCCCCAGCAAGCCTCAGTCAGTCTGCTCTGCAGGTGAACATGCTAAAGTCATAGATCTTCTTCGCAAGCTATCTTCACAGAACCTTGAGGAGCAACGGTCAGCAGCTGGTGAACTGCGCCTTCTTGCTAAGCAAAATGCTGATAATAGGATCTGCATAGCTGAGGCAGGTGCCATACCTCTGCTTGTGAGTTTGCTCTGCACAAACGACATACGCTTGCAGGAGCATGCTGTTACTGCAATTCTGAATCTCTCTATTTGTGAAGAAAACAAGGGGAAGATAATCATCTGTGGTGCTGTTCCTGGGATAGTGCACATTCTGAAGACAGGCAGTACCGAAGCACGAGAAAATGCTGCTGCGACACTTTTCAGCCTCTCGGTGGTGGATCGAAACAAAGTCATAATTGGTGAGTCAGGGGCAATTCCCCCTCTTGTATTGTTACTAAGGGAGGGAAGCCAAAGGGGCAAAAAGGATGCTGCTAGAGCACTCTTCAATCTGTGCATTTACCAGGGTAACAAGGGGAGAGCAATTCGGGCCGGGGTGATTCAAACACTAATGACACTCTTGTTAGATCCTGAAGGAGCTATGATGGATGAGGCACTCGCAATCATGGCAAATGTCTCAAGTCATCCTGAGGGAAAAGCAGCAATCACTGCAGCTGAAGCGCTTGCATTACTAGTAAAGGTTATAAGAAGCGGGTCAACGGGGAACAAGGAGAATGCGGCTGCTGTTTTGGTCCACCTCTGTAACGGGGAGAAGCAGCAGCAACATTTGGCCGAGTTGCAGGAGCAAGAGATGATGGTGCCCTTGCAGGAAATGCTACAAAACGGTACCGATCGAGGCAAGAGGAAGGCTGCACACTTGCTTGAGCGAATGAGTTGGTTTATGGAGCAACAGAAGGAGGTGCAAGCTTTAACTGAGGCTGCAGCTCAAGCACGAACTAGGACACTCATGGACATGCTAAGGGATACAGCTTCATCAGCTTCAACTGATACATAAGTTAAGGTTGAGATCAATCGGATGATGCAAAGTTCTCGATTTTTATGGAGGGTTGCATCGGTTCTCTCAGATTTTATATTTCAGTAAGTTTCATGACTTGTTTTTACCAATTCAGTTATGAGCTTTCATCTCTTTCATTTTTGCTACACAGGTTTAAAGTGTTAGTGGTGTGATTGGCAGAATGAAATGGTAAATGATTCATTCCTCATGATTTCATTATATTGTTTAGATGTTGGTGGAATGATTCATTTCATTTCAATTATTCTATAGTTTAAAAATGGAAAACGTCCTGTTAATGATATTTGTTAAGTTGTTATTTCGAAATTAAATTAAGGGTAGATAAAATGAGGGCTGAAGATAGAGTCGGGCGGCAGGTGCTCGACGAGATCTTTGATTATTATGGTTTAATTAAAGTATTTATATGTATATAATTATTAATTACTATGGTTTGATTTTTTTTTTCATTTTCACATAGATGTAAATTGTATTGGAACTAAACCTGGATGGTAGTATTAATATGTATATCATTATTAATTAGTTTGGATTGATTTTATCGATTTCGCTAAGCAGGGGGGTAAACGATTTAAATTTAATTGTATTCAAGTTTTTTTTTAGTTTGTTAAAGTTTATTTATTAATTTTTTTATTAAGTTCAAACTTTTTATTTAGCTCGAGGTTGAGCTTTTTAAACGGGTAGAAATTGTGTATTACTGTTTTTAATTCAACAAAATTGTAAAAATTAACAGTGAAATGTAAATTAATTATGCTCAATTAGAAATTAATGAGTCAACTAAAAATTGACGAGTTAAATTTTATATTGTAAAATGTTATTGAAATGGTTATTTAAGTTTGATTTATTTTAGTTTATGAGTTTGAATTTGGTTGAGAGTTTAATTTGAGTTTTGTTTATTTAGATATTATGGAACTCTTCATTTTAATTTATGTGATTGTTTAAAAATTTTATATTTTAGGTATGTTTAGTTGATTATTTATTTATTTATTTAAGTAATTTTGTATATATTAAATGAAGATAAATAAATTTATATTAAATTCAATATCGAATTTATTTATGCATTTATTTCATTTACCATCCTAACTAAAAACATAAAATTAATTTGTAGAGATAATTAGGGGTGAACAATTAGTTTAAAATTAGATGGAGCAAGTTAAATTAGGACAGTAAACAAGTTCAGTCGTTTATGAGCCTTTCAGATTTTAGTTTGAAAAAAAATTATTTGAGTTTATTTGATTAAGTTAACGAGTTAAATTTGAGCCTGATATCGAGCATGAGCTTAATAGTATTTAGTTTGTGAACGCGTAAACATGTTCATTTAAAAACTCATGAATATATTTATTTATATATATTTTTAAATAAATTATTTATAAATTATTTAATTTTATTACGAACTGAATTCGAATTTTAGTTTTAAAACTTAGCTAAGCTTGAGCTTTTAGGTAAAATGCACCGAGCTCGAGCTGAAACTTTTTACTGTTTGATTTGGCTCGATTTAATTATATTAGACCCCTAATTAAAATCGATTAAATGAATGTTTTATTTGGGGACAAATTGAAATTTGCCACCAAAATGGACCAAATCAAATAAATTTAAAATATATTAAGTCAGTTGGTTATCAAATTAACCGATCAATCAGTATTACCAATCAATTATTGACATCAGAGTTACGAAGTCGTGTGATTTGATTGAGCTACATTAGTCGATTGCTGTTTCGATTTAATATTTAATCTATTGGAAGATTTTAAAATTGAAATCGAATTGAATAAATAAATAAAAATGCTATATTTTTTAGAAAATAAATTTTTAAATAACTAAATGGTATTTTTAAATTTCCAGGTAATTTGATTTAACCTACCCTTTCTCACCTTATGTAACAACAAAATCTATATTCAATATGAATAAGACTAAGCTTGTCTTCGTAGGTTGCTCAGTTAGGTATACAGAGAAAAAAATATTTTTCATCCTCTAGCTATTTGATGATTGATTATAAGTTGATCATAATCTGTGTTTTTTATACCGTGAATAAGATCGAGCACAATTTGATCTATTTTATCTTAGTAGTTTTTTTTTTTTTTCAGACATCACCCAAAAAAAATAATAAAAAAAGAAGATGATTTTGACTATTTTATAAATTGAGAAAAAAATGATAAATTATTTTTTATTTAATTTATCATTTTTACAGCAAATAAGCATCGTTCTACTTAAGACCAAGATGGATCTATTAATATCCTCACGGATTAATATAGTTGATATTTACATAAATATTAATTTTAATAGATTTTAGGTCAATTTTTAATAGATGTAAAATATCTTGTTGGATGTCTGACTTTCCTCATATATAATAGGGCTGTAAATAAACCGAGCCGAGTCGAGCCGAACTTTAAGATGTTTAAGTTTGTATGATAAGATAACCAAGCCAAGCCGAGCTTAAAATGAACCAAGATTTTGAAATAAGTGTTCAAACTTGGCTTGGTTTATTTTTTATGAGCTTGAGCTTATTTGAAGCTTGGCTTGAACTTGATTTGTTTAGATGTTATTAAACTCTCAATTCAAGCTTAGTTTGAGCTTGATTTGAGCTAGGTTCGTTTAGATGTTATCAAGCTCTCAATTCAAGATTGTTTGATTGTTTGAAATTTTTAATTGTTTGATTGATTATTAAGATTGATAGTTTAAATTTATTTGTTTATTTTATTATTTATTTAGCATATTGAAAAGAATTTTATTAATAAATATGGTTCGTAAACATTGTTTACGAACATTGTTTACGAACGCTAACGAGTTGAACACATATGTGTTCAAGCTTGTTTGTTTAGCTTAATGATTTGTTCATGTTTATTTATTTAATTAATCTTATGTATATTGAATGAACATAAACAGATTCTTATCAAGTCGAAGACCAAATTTATTCATGAATACTTGATTCATTTACCGCCCTACTCATATAAAAAATTGAATAATATTACTTTTTGCTCTAAGATGATGAAAAGATGAAGCTACCAGTCAACATAGTTAGACATATGTCTATATCCTCTTTATCACATTAATAGCATTAACTCTAAAGCCAACCTCCAATTTGACGATGCAATAACTTCTTCCACCCATATTATATCTTATTGGCATCCGAAACTTGATGAAACTAAAGCTTAATCAAATCCATTTAGATTAGTAGTAGAAAAACTTCACTTTAATCGAATTGTAACTCGACTCCATCTGAAAAAGAACATGAACCATTGGGAGTTGAGACCATTAACTCGTCAAGTGGTTGTACTATGTTCCCTAATTCATTATGTGGTGGTCTACCTTAGTCTCATTCAAGAAGACAAACATAATGTGTTATAGTTCTCGAATATTATTCCTTCAAATAGTGAATTAGTTGGGGTGGGCATCCCAAATCGAATTGAACCAAAATATTTATTATGAATATTGAGTATGAAAAATAAAAGCTAAATATTTTTTTTAAAATTTAAATTAAACTAATCAAAATCAAATTATTATTTTTTAAATGGAAAATTTCATTTCATGAGGAAAGTTTTTTTTATTTCTAAATATACTTAAATAATTTTGTCGCAACCAACAATGCGTTGGATTATTTAATATTGAATTATTTAATAGAATCATAATAATTTTTCGCCCGCCAACAATACCGTTGAAGTATTTAATATTGAATTATTTAATAAAATGATCATACTTTTTGTCCCAACCAACAACACTGTTGAATTATTTAATAGGATGATAAATAATGTACCTATTTATTTTTAAAAAATAAATGGATGATGTTTTTTACTCCAAAACTTAGGTCTTTGAATCTTTTTGATGAATAGTTTATTATCAAATTACTTTTTTACAAAAATTAGGTTAGTAACAAAACCATCAATCTTAGAATTTAATATGCAAGAAAACAGTGATAGAAAAATTGCGTAATAACTATACATTACCAAAGTCTAGGGTCGTTTGAGCACGTAGCGGCGTTGTGCTGTTCTTGCGTCATTGAAGCTTGAATGCGACAACAATGTGAGGTCCTAGAATAGTCGTAAGAGCTTGTGTATGAGTTATGTGAATTCTGCTAGCCGAACACCTCTTTTATTGAGCGTTGAGGGCGCCTCCAAGCTCATTCGAAGTGCCTCCAACCTAAAGTCTGATCCCTTAAGTTTCGGTCGCGATAAGTCATGCGGACTATGACTTCTATCCACTTGAGGGCGCCTTCCAAGCTCTCCAAGGTACCTCCACGCAACTTCGAGGCGACTCTAGTGCACTCCAGGGCACCTCCTCGCCACGAGAACTTTATCCTCAAAGTTCATCAGCGCGAGGGCGCCATTGCGCAGCTCTGAGACGCCTCCAAACACCTCTGAGGTGCCTCGAACACTGCTAAAAAAATGCATTAGTCCAAAAATAAAGTGTAACCTATAAAATAAAGTTAGCACAATATAGAATAATATTATTAATTAGATACTGTCTTACCAAGATCATGATATAGTCATATTCTCAGTTTAGACTTCCAAAATAGACCTAAACTAGACCAACGCCTATGTTGGTGCAATTTCCAGTAGGTCAAGGTTGACCTAGTTGACCAAGCGTAAACTTTGGTCATGGTTTCGATGTTTGACAATACAGAAAGACATGTAGACATGGACAATGCAGGTGCAGTTGTCCATACGGAGAGATACTGATCAAGGTCTGATCAGGTTGAATGAAGAAGAGTCAAGTAGATCAAGGTTGACCGGATACTTGACTGGGAAGTCCTAACTGGGATGTTAGGCAGAGTGAAAATCCTAGTGAGTGAAGCTAGGTGAAAGGGAAAGTCCTGGTGAGTGAAGCCAGGCAGTTGGAAAAGTCCTGGTGAGTGAAGCCAGGAAGTTCGGAAAGTCCTGGTGAGTGAAACCAGGCAGTTCGGAAACTCCTGGTGAGTGAAACCAGGCAGTTCGGAAAGTCCTGGTGAGTGAAGCCAGGCAGTGGGAAAGTCCTGGTGAGTGAAGCCAGGCAGTTGGAAAGTCCTGGTGAGTGAAGCCGGGCATATTGGAAAACCTGGTGAGTGAAGCCAGGTGAAAACCCTAGTGAGTGAAGCTAGGTGAAAGTCCTGGTGAGTGAAGCCGGGCAAGGGAAAATCCAGATGGATCAAGGGTGATCAGACATCTGGTATTGTGAAGGTCAAGTAGGTCAAGGGAGTGACCGGATACTTGGCACGAAGAGAAAATTCCAAGTGGGTAAAAGGAATTGACCGGACACTTGGTGGGGAGTCTTAGCAGGTCAAGGGAGTGACCGGATGCTAAGCATGATGTGCCAACAGGTCAAGGTTGACCGGATGTTGGTTTGGAAGGTTTGGAACTTGGTTTGGGCAAAACCAAGCTCTGGATCGATCAGTGGATCGATCCAGTGATACACTGGATATCTAGATCGGTCTGGTGACCGATCAGTAACCAAACAGTAGCCTACTGAGTGTTATCTGATCGGTCTGCAGACCGATCAGGAAACAACGATCAGAAGGCAAGAAGTTCGGGAGAAAAGGAAGGGAATGCATGCTGATCGGTCCTTGGACCGATCAGAGGAAGCTCTGATTGGTCCCCAGGACCGATCAGAGGAAGCTCTGATCGGTCCCCATGACCGATCAGATAGGCTCTGGACCGATCAGGGTGGAGCCTGATCGGTCCAGGCCTAGCCGTTGTGACTCAACGGCTAGGCTATTTCGGGCGTCTGTGTTCTGGCCTTTTTTGCTTGCAGGTTCGCAGGTTGACTCAGGATATCATAGGTTATAAAAGGATCGAGGGCTTCTACAGCGATACGACTTCCTTCTTCTTTCTCCTCGGAACTGAGCTGCTGTTCTTCTGAAAGCTGTGCTCTTGAGCTTTGCTGAGCTCCGAAGCTTCGTGTGAGCTTCTTCGACTGAGTTGCTTGTTGGCATTCTTCCGTGAAGTTGGTGCTTCATCCGGGACTTCAGTCGACGAGAAGGCAAGCGAGTATTTGTACATTCATTGTGTATTTCGTTCTTGCTCTTCTTTGTATTTCCATATTGCTGTTGCAAGCTATTGTGGTGAGGTTTCTCCACCCACAAGGAGTATTTATTAGCCGGTTCTCCGGGGACTCATCCATCGACGGATTGATAGGGCTCGTCCACCTTACGGACACGCCGAGGAGTAGGAGTTTCATCTCCGAACCTCGTTACATCGTCGAGTTCGAGTTTGAGGTTTGATCTTTCCTTTTTGCGTTTCTATTTAATCATTTCCGCTGCGCTAACCCTAATCGTAGAAAGAAACGCGAAGATTTGGGGTCGGCTATTCACACCCCTCTCTCTAGCCGCGACCATCGATCCTAACAAGTGGTATCAGAGCGAGATTGCTCTTCGTTGGATCAACACCCGGGGGAGCACGAGCTAGAGAATGGATCTATTTGGAGAAGATGTCACGATTCCACCCTTCTACGATCGCGATGACTTCGCGTTTTGGAAGGTAAGAATGAAGTACTTTCTTATTACTAACCTTGAAAATTGGAGTTGTGTTCAATTAGGTTTCAAGCCTCTGATGGACAAGAAAGGAGAAACCCTAGAGAAGAAGGAGTGGACCAAGGAACAAGTCCACCAATCCCTAGTCAACGATGAGGTATTGAAAATTTTTGAATTTTCTTTACCTAATGATGTTTTGTGTAGGATAGGTGGATATAACGATGCCAAGGAGTTGTGGAACAACTTGGCAAAGTTCCATGAGGAGAACTCTACTTCAAGCCATGAAGAGGAGTCAAGTGAGCCAAGGAGTTCACATCATGGAGGAATGAATTTAGAAGTTGAGGGCCACTCAACATCTAAAGAAGAAGAGGAGGAGAGTTATTCTTCAAGTTTGGAGCAAGAAGAAGAAGCTTCTACCTCCGGAAGGGATGAAGGAGAGAGCGTTCATCCATCCTCAACTCTAGGTAACTCAAGCCATTTAGTTTCTAGCAAATTACAAATAATGTGCTTTGAGTGTAGGGAATTTGGACATTACAAGAGTAAATGTCCAAAGAGGGTTAGAAAGACTCCACCGGCGCCAAAGGTCAAGGAAGCCGGAGTCCCGATACGCAAGAGCAAGGAGCACGTGGTGTGCTTCCAATACAAGCGAATGGGACATTATCGGAGCCAATGTTCGAGGGGGAGGCAACCTCACAAGGACAAGAAGACAAGCACATCGATAGGGGGAGCTAAGGCAAACCCTAAGGTAATCTCTAAGGCACATTATTGCAATAATAATAAGACACATGCTAGTAGCCTTATTGCTATTGTTAATAATGGTAAGCATGATAACATTAGAAATCGATACACATGCTTAGGTGCCAAACATGTGAGCCTAGATAAGGATAACACTAAGAAAGCCAACCCTAGAATTAACTCATCTAAGGTTAAGGGAAACCTAGATAGGAATCCGAAAACTACTAGACATATGCCTAGGAGTACCTCAAAGAACAATGACAAATTAAAACTTGAGGTATTAGAAAAGGAAAATCAAGTCTTGAGGTCAAGACTTGACACTTTAGAAAAGACCCTTAAAAATTTAGAGAAGTCAACTCTAGGGTCTAAGGGTCAAAAACCCAAGTCCAAGGACATGAAAGGTTTGGGTCACAAACCTAAGTCCCAAGTGGTCAAGCCCACTTATCATAATGTTCCATTTGATTATGGAACAAGACCTAGGGCTAGAAAGACCATCACCAAGGTCACAAGGGGAGTTACCCCTAGAGTTGATCTTGATGAGTCCCAAATGACCAAGGCTTTAAAGCCTAGGAGGGTCATTAGGAGGGTTGCTAGGGAAGTCATCCCTAGTGAATATTTAGTGAACTCAATGAACTCAAATAGGTTTTGGGTTCCTAGGAGCGTGATTTCATCACGCTTGATGGTTTAGGGTGTGCCAACCTCACTTGAATAAGTAGTTAACCTAATCATGGCAAAAGGTGGCACATAAGGAATTTTCAAGGTGTAATCAAGCCTTGAAAATGAAATGGAAAGTTATTCCTAAGGTGATTAGGATGTGCCAATCACATTTGAGGAGTTTTCTAGAGTCAATCTAGTTGGCTCATAGTGATCTAAAAGTCTTGAGGATATGATTTTAGGTCTATTACACTTAGGAATATAGAATTTATGGCAAAATGATCGAAATTATCAAAAATGGCAACTAAGGCTAGAATTAGGTATTTTCTATACCTTTGCATGTTATTTGCCATATATTGTTTGCCATATGTCATGTCATGACATCATATTTATTTTATGATCATTTAAAATGTCATGATAATGCTTAGGTTAGTTTAAATGTCATGCTTTATTTAAGTTTCATACTTTATGCCATGACATCATGACATTGGCACATGTTTCCATTTATGATACAATTATATGTCATGTCTGTAAGACCGATAGGTTCGATAGAGGGGGGGGGTGAATATCGATTCGAAAATTTCGAGTATAAGCGCAGCGGAAAAGAAAAGTAGACACAGTTGTTTTTACTTCGTTCGGAGCCTGTGACGACTCCTACTCGAAGGCCCGTGGTCCTTGACCACTTTCGTTGGGCAATCACTAGCAATTCGAATATAATTACAAAATGAGTACAAGGAATGCTAATGAAACAAAGTAATACCGACAAGGAAATTAACCAAAAAGACGAAGAAGCACTTTGTCGGAGCTTTGTTAGCGTCGCAGGAACGTGGAGCAGCAGGACCAGCAGTCGAAGAGTTCTCAGTAATGATTGCTTTTGAAGCTCCTGCCTGGGGCTTCTTTTATATGCTGTCCCGGGCGCCTGGATCCCTTCCGGGCGCCTGGAACGTGACGTAGCTGCACAAACCATGATGCTCCACGTGGCGACGACTCGGCTGGATGAAATTTGCCTTCCGGGCGCCCGGACCTCCGGGCGCCCGGACCCCTCTTCTCCAGAAAGTCCTTCTCCTGCAAGAAAAGGTTAGTCCGAGGCAAATGTACCCTGCAACAAAGAATGTTAGCACAGTTTTATAGATGAGCAAAGTATGACTTAGATTCCGTCTTTCCGAGACCGGAATCTAGTCACGATCTCGACTCAGATATCCGAAATGGATCTAAGCCGGATCGACGCCTAATGTTCCCTACCCGGGAACGCGTCCTCGCAGTCACTCCCCTCCAGTGACTTACCTCACTTACCTGCCAGACGTCCGGTCAGCCCGTTGACCCGTCTGGACTTCTCGCCAAGCGTCCGGTCAGCCCGTCGACCCGCTTGGACTTCTCGCCAGCTTTCCGGTCAGCCCGTCGACCTAGCTGGACTTCTCGCCAGCTATCCGGTCAGCCCGTCGACCTAGCTGGACTTCTCGCCAAGCGTCCGGTCAGCCCGTCGACCCGCTTGGACTTCTCGCCAGCTATCCGGTCAGCCCGTCGACCTAGCTGGACTTTTCCTGCACACTTGATAAAAGTGTCAGACAACAACAAACCTAACTTAACCTGATTTGTCATTCATCAAAACCTGAGTTAGACCGTTAGTGCTAACCGCACCAACAATCTCCCCCTTTTTGATGGAATGACAACCTGGTTAAGTTAGTGATAAAAAATATGCAAGAATCAAGCATGATTTTTAAGGTTTAAGTTAGTTTTTCAAGTTTGCATTAAGTTGCTCTAACTTAACCAACCTAACCCTCCCCCTTTGGCATTCATCAAAAAACAAGGGTAAAGATACACAGTGAGAAATACCGAAAACAATAATACCTTGAACAATAACTGTGTTTTTAAATCCAAGAGAAGATCAAATTGACTTGGGGGAGTATAAAGTTTTGAAATTTTGTTTAAAGCATTAGCTTTTAGTTTTTTAAAAAATGCTAAGTTTAGATAGGTTAATTTTCAAACATACGTCTATAAGGTCCAAAACAAGTTTCAACTTTGAAATGCTACTTAAACATAAGTTTTCAAAACCAAAATTCCAAAACTAAGTTTGAAAAGTCTAGTTTTCAAAACTAATTGAAATTTATTTTTCAACACTAAGTGTACAAGATTCAATTTTCAAAATCAAGGAAAATAATTTTGAGAAGCTTAGTTTGTAAACTAAACTTTGTAAAATTTATCTTTCAAATTAAATTGTCAAAATTAAGTAAAATCAAATTTTTAAGAAATAGACTCAGGACAATTTTTTAAGTAAGATTAAGTTTAAATCTTTACTTGAAAAGTTCAGTTTTCAAAGAATAGGTAAAAAGTTTGTGAGATTAAAAATTTCACACTTTTAAACAAATTATTTTTAAACTTTGATTTTAAAAATTAAGTTGAAAATTCATTTTGGAAAACTAAAGTAGTTTATTTCTCCCCCTGAATTTGATATCTAACCAGCTGTCTAACCAATTAGGTACTAACTAACTATTAGAAAATAGTAGCTTTCACTTGGTTAGTCAGATTAAGTTAATTATAATCAGTCAGTGTTTGATTTGACTGATGAACTTTAATCTGATTAATATTTGAATTGTATTTAACGTCCAGACTGATACTGATGCACTGAAATAAGCATCTTAGGTCCAGACAGATGGCCTATGCATCTCACCCCTTTCTATGTTTATCAACCACAAGCAAGGTAAACCTAAGGTGTTGGTGAGATGCTCAAGAACTAAACCTATGGGTACATGCTTTCTAAGGATGTAAGACTAGTCTAAGGCCAAAACTGTTTTTGAAAGTCTAAAAATGGAAATTTTGAAATCAAACAAGTTTAGCCTATAAGTTGATAAAATCAGTTTTGAAAGTATTTTTGAAGGATCCTAGTCTATTGAGCACATTCCTAATTGTCGTCGTAAGTTGCTAAATTCACTTTCAGGGAGGGGTTTTGTAAAAATGTCAGCTAAATTTGATTTAGACTCAATGTACTTGAGTTCAATATCACCTTTAGTAACATGATCCCTGATGAAGTGATGCCTAACTTCAATATGTTTGGTTCTTGAATGATGCACAGGATTCTTGGTTAAGTTAATCGAACTTATATTATCAATTAATACTTTTACACTTGTGATATTTAAGTTGAAATCTTTTAGAGTATGCATCATCCATAGTATTTGTGCAACACACTCGCCTATAGCTATGTATTCTGACTCAGTTGTAGATAGTGCAACACAGTGTTGCTTTCTACTAAACCAGCTGACAAGGGATGGACCAAGTAGTTGGCATCCACCACTTGTGCTTTTGCGGTCTAATTTGCATCCGGCATAATCTGAATCAGAATATCCTATTAATTCAAAGTTGTTGGTTCTAGGATACCAAATACCTACATTTGTGGTTCCCTTGAGGTATCTAAAGATTCTTTTGACTTGAGTCAAATGAGATTCTTTAGCACAGGTTTGGTATCGAGCACACATACTAACTGCAAATAAAATGTCAGGTCTGCTTGCAGTTAAGTATCACGCTCCGATAATGTTTTAAGTCTACTGACTTTCCATTAGGATCATCATCTAGGATTGTGTTTACGGCCATAGGTGTTTTTATTTCTTTAGTATTTTCCATTCCAAATTTTCTAAGTAACTCCTTAGTATATTTTTGTTGATAAATATAATTTCCTTCATTTGTTTGTTTGACTTGTAACCCTAGAAAATAAGTTAATTTTCCTACCAGACTCATTTCGAATTCGTGTTCCATTAGGTTTGTAAATTCGTTTAAAAATTCTGAGTTGGTTGAACCAAAGATGATATCATCTACATAAATTTGAGCTATAAAAATATCTTTTTTTATTGATTTCACAAATAGTGTTAGGTCAATTTGACCTTGATTGAACCCTTTAGAGGTTAAGTAAGAGGTTAGTCTTTCATACCATGCCCTAGGTGCATGTTTAAGTCCATATAATGCCTTTTTTAATTTGTAGACATGATCAGGGTGTTCTAGGCTTTCAAAACCTGGCGGCTGACCTACATACACTTCTTCTTTTATCAATCCATTAAGAAAGGCAGACTTGACATCCATTTGGTATAGTTTGAATCCTTTATGTGCTGCATAGCTTAGTAACATTCTAATGGACTCTAGTCTAGCTACCGGGGCATAAGTTTCATCGTAGTCAAGTCCTTCAACTTGACTGAACCCTTTGGCAACCAACCTGGCCTTGTTCCGAGTAATTTCTCCAGTTTCACTTAATTTGTTTCGAAATACCCATTTGGTTTCTATTATTTTCTTATCGTTAGGTGGAGGTACTAGGTCCCAAACTTCATTGCGCTCAAATTGAGCTAATTCTTCTTGCATAGCTATGACCCAGTCTGGGTCAAGTAGAGATTCAACTATGGGTTCAATATTTGAGATTAACGAGATTTGACTTAGGTTTCTGAAAGATGACCTAGTTTGAACCCTCAGGTCTGGGTCACCAATTATTTGATTAGTAGGATGGTTTGGGTTGACTCTTATGGTTCTAGGAGGTTGACTTTCTTGTAGTTGTTCTTCTTCTTCATGATTTTGGGTTTGGTTTGTTCCCTCAGAATTGATATGTTCGTTAACAGAGTTAACTGGTTGAGGTTGGGCTTGTTCTAGGTTTTGATTGGATTCTTTAAATTTTACATTGGTGGTTTCCTCAATTCTTAAAGTGACTTTATTATAAATTCTGTAGCCTCTGCTATTCAGAGAGTAACCTAGAAAAATTCCATTTTCTATTTTGGAAGTGAATTTGCCTAAGTGTTCTCTAGTATTTAGGATAAATGCTGGGCAACCAAATACCTTAAAGTATTTTATATTAGGTTGTTTGTTGTAAAATATTTCAAAAAATGTTTTATTGTGGTTTTTGTTTAGTGTTGTTCGGTTTTGTACATAGCAGGCTGTACTGACAGCTTCTGCCCAAAAATATTTAGGTAAGTTGTATTCATTTAGCATAGTTCTAGATGCTTCAAGTAAGGTTCTATTTTTCCTTTCTACAATTCCATTTTGTTGGGGAGTTTTAGGGCAGGAAAATTCATGATGGTAGCCATTTTCAAGGCAAAATTTATCAAAATTATGATTTTTAAATTCTCCTCCATTATCACTTCTGATTCTTTTAATTTTTATGCCTTTTTCATTTTCAATTTGTTTGCAGAAATTCGTAAAAATTTCCACGGTTTCATCTTTATGTTTTAAGAATTTGACCCAAGTGAACCTAGAATAGTCGTCTATTATAACTAAACAGTACAGACTTCCATTTATTGATTTGACCCCGTGGGAGTCAAATAAATCTAAGTGTAAAAGTTCTAGGACTGAGTTGGTTTGGGATTCATTAATTGGTTTGTGGGTAGATTTTGTTTGTTTGCCTTGTTGACAAGCATTACATATTGTTGAATCTAAGTTAGGTAATTTTGGTAAGCCTCTAACTAGACCATTTAATTTACTTATGTTTCTGAAATGGGTGTGTGACATTCTTCTGTGCCATAACCAGGTTTCTTCTTTTTGCGTTAAATAACATTTGGTGAAGAAGTGGTTAAGTTGATGGCATAGATATTGTCTTTTCTAAAGCCTTTTAGGTTTATAGTTGGATTATCTAGATGTTTGATCAAACATTCTGTGGATAGAAATTTTACCTTATACCTAGTGTCACACAATTGACTTATACTCAGAAGATTCTATTTAAAATTTTCAACAAGTAGAACATTTGAAATTATGAAATCTATTTTTAATTCAATATTACCTATACCAATTACCTTGAGTTTACCGTTGTTTCCAAAGGCAACTGTTCCTAGGCTTTTGTAGGTTAATTGAGTGAACTTGGTGTGATCTCCAGTCATATGTTTGGAGCAGCCACTGTCCAAAATCCACTTGGTTTCCTACAACACGTAGGATTTTTATGTTAGTCTTAGTTTATCAATTTTTAATCAATCATTATTATTATTATTATTATTAATTTTTTTTTAATTAACTAATTTAAGTTTTGAAATTAATTTTTAAGTTTAAAATTTTGAAATTAATTTTTTAAGTTTAAAATTAAAATTTTGAAATTAATTTTTAAGTTTAAAGTTAAAATTTTTGAAATTAATTTTTTAAGTTTAAAATTAAAATTTTTGAAATTAATTTTTAAAATTAAAAGTTTTGAAATTAATTTTTAAGTTTAAAATTAAATTTTTTTAAATTAATTTTTAAAATTAAAAGTTTTGAAATTAATTTTTAAGTTTAAAATTAAAATTTTTGAAATTAATTTTTAAGTTTAAAATTAAAATTTTTGAAATTAATTTTTAAGTTTAAAATTGAAATTAATTTTTAAGTTTAAAATTAAAATTAAAAGTTTTGAAATTAATTTTTAAGTTTAAAATTAAAATTTTTGAAATTAATTTTTAAGTTTAAAATTAAAAGTTTTGAAATTAATTTTTAAGTTTAAAATTGAAATTAATTTTTAAGTTTAAAATTAAAAGTTTTGAAATTAATTTTTAAGTTTAAAATTAAAAAAATTTTGAAATTAATTTTTAAGTTTAAAATTAAAATTTTTGAAATTAATTTTTAAGTTTAAAATTAAAAGTTTTGAAATTAATTTTTAAGTTTAATATTAAAATTTTTGAAATTAATTTTTAAGTTTAAAATTAAAAGTTTTGAAATTAATTTTTAAGTTTAAAATTAAAAGTTTTGAAATTTTTAAGTTTAAAATTAAAAGTTTTGAAATTAATTTTTAAGTTTTTAAAAAAAAGTTTTGAAATTAATTTTTAAGTTTAAAATTAAAATTTTTGAAATTAATTTTTAAGTTTAAAATTAAAAGTTTTGAAATTAATTTTTAAGTTTAAAATTAAAAGTTTTGAAATTTTTAAGTTTAAAATTAAAAGTTTTGAAATTTTTAAGTTTAAAATTAAAATTTTTGAAATTAATTTTTAAGTTTAAAATTAAAAAAATTTTGAAATTAATTTTTAAGTTTAAAATTAAAATTTTTGAAATTAATTTTTAAGTTTAAAATTGAAATTAATTTTTAAGTTTAAAATTAAAAGTTTTGAAATTAATTTTTAAGTTTAAAATTAAAATTTTTGAAATTAATTTTTAAGTTTAAAATTAAAATTTTTGAAATTAATTTTTAAGTTTAAAATTAAAAGTTTTGAAATTAATTTTTAAGTTTAAAATTAAAAGTTTTGAAATTTTTAAGTTTAAAATTAAAAGTTTTGAAATTAATTTTTAAGTTTTTAAAAAAAAGTTTTGAAATTAATTTTTAAGTTTAAAATTAAAATAAGCCTAATTCATCTCACCCGATCTATGTTATCAATCAGGGAATCCTATGATTTTGTGAGATGAAATTGGTTTGATTACAGACTTTTGGTTTAACTTGTGTTAGATTCAGATTTAGTTTTGGTTTCCACAAATAGGCATTTTTCGGATAAACTTCTAAGCTTGGTGAGTCACAGGGACATCATTAGAAGTAACCAACCTTTCGAAGTTTTCCGAATAGTCCTATCCACGGAACTTAGTACTAAATCTTGGTCTAACTGGTTAGGATTCGTTTAAGGGTAGCTTCGGTCAGTTCCACTTGGCCAAATGCACCAGATCGAAGCCATATCTTTCTAGACATGCGATGCCCAAGCTTCCCTAACGTACTATCATCCAAAAACTTCACCAGTACCATGAGTCAAGTTAACCTCGGTCTCTTTTTAACTAATCCTAATTACCCTGTCGGGTTATTTTGTTTTGGGTTACCCTGTCGGGTATGTTAGTTTTGGAGGTGCCAGCTATTCTGGAGCCTCCCCCTGAATTATTGGCCATTAATTTAGATTTTGGGTTTGTGTCGATTCTTTTTATAGTGATAATCAACTTGGTGATAGTCTAAATTTTGTTGAGTTTTGAATTTTGATTTCAAGTTAAATTTATTTTTTAGTTTTTGATCTGATTTATTCAAGTTTATATAATGTATTTTATCTTTAGGTATATAGAATTGATTAGGTCCTACTTGCGTGGTTAAGCACGCTTTCGGGACCCAAGCTTGTTTAGTTACTTTGTGTTGGGTTAATAATGATTTAAAGGTTTTGTTTGATTTTGACTTATATCCAAGTCCGGTTTTATTATAGCATGCCTTTTGGTTATTTAGAATTAAATCTAAATTTTTAGATCTTGTTGTGAATTTTTCCAACAATTCTTTTAACTTATTAATTTCACTTTTTAATGATAAATTCTCCTCCTCAAGTGTTCGGTCTTGAGTTGGATTCGAATTTTTTAATTGTTCCTTGAGGTTTTGATTTTCTTCAAGAAGTGATTTATTTTCATTTTCCAATTTAACTAATTTTTTATTTAAACACGAGATAATTCTAAAGAATTTACGATTTAAGTTTAGGTATACCTCTTCGGAACCTTCGGAACACTCGAACAGCTTGATTCAAGTGTCAACGTTGTCCTCGGATTAGTCTTGCCTCAGCTTCGCGAGCCATCAGCGCGAGGTGACTTTGGTGCTTTTGCCTTTCTCCCTCCGATTCGTCTGAGGAGGAATCGTCTCATGTTGCTTTGAGGGCTTTCTTCTTTGTTGACTTTGGTTTGTCAAGTTTCAATCTTGGGCATTCGTTCTTGTAGTGCCCCTTTTTGTTGCATCCAAACATGTGACATTTCTTGAGTCGGTTGGCGAACTGATCTTCTCTGAAGTTCTTCTTTCTCCCGGTGAATATTTTCCTTACCAGGTTCACCAGTGTTCTTCGTCTTGAGTCTTGATCGGAATCTTCTTGATTCGGGTTTGTTCTTCTTTTCTTTAGAGGAACTGCGAATAAAGCTACACCTTTCTCGACCCCGCGTTAGTTTGCTCATGAAGTTCTAATTCACGAAGAGTTCATCCAATTTTAATTTAGATAAATTTTTGAAATTTTGTAGGCATCTACAATTGATGCCCACAAATTATTTCACGAAAAGCATTTAACGTGTACCTTATTAAGTCTCGGTTCTCCATTTGGTGTCCTATCGCGTGGAGACCGTTGAGGATATCTTTGACCCTCGCGTGGAGTGACTTGCCGTTTCTCCTTCCTGCATTTTATATTAAAAATTTTATTTAACAGCAAATCTCTTTTTGTTACCTTCGCGTCGCTTGTTCCTTCGTGCAGCTCGATCAGTTTATCCCAGAGCTCCTTAGCGTTTTCATGCGGTCCGACCCGGTTCAGTTCTTCTCGTGTTAGTCCGCAGTGTAGAGTGTTGATGGCTTTGTTTTCAATTGATGCCTTTTTCTTTAAATCATTTGTCCATTCTTCAGGGTCTATTATTTTCCCGGAGTTGTCTACTGGAATTTTATAAGCCTTTGTGACGCTCATCCATTGGTCGTAGTCTGTCTTCATGTAGACCTCCATTCTTCTCTTCCAGTACGAAAAATCATCCCCGTTGAATAGGGGAGGACGAACTGTGCTGAAGCCTTCTTGTTGAGACATCTTATCCTGCACACACTAAATTAACTGGAAAAAAGGAAATCCCAAGACTTCGTCTTGGATTAGCAGTGCGGAAGAAAAAGAACTCTAAGTGTAACGAAAAAAATCTTCCAAAAAGATAATAATATCAGTTTGGAATTGAAAAATATTTCACCCCCTGTCTGATTGGTGGTTGCACCAAATCAGAGCGGTACCTGCTCTGATACCACTTGTAAGACCGATAGGTTCGATAGAGGGGGGGGGGGGGGGGAATATCGATTCGAAAATTTCGAGTATAAGCGCAGCGGAAAAGAAAAGTAGACACAGTTGTTTTTACTTCATTCGGACGACTCCTACTCGAAGGCCCGTGGTCCTTGACCACTTTCGTTGGGCAATCACTAGCAATTCGAATATAATTACAAAATGAGTACAAGGAATGCTAATGAAACAAAGTAATACCGACAAGGAAATTAACCAAAAAGACGAAGAAGCACTTTGTCGGAGCTTTGTTAGCGTCGCAGGAACGTGGAGCAGCAGGACCAGCAGTCGAAGAGTTCTCAGTAATGATGATTTTGAAGCTCCTGCCTGGGGCTTCTTTTATATGCTGTCCCGGGCGCCTGGATCCCTTCCGGGCGCCTGGAACGTGACGTAGCTGCACAAACCATGATGCTCCACGTGGCGACGACTCGGCTGGATGAAATTTGCCTTCCGGGCGCCCGGACCCCTCTTCTCCAGAAAGTCCTTCTCCTGCAAGAAAAGGTTAGTCCGAGGCAAATGTACCCTGCAACAAAGAACAGTTTTATAGATGAGCAAAGTATGACTTAGATTCCGTCTTTCCGAGACCGGAATCTAGTCACGATCTCGACTCAGATATCCGAAATGGATCTAAGCCGGATCGACACCTAATGTTCCCTACCCGGGAACGCGTCCTCGCAGTCACTCCCCTCCAGTGACTTACCTCACTTACCTGCCAGACGTCCGGTCAGCCCGTTGACCCGTCTGGACTTCTCGCCAAGCGTCTGGTCAGCCCGTCGACCCGCTTGGACTTCTCGCCAGCTATTCGGTCAGCCCGTCGACCTAGCTGGACTTCTCGCCAGCTATCCGGTCAGCCCGTCGACCTAGCTGGACTTCTCGCCAAGCGTCCGGTCAGCCCGTCGACCCGCTTGGACTTCTCGCCAGCTATCCGGTCAGCCCGTCGACCTAGCTGGACTTTTCCTGCACACTTGATAAAAGTGTCAGACAACAACAAACCTAACTTAACCTGATTTGTCATTCATCAAAACCTGAGTTAGACCGTTAGTGCTAACCGCACCAACAATGTCATCATCTTGTGCATTAATGATCAATGAAATTGATTTAAGGACTAAAACATAATTTGATATGGAGATCAAATTGTTATTTAGAAAAATGCATGAGAACTTAGATTAAGCTAACCTAAACCCATATCTCACATCAAAATTGACTTAGATGTGTTTGATACACCTTAGATGTGTGTGAGATATTAGGATTGTGAGTTAGGATCAAGGTGCATAGTTCTTGTACCTAGATGAGCCTAATTCTAATTGGGGATCATAGGGAAAGCTTGTGTACAAGTCATGTACATTTAGCCCTAAGATTGTGGTCCTAAATTAAATGGTTTAAAATCATTTCAAAATTGATTTGAAAAACTTTGATGAAGCTTTTCTAGTGATAGCATTCATCATTGAACAAGGTGATACAAAGATGAGTTAACTTTGAGCTATTTCAAAGACTTGTGAACTTTGTATCAAGATTGAAAAATGGAAGCTATTTTCATAGAAAACTATTTTTCCATGATAGTATATATTATGAGGAATGTATCCTCAAAGTTTTATAATTTCTGGATTTTCTGGAATTTTGTAGGGGTTTCTGAATTTCGGAAGGAAATTCAGAAACTGATATCAGAGGTTATGGACCGATCAGAAGGGAGTCTGATCGGTCTAGGCAGTTGTGGATCGGTCACTGTGACCGATCCAGGGAAGACCTGATCGGTCCGGTGACCAATCAGGGCGTGCCAACTTGCTGAAATTCGACTGATTGTCTGAAATTTCAGCTCGGGAAGTGGTGTTTTAGGTTTCTAAAGGTTTGGAACTCTCCAAGACATTGTTGGTGCAATGGTCAAGGGGGAGTTGACCTTCAGGGGGAGTTTTACCTATTAGTCAAGAGGAGTTGACTTTTAGGGGGAGTTTTTACTCGTTGAAATTTTTGAGGATGAGTGATATGGGATTATCACTAAGTTGATTGTTGAATTGAGTATTAAGGGGGAAATTAAGGGTTTCAATGAAAGGTATGGGACTTTCATTAGGAAGAAACTCTTGACCTTGATTTACTCCTTTTGATGTGTGTCAAAAAGGGGGAGAATGGAGAATGTCTAGAGAATGTTCAAGGAAGAACATTGGAGTTAGTGGGAGAGTTTGTTGATCACAACGAGTGAAGTTGTGAACAACGATAACTTGCTCTTCAGGGGGAGAGTTTGTTGATGTGTGCCAATAGGGGGAGAATGAAGGGTTTAAGTTAGACCTTCATTATCTAAGAAGGAGGTTGCCTTCTTAGAAGGAGAATGTAAGGTTGTAACTTATGTTTCATTACCTAGTGACATGAAGAAAGTTGAGGCTATTGGATTAGCCTAACTTAAAGGTATTGTCAAACATCAAAAAGGGGGAGATTGTTGGTGCAATTTCCAGTAGGTCAAGGTTGACTTAGTTGACCAAGCGTAAACCTTGGTCATGGTTTCGATGTTTGACAATACAGAAAGACATGTAGACATGGACAATGCAGGTGCAGTTGTCCATACGGAGAGATACTGATCAAGGTCTGATCAGGTTGAATGAAGAAGAGTCAAGTAGGTCAAGGCTGACCGGATACTTGACTGGGAAGTCCTAACTGGGATGTTAGGCAGAGTGAAAATCCTAGTGAGTGAAGCTAGGTGAAAGGGAAAGTCCTGGTGAGTGAAGCCAGGCAGTTGGAAAAGTCCTGGTGAGTGAAGCCAGGAAGTTCGGAAAGTCCTGGTGAGTGAAACCAGGCAGTTCGGAAACTCCTGGTGAGTGAAACCAGGCAGTTCGGAAAGTCCTGGTGACTGAAGCCAGGCAGTGGGAAAGTCCTGGTGAGTGAAGCCAGGCAGTGAGAAAGTCCTGGTGAGTGAAGCCAGGCAGTTGGAAAGTCCTGGTGAGTGAAGCCGGGCAGATTGGAAAACCTGGTGAGTGAAGCCAGGTGAAAACCCTAGTGAGTGAAGCTAGGTGAAAGTCCTGGTGAGTGAAGTCGGGCAAGGGAAAATCCAGATGGATCAAGGGTGATCAGACATCTGGTATTGTGAAGGTCAAGTAGGTCAAGAGAGTGACCGGATACTTGGCACGAAGATAAAAGTCCAAGTGGGTCAAATGGATTGACCGGACACTTGGTGGGGAGTCTTAGCAGGTCAAGGGAGTGACCGGATGCTAAGCATGATGTACCAACAGGTCAAGGTTGACCGGATGTTGGTTTGGAAGGTTTGGAACTTGGTTTGGGCAAAACCAAGCTCTGGATCGATCAGTGGATCGATCCAGTGATACACTGGATATCTGGATCGGTCTGGTGACCGATCAGTAACCAAACAGTAGCCTACTGAGTGTTATCTGATCGGTCTACAGACCGATCAGAAAACAACGATAAGAAGGCAAGAAGTTCGGGAGAAAAGGAAGGGAATGCATGCTGATCGGTCCCTGGACCGATCAGAGGAAGCTTTGATCGGTCCCCATGACCGATCAGATAGGCTCTGGACCAATCAGGGTGGAGCCTGATCGGTCCAGGCCTAGCCGTTGTGACTCAACAGCTAGGCTATTTCGGGCGTCTGTGTTCTGGCCTTTTTTGCTTGCAGGTTCGCAGGTTGGCTCAGGATATCAGAGGTTATAAAAGGATCGAGGGCTTCTACAGCGATACGACTTCCTTCTTCTTTCTCCTCGGAACTGAGCTGCTGTTCTTCTGAAAGCTGTGCTCTTGAGCTTTGCTGAGCTCCGAAGCTTCGTGTGAGCTTCTTCGACTGAGTTGCTTGTTGGCATTCTTCCGTGAAGTTGGTGCTTCATCCGGGACTTCAGTCGACGAGAAGGCAAGTGAGTATTTGTACATTCATTGTGTATTTCGTTCTTGCTCTTCTTTGTATTTCCATATTGCTGTTGCAAGCTATTGTGGCGAGGTTTCTCCACCCACAAGGAGTATTTATTAGCCGGTTCTCCGGGGACTCATCCACCGACGGATTGATAGGGCTCGTCCACCTTACGGACACGCCGAGGAGTAGGAGTTTCATCTCCGAACCTCGTTACATCGTCGAGTTCGAGTTTGAGGTTTGATCTTTCCTTTTTGCGTTTCTATTTAGTCATTTCCGCTACGCTAACCCTAATCGTAGGAAGAAACGCGAAGATTTGGGATCGGCTATTCACACCCCCCTCTCTAGCCGCGACCATCGATCCTAACAGCCTATAGTCCCACCAGGACTCATCCTCACTGGATCACTTTTCTCCAGTTACTTACCTGACTTTACTTGTCAAACATCTGGTCCTCCAGACATGTTTGGACTTTCTCTAGTCTCATTTAGTATCTGATAAATATGATCTCCTAAGACTTACCTGCAATACTGAGCTAACATAATAGATATAAAATAGTAAGATAAAATAATGTTAGCAGTATTAAGAATTCGTTAGTCCAATCGACCGCACATGCTTGGAGTTTACTCCTCCAAGACTTCTTATTACTTAGGGTTACCTCCCCTAGGGTTGCCTAGTTTCACTTACTAGGACTTCTACCACCTATCTTCACTCACTAAGGCTTAGCTTCACTCACTAAGACTTCCATTGTCTGTCTTCACTCACTAGAATTTTCATCACCTAGTTTCACTTACTAGGGGTTGGCTTCCCTTATCAGGACTTCGTCTTGCCTAACATCTAGTTAGGACTAGTCGCTTGGTAGACTACTCACCTGCTTAACCTTCAGTTAGGACTTACCCTTGCTAGTTATATAGTGCTAACTAAACTTCTTTCTTCTAAATATAAAGCCCTATTTGGATTAACCCTTAGTCAACCTGACCATACTTGGGTACATTGTCAAATATCAGAACCTTAAAGGTCGATTACACCAACAATCTCCCTCTTTTTGATGTTTGACAATTTTATTATGCAGACTTTATACCAAAGTTTGGGAGATTCTAAATATTTCTAACTTAAAAAAACATAAACTTAAGGTCATTGTCCATTAGATTTTGCACCAACAATAACTTGGGAAATACATAATTAAGGCACATAATAATTTTTGAAAATACTTAGTATTTAAGATAAAGCATTATTTTCAAAAATCTTGTAAGTGCTTTAAAAAAAGTTAAGTATGTTAGGATACTTCGACGAATTAGAGGAGGCGATTAGCTCCAATCGCTTTGTTGATGATTTATTACTGCAGATAATCGAAGCGAAGACTCCACAATGCTAACACCCTTGATTTTACTTGGTATCCACCTCCTTGAGGTGACTAATCCAAGAGTCTACTCATCCTCACTCACAGATACACTATGAAAACCTCCTCCGTAGAGGTGGAAAAACCTCGTATAAACTCAAACACAAGAGTACATAAGAGAATACAACAATAGATACAACAAGACTAAGTAAATAAATACAACAATATGAATCTTGCTCTTGATCTCCTGTTGATATGGAAACGCCTCTTGTAGACTCAGAAGTTCAGTAACACTTCATCCTGAATCATCCAAAAATTGGCGATAAAGAATGGAGAAGAAGTGTTGTATTTGAATATTTATCGTTGCCTTTATATCTCACGGATTAGGGCTCCCAATCGATTGGCCTTACCCCCAATCGATTGTCACGTTAGATCTGAGTGCATCCAACCATCCAAACATCGCAACAACTCTTTTCTTCGTCTCCCAATCAATTACTTGATCGATTAATCTCCTCTTGATTAATCACCCAATATCGATCATGCTCTCACGAGGAAGCTATAGTTCTTTACGACAAAAACGCGCCCAATTGATCACCTAATCGATTGGCACAACTCAATCGATCAGCCAATCAATCTAGAAGCTCTCTATTTATCACGATTTCCTCCTCCCAATCAATCACCTGATCGATTGGTAAACCATTGGCTGTAGTCAAGAGAATGCACCCAATCACCGCCATTGGCGCATCCCAATCGATTAGCTGATCGATCGGGCAACCTTTTGTTTGCTTGTAACAATCTCCCAATCGATCACCTGATTGATTGTCACATGTGCCAATTGATTATCCAATCAATTGATTCAACCCTAAACTCACTCAATGGAGTCTAGGGTTCCCTTGCCCAACCTCCAGTCAACTGTGACCTATTGGGACTTCTGCATCAAATATTCGGTCAACCTTTTAACCCACTTGGACTTTACCAACTTCTCGTTGGACTTTTGATCACTAAGTGCGGTCCTCCTTGAGCCACTTGGATTTTTCTCTTGTTTAGCCACAGTTAGGGCTATTATTTGCCAACATGTGATTTTTCTTGATACACTTAGACTTCTCTTGCCTAACCACAGTTAGGACTTTCCTTACCAACGTGTGGTCTCCCTTAACTCATTTGGACTTTTCTTACCAACATGCAGCCCTCCTTTATCTACTTAGACTTTTGTTTGCCTAACCATAGTTAGAGATTTCCTTTGCCAATGTGCAATCCTTTTTGACCCACTTGGGCTTTCCTTGCCAACGTGCGATTCTCCTTGACTCACTTAGACTTTCCTTGCCAATGTGCAGTCCTTCTTGACCCACTTGGACTTTCTCTTTATCTAACCCTCAAGTTAGTATAGGATCAGAAAGACACTAGGGGGGAGGGATAGCGTTCGTTAAAAATTACGACTAAAAATAGATACACAATGGAAGAATAAAAGACAATGCTAACAAAACCAAGTTTTACTTGGTTTGGAGCCTTCGACGACTACTTCAAGGCATGAACTCGTCGAGTACTTTCGTTGGGCAATATACTAATAGTTCGAATGATTACAGAGTTTAGTACAAGAATAAAAAGCAATGTTACCTAAAATAAAGAAAATAAAAAAGTCTTGATTGTCGATTATCGGAGGAGCTTCACAGCTCGTAGGAGCCTTGTCAGAGCACTGCGCAAGAGTGAAAGTCATAGCAGTTATTGTTTTGAAGCTCCTAGTCGAAATGCTTTATATAGGCCCATTCCAGGCACCTGGAACCCCTCTGGGTGCTTGGGCCATGTGGCTCGCTAATCGACGCGCTCCATTTCAGGTTCTAGATGAGTTTTTGGGTCCGGGTGCTTGGAACGACTCCGAGCACCCGGACTGCTCGGGTACCTATGGCACCCGCCTGGGCAAGCTCGTCCAGACGCCTGGACTCCCCTTTTCTTTAGTAGTTTCTTCCCTGCAAAAAGGGTTAGTCTAGGTAATAGAAAATATATTTGCCCTGTAAAATAGAGTTAACACAACACAATAAAATAAGAGTAGTAATTAGATCCTGTCTCCCCAAGACTAAGATCTAGTCAAGGTTTCAACTTAGTTTTTCTAAATAAACCTAAGTTGGACCGACACCTACAGTTCCCTCAACGGGGAATACGTTCTCACTAGATCTCTCCTCCAGTTGCTTACCTTCATTTACCAGCTACAGTCACTTGACTTGTCTTTAACCCATCAAGTCTTTCCGCTAGTTGTTAGGTCCACAACCCCAATTAGACTTTGACCAGTTGTCAGGTCCCGCGGAATTAATCAGACTTCCCGCTAAATATCGAGTCTCACAAACCTATCTGGACTTCCCACTAGCTATCGGGTTTCGCGGACCTAGCTGTATTTTAGCCTGATGTTAGGTCCTTCAAACCAGTTAACTCCTGCACACTTGGTAAAGTAATTAAATCACAAAACACTCTAACTTTAAACCCTTTGTCATTCATCAAAATCTAAGTTAGATCTTTAGTGAAAATTGCACTAACAATCTTTCCCTTTTTGATACAATGAGAATCTGGATTAAAGTTAGAAAAAAAAATAATATTTGAGACAATATGTAAAAAAATAGTAAACAAATGATCTTAGTTTGTTTTGCATTTGTTTTACATGATCAAATTTGTTTGTTATTTTTCTACATTAACTCTTACCCTTCTCCTTTGGCATTCATCAAAAAACTAGGGTAAAAGAAACACAAGCATACAAAAAATGTCAGATAGTAACGTAGAAAATAACTGAAAGCAAATGCTTTGTATATCTCAGACTTAGGGAGAGGTTTGAACAAAAAGTTCCAAGTCAAATTCTAAGGAAACTGAAAACATGTGAATAGACTTTTTCAAAAATTTTGTAAGTAAAGTATGAGAAAACTTCAAAAATTTCTAAGTAAATTTTTTAAAAATTACTAAGAAAACTTTTGTCAAAGATTTTTGAGTAAACTTTTTCAAGAATTTTCTAAGTAATAGTAAAATTATCTAAGTAAAGATTTTCAAGTAAAATTTTTGACAAAATTATTTTTCAAGTAAGACTTTGAAAAGACCTTCAAGGAAATTGCTTTACAATTGTTGAGGAATCTATTTTCAAAAGAAGTTTTGAAGTCAAATTTTTCAAAGAAAAAAAATTTTAAGTGATTTTTTTTTTGAAATAAATCATTGAAAAAAATAATTTCGAAGTAAATAGTTTTAAAAGAAAATTTTCTAATAAAGATTTTCAAAGGAAGTTAAAGAAGTATTAAAAAAATTTTTACAAATTTTTAGGTAACCGTTTCCCAAAAAATCTCTAAGTAATTTTGTCAAAATTTTCAAAGTAAGTTTGAAGAATACTTTTCTAAGAAAGATGGTCAAAAGTAGTTTTAAAGAATTTTTAAAAAAAAGTGTTTTCAAAATATTTTTCCAACTATTCAAAAAAGTCTGATTTTTCAAAAACTTTCAAAATTATGTATTTTTTAAAATATTTTTTGAAAACATTCTTAAGTTGTCCAAGCAAATCCTTCCTCTTAAGTTGACATTCTCCTTTAATTTAACACTCCCCCTTAATTCATATTAGGGCTTGGGTATGTTAAATTTCAATATCTTAACTTAGCATCATCTGGTTAAATTTGTTAGCTATAAGAAATTCTACCTAAGTGTTTAGGGGAAATAGTGTTGGGAATATTAAAAAAAACATATTATTTCAACAACTTGTATTTTTTATTTATCCCCTATTATGTTTGATTAATTATTAATCATTTAATCAATTAATAACCTTGGATTAATTTAAGAAATAATTTGTTACTAATTCAATAATAGTTAATCATTATCAATAGTTTATTGATTAACTTTTACTTAACTCAATTCAATAATTTATTTGATTAAAATAACTTAACTTTCATATTGAAGGTATTAGTTCTAATTTAATTTTCATTTACTTGATCCTTAAGTTTTGATTAGATTTGACTTAAATTACGTTAAATTATGATTAACTAAGTTTAGAGGCAGTATTAATTCAGAGTTAAATTTGTTAAGTTATTAAACAAAGTTAAATAAAATTAAGGTTCCATTTGAGTCACTTTTTAATTAAGATAAATTATTATTTAATTAAAATAAAGTTAAGATTTTGATTAATGTTGAAAGTAAAATTGATAAAGTTAAGATTTTAAATAATTTTTTAAAATGATAAAATAAAATTTAAAATATTTTAAAGATTTTTAACATATTTTTTTTAAAAAAATTAAGATAATTTTTAAAAGAATTTTTTTAAAAAAATTAAGATAATTTTTAAAAGAATTTTTTTTAAAAAATTAATATAATTTTTAAAATGATTTTTAAAATAATTTTTTAAAAAGAATTTTTAGAAGATTTTTAAAATAATTTTTAAGAGATTTTTTTAAAAGATATTTAAAAGAATTTTTAATATAAAGTTTTAAAGGATTTAAAATAATTTTTAAAAATAGTTTTAAAAGATTTTTGAAATAATTTTTAAAAGAATTTTAAAATATTTTTGTAATAATTTTTAAAAGAATTTCTTAAAAGATTTTTAAAAGAATTTAAAATAATAATAGTCCTACCCACTGAATTTAGTACAAAATTTTGGTCTAACCTTCTAGGATTGACAAGAGGTAATTTCAGTTAGTTTCACTAAGCCAAATGTACTGGTCAAAGTCATATCTTCCTAAACCTGCATAGACATAGTTTTCTTAACCTACTAACATCCAAAATTTTTCCAGTGCTATTTTTCAAGTTAAACTTTTGTTCTTTTTTTAATCTAATCCTAATTACTAGTTGGGTAAATTATTATTTTGGATGTCCCAACTGATTTAGAGCCTCCTCTGAATTATTATTTTTCTTTTAAGTTTTTGTATAATTAACGTTAATTTTAGTTAAGATTTAATAATTAATTTATAATTTAAATTTAAGTTTTTAATTTTGAATTAATTAAGTTGGTTAAATTATCTTTTTTAAATGAGTGTAATTAAGATTTAAGATTTCTTTTAATTTTAAATTTATTAAAATTTTATCATTATTTAAAAGATTACATTTTATATTTAAGTTTTTATTAATTCTTAATTTCGGATTAGTTAATTTGTTTGAATTATCTTTCTTTAAAGGTTTATTTAATTTGGTACATGTTAGATTATCTTTGTTTAAGATGTTATCTTTAATATTTAATTTCAAATTTATTAAATTTGATTTTAATTTTATCAAAGTATTTGATTTTATCCTTATATTTTCTTTGTCTTTTAAGTTTATATTATTAGTTGAATTTGCTAGATTGATTTTATCTATATTCTTATCCTTAAGATTTAAATTTTTATTAATTAAATTATCTTAGTTTTGGATAGAATTTTCTATATTGATATAGTCTAGATTATTAAATAATTTATTAAGATATTTATTGATTTTATCTAAATCTATTTACTCATTTTTAAGTTTTAAATTCAAATTTATTTTAATGTTTGGTTAATTATTTCTGAATCTGTATTTAATTTTAAATTTTTTGAATTAATTAATTTATTTGAATTGATTTGGCCAATATTTTGTTTGACCTAGTCAACGTTAATGCCGATTTGAACGAAGTCTTGTTTGACTTGATCTGAATCTAGATTATTTTGTAGTTCTAAATTTGAATAATGTAAATTTAGATTATCATGCACTATACATGAGATAATTTCATATTTATCTAAATTATCATGCAGATTATTTAAACTACTATTGACATAGATATTTTAGTAAATTATACTAACCTTAAGGGCATCTCCTAATTCAGTAGGCTTCTCCGTTGAGTTGGACTCGAGTCTGGATTCGCTTTTGACTTGATTCTCTAGCTCCATCGGCTCATCGTGAAGCTTGGTTAGACGAGTCCAAAACTCATAGGTATCTCGACTTTCTCCAATTCTGCATATGATTTCATTAGGTAATTCTTTTACAATTAAATTTATTACCTTTCTATTGGCTTCTGTGATTTGGGTTAATCGCCTCAATGTCATGTCGCCATCGAAGTCGTTCATAAGGATGAAGGTTTACATCTGCATCCTCCACAGATTGAATTCGTACCTCTTGTACATCTCATATGGAGGTGGTTCGTTGACATTTCGCCCGCACAATTCTTTATACACCATTTTCAGCACTAAAAGAAAACTCACAAAGATTCCAAGACTATGTCTTAGGGTAAGTAGTGTGGGAGATAAAGAAATTACTCGAGTAGTATTGCATGAATTTAAAGGAAAATGATAAAAAATAATAAAATAATATTATGATAAATTTTGTTAAAAGAGTTGTTTCACCAATTATGACTGATGGTGAAAAAAAATGAAATTAGAATATTTAAAAAAAAATTGGAGGAAAAAAATGAAAGACGTAAGAATAATTTTTAAACAACAATGATATATAATTTTCTTTTAAAAAGAAACTCCTTGCTCGATTGGTGATTTCACTAATTTAGAGCAACTTCACTCTGATACTACTTGTAGGATCGGAAAGACACTAGGGGGGGGGGGGGGGGGGAATAGCGTTCATAAAAAATTATGACTAAAAATAGGTACCCAGCGGAAGAATAAAAGATAATGCTAATAAAACCAAGTTTTACTTGGTTCGGAGCCTTCGGCGATTCCTACTCTAAGGCCTGCACTCATCGAGTGCTTTCGTTGGGTAATCCACTAATAGTTTGAATAATTTCAAAGTTTAGTACAAAAATAAAAAGCAATGTTACTGACAACAAAGAAAATAAGAAAGTCTTGATCGCCGATTGTCAAAGGAGCTTCACAGCATCGTAAGAGCATTTTTGGAGCACCATGCAAGAGTGAAAGTCGTAACAGTTTTTGTTTTAAAGATCCTGGTCGAATGCCTTTATATAGGCCCATTTTAGACGCTTGGAACCCCTTCGGATGTCTAGGCCATGTGGCTCGGCTAGTCGACGCACTCCACCTCAGCTTCTGGATGAGTTTTTGGGTCTGGGCGCTTGGACCGACTCTGGGTGTTCGGACTGCCCGGGTACCCGCACGGGTGAGCTGGTCTGAGCGCTTGGACTCTCCTTTTCTTCAGCAGTTTCTTCCCTGCAAAAAGGGTTAGTTCTGGCAATAGAAAATATATTTACCATGCAAAATAGAGTTAGCATAATATAATAAAATAAGAGTAGTAATTAGATCATGTCTCCTCGAGACCAGGATCTAGTCAAGGTCTCAACTTAGGTTTGCCAAATGGACTTAAGCTGGACCTCCTATAGTTCCCTCAATGGGGAATGCACCCTCACTGGATCTCTCCTCTAGTTACTGACCTTCACTTACCAACTACAGTCACTTGACTTGCCTTCGACCCACCAGGTCTTCCCGCTAGTTGTCAGGTTTGCATACCCAACTGGACTTCGGTCGGTTGTCAGGTCCCGTGGACCCAGCCATACTTCTCGCTAGATATCGGGCCCCACGAACCTATCTGGACTTCCCACCAGCTATCGAGTTCCACGGACCTAGCTAGATTTCTGCCTGTTGTTAGGTTCTTCAAACCAATCAACTCCTACACACTTGGTAAAGCAATTAAACCACAAAACATTCTAATTTTAAACCCTTTACCATTCATTAAAACCTGAGTTAGATTATTAGTGCAAATTGCACCAACAGTTAGGACTTTACCCTGACCTAACCCTAGTTAGGACTTCACCAATGCCTAACCCCTAGTTAGGACTTCACCATTGCCTAGCCCCTAGTTAGGACTTTACTAGTTAAGTATTGGTCCTCCTTGACCTACTTGACCTTTCTCACATACTGTCCAACAATATATTGTCTAAACATGTTGTCCACAACATATTATCTAAACATCAAAACTTAAACTTGAATCTACTTGAACTTAATTAAACTGGCCAACCTTGACCCGGGGAACGATTATACCAACAATATCCCAACAAAGTACATGAATAGTTTTCATAAAGAATATTCAAGATATTTTTTAAACTTTTAAATAATTTTCAAGGAATTTAAAAATAAAATAAAATCATTTAGGAAGAATCCATTTTGAAAGATTTTCTACCAACATTTCTTAAAGGAATTTTTTGAAAAAATTATTTTAAACTTTTGGCAACATGTTTTTTCAAACATTTTTTAAACAATATTTAAGGTTTTCATAATTTCAAAGATTTGTGAAACTAATTTTGAAAGAATTTTAAAAATTATGTTTGATCTTTCAATCAGGACTCTCCCTCAACTTGATATAGTCATAGGAATGCTTGTTAACCACAAGAGAAACTTCTTATGTGTCTTCGGGGTAATCCAAATTAAAAAAAACACCTAAAGTATTTTTCAAGAACTTTTAGAATGTTTTCATAAATTTTTAAAAGTAATTTTTAAACACATGTTTAAGAATTTTCAAAACATTTTTGTTACATAAAACATGTATTTCCATAGAAATTTTCAAAAATAAATTTTTACAAGGATTTTGAAAAATTATGTTGAAACTATTTTATCAAAAGTTTAAAGATAAATTTTTGAGATATTTTATAAAATATTTTATGTGATTAAATTTGTATTTCAAATGAGTTTCCTCTTTAACCTAAAACTTGTTGGTACAAGTTACGCTAATAATCAAACTCATATTTGGATGTATGACAAAGGTTAAAGTTAGATTGTGTTATGATTTAATTATTTTACCAAGTATCCAGGATATGAACTTGATGGGTCTAGAGGATCGAAACACCAAGATGAAGTCCAACTAGGGTGATAGCTATCATGAAGTCCAAATTGGTTGAGATTTAGCATGAGGAAGACCAGTTGGGTTGACAACTGGCTGAAGTCTAGATTGGTTGAGATCTGACAGGAAGTCCTGGTGGGCCAAGGGACCTGACATCAAGGAAGTCTACCATTGGTAAGTGGCGGTAAGCAACTGGAGGAGAGATTCAGTGAGGACGCGTTCCCAGTTGAGGGAACAAGAGGCGTCGGTCTGATCTAAGGTTTTAGTGAAACTCAAAGTTAGGGCCGAACAATCCAAAGACTGTCAAATATATTACTCATTCACATATTATTGTTTGTTATGCTAACTGTATGATACAAGAAAGCAAAAGGCTGGAAAAAGAGTTTCAGACACCCAAGTTAAGTTAGGATTAAATAAACAAGAAAATAATAAAATAATTGTAATTATTAAATATGTAAAAATTAAAATATTTAATATACAAAGTAAAATACAAAATGCATCTCCCCTACGCTTAATCTATAATTCTCTCCCTTTAATCTATAATTCTAAGAATTACATTAACAGTGACTAATAAAATGAAAACTGATTTTTTGTGATTTAAAAGTTAATTTTTAAAATAAATAATTTAAAAATTATTTTTAATTATTGAAAAATGCTAAATTTTTTTGTAACAGTTAAAAAATTTTCACGTATTAATAAAATTAATCTAAGTAGTAATAAATTGTTGTATACAAAGAGATTTTATTTTAAAAAAAAATTAAAAATAGATTTTGAGTTAAAAAATTCTTGCAACTTTTTCTCATTATGTAAAACGAAATTATATCTTTAGAAAAATTAACTTTTTGGAGATTGACATTTTGATCAGTTTTAATATTAAATATTAATAGTTTGGTAAAATATTCATAGAAAATTAAATAACGGTAAAAAATTTTCAAAAAAAATCCTATAATAGTGAACATGATGTTTTATCACAAAAAAAAATAAAATTTGTAAAAATAACTCTGTAAAATATTTTTATTTACATAAATATAAATTTTGTTAAAAAATTCATAAAAAATAATATCACAGTAAAAAAATTTTGAAATTTTCCTACCGATAAGTAATGAAATATTTTTTTTTAAAAGAAACTACGGTTTAATTAATTTCAAAAATAAATGATGCAAAACAATTTATTTGAAAAATTTAGATAATTTTAAAAAATATTGAATTAAATTAAAAATAAAACATGCATAAAGATTTAGACATGACTTTGAAACCTAATATAAGTTCCTACCTATTAGTAATCAAAAATTTTCTTGGAATGTATTTTTTTGTTACTTTTCTAATTTGACCTTTATGGAATCTATAATACCAATTTAGTTCTTGATAATTTTTAAAATTTGATGTAGTAAAGTTTGTGTTGGGACCACTGTGGGCTAGCTAGAAGGTGGTTTGAATAACCCTGCACAATAGAAAGCAAAAATACTTTTCACGGACTTTAAAAGAACACTTGCATAAAAATAAAGAGATAAATTAAAAAGGCGAGGCTCACAGTTTTGACTTTGTTACAACCGGGAAGGTTGTTAATCCAAGGAAGTTGAAGCGCAATAAAAATCTCTTTCAGGCAGAGAAGCCTCTTACAACATTTAAGTACAAAAATGAGAAGCCAAACTAAAAGAAGAGCGTACAAGTGTTTAATATCAAATTGCTTATTCTATTGAAAAGCTTCTGGACCAAGACTGTATTTATAGCCTTGGTCGGAGCGCCTGGAAGCGTTCTAGGCGCTTGGAGGGGGATAAAGTTTTATCCCCTTCGCAACGAATCGTGGTCAAACGCAATTCGATCAAAGTCGGGTTCCGGGCGCCCGGAATTGCTCTGGGCGCCTGGACCACTAAAGTCAACATAGTTGACTTTCGGTCCGGGCCCTCTGCTCCGGTGCTGCTCGCCTCGGCCCGGGTCTTCCGCTCCGGCTCCGCTCGCTTGGGTGATTTCGGCCAACCGAAATAAGGCTCACCCAAACCCAATATTGGCCTTTTCGAGCAGACTTCCGTTCCAGCTTCTCATCCCTTAGAATCGTCACGTGCTTCCTTCTCGTCCGTCAACGTACTCATTCGTAGCTCTTCATCCCTCGGAAGCACCAAGCCCGTCGGCTCTCTCCCGTGCCGACCTTCTCGTTGGCTGCGTCTCTTGCTCCCCGAACAATCTTCCGCTCCGGCTTCTCGTCCCTTGGAAACACCGCATGCTTCCTTCTTATCCGCCGGTGTACTCTTCTGCAACTCCTCGTTCCTCAGACGCACCGAGCCCATCGGCTCTCTCCCATGTCGTCCTTCTCGCTAGCTGCGTCTTTTGCTCGACTTCCTGTGCTCCTAAGCTCCTACACACTTAGACACAAGGTTAAAAATACCACATGACCTAACCTAACTTGGTTGATCACATCAAAATAATCTAGGGTTCTAACAATCTCCCCCTTTTTGATGTGAGCAACCCAAGTTAAGGTAGGGTAAACCAACATAAATCAAGAGTAATAAATTTTGCATGAAAGTGGAAAATTTGATCTACCTCCCCTTAGACTTAATATTTTCCTTCTCCCCCTTTGATCACATAAAAAATAGGGTATCACAACAAGTCTAAGGGTAATAACTTTGAAAATTTTGAAAAATTCAAAGATTATTTTTTATATCACAAAAAAAAATTATGATCATTTTTGAAAAAAATTTAAGCAGATAAAAAATTCTAAGTTAGACAACTTTAGAAAAAGTTTGAGAAATTTTAAAAAATATTTGAATAATTATATAAAGAAAAAAAATATTTTTGTAAAATTTTTAAGTAAAATTCAAGCAGAAAGAAAATTTCCAAGTTAAAAACTTTGAAAAAAAAAATTTGCAAGCAAAAATTTTTTTTGAGAATTTTCAAAGAAAATTGAGTAACCCTTTAAAACATTATCTAATTTCAATTTAATGCGTTATCATTAGTCAATTAAACACTCTATTTCAATATTTGGCTTCCAAGCTGTGGCGAGGCACTAGGCCTTCTTGGTTATTAGATCATCAACCATTTCTAGACAAAACCTCATAAGGAAATTAAATGTTTAATTTTCTCGCTGAAAGCGCGAAGTCTAAATTAAGGTTCAAGTAAGACAAGACTTAGGAACTCAATATAGGTTCCAGGCAACTGGATTAATTAGATATTTCTTAGAGACATATTTCTTTGAAATATTTCTAATTTGTCTCTTATGGTATCTAAGGTACCAATTTAATTCATAAAATTTTCTAATATGTTGATTATTTGATCATGCATGATTTTTCAAAATATCTACTTGTATTTTCAAATTATCATTTTCTAATTTTAATTTACCATTTTCTACTTCTAATCTTTTAAGATCTTCCGACAAACAAGATTTATCTAAAGTTAATTTCTATTTTTTATTTTCTTTTTCTAGCATGCAACAATCTTTAGTTAATAATTTAACAAATTTAAACATTTAGTCAGGTGGTAGAGACCATGCCTAACTTACCTTGTCGATCTCTAATCCTCCCCTTATAGAGCTGCTTTCCTCTGAAGACTCTCCCCCTTCATCGATGTTCATCTGGGATGAGCTTTCTGTGTTCTCGGGAAGGAATTCGTCTATAAGGGTTGTCCCGGCAATTTCTTCCATCTAAGATTCTTCAGACGACGACTCGGTGTCCATCGAGAAGTTGGATTTGGCTTCAATCAGTTCTTCGTGGAGCTTCAAGAACTTTTCCTAGAGTTCTTTTGCACTTTGGTTGTTGCCGATTCTGTCGAGATCCTCCACCGGTAGTACACTTATGAGATGATATTCAGCCTTACCGTTTGACATGAAATCGTCGCGTTGTTTTTTGGTCCATAGGCATTTTTCAATTTCTTCTCTGTTCGCATTCTTTGGTGCTTCATAACCATATTTCATTATTAGTAAAATACTGAAATATGTTTTAAGAAATACCTCCATTCGTCACTTCCAAAACGTGAACTCCCCCTCGAACGTTGGTGGATAGATGTTAGCTCTGACCATCTCGTTGTTTCAGTCGGCAGTTAGTCATTCTAAGGCGTTCTAGCTCTGATACCACTTGTTGAGACCGCTGTTGGATGGCTAGAAGGGGGTTTGAATAGTCCTGCACAATAGAAAGCAAAAATACCCTTCACGAACTTTAAAGGAACACTTGCATAAAAATAAAGAGATAAATTAAAAAGGCGAGGCTCACAGTTTTGACTTGGATACAATCGGGGAAATTGTTAATTTAAGGAAGTTGAAGCACAATAAAAATATCCTTCATGCGGAGAAGTCTCTTACAACATTTAAGTATAGAAATGAGAAGCTAAACTAAAAGAAGAGCGTACAAGTGTTGAATATCAAATTGCTTGTTCTATTGAAAAGCTTCTGGAGCAAGGCTATATTTATAGCCTTGGTTGGGGCGCCTGGAAGCGTTCCAGGCGCCTGGGGGGGATAAAGTTTTATCCCCTTCGTAACGGATTGCGGTCAAACGTGATCTGGTCAAAGTTAAGTTTCAGGAACCCGGAATCGCTCCGGGCGCTCGGGCTGGTCCGGGCACCCGGAATCGCTCAGGGCGCTCGGACTGGTCCGGGCACCCGGATTGGGTCCGGACGCCTGGACCACTAAAGTCAACATAGTTAACTTTTGGTCCGGGCCCTTTGCTCCGGTGCTGCTCGCCTCGATCCAGGTCTTCCGCTCCTTCTCAAGCAGGCTTCCCGCTCTGGCTTCTTGTCCCTCAGAATTGTTGCATGATTCCTTCTCGTCCGCCAGCGTACTCATCCGCAGCTTCTCGTCCTATGTATGTACCGAGCCCGTCAGCTCTCTCCCGTGCCAACCTTCTCGCTGGCTGCTTCTCTTGCTCCCCATAGCAATCTTCCACTCCGGCTTCTCGTCCCTCGAAAATACCGCACACTTCCTTCTCGTCGGCCGGTGTACTCTTTCGCAGTTGCTCGTCCCTCAGATGCACCGAGCCCTTCAGCTCTCTCCCGTGCCGTCATTCTCGCTAGCTGCGTCTTTTGCTCAACTTCCTGTACTCCTAAGCTACTGCACACTTAGACACAAGGTTAAAAATACCACAGAACCTAACCTAACTTGGTTGATCACATCAAAACAACCTGGGGTTCCAACCATTTGAACATACAGAATTTTTCAAATTTTCTATTTATTCTTTTAATTTTTCATTTTCATCATTTAGTTTATCATACATTTCTAAGGACATGCATTCGCTAAGATTGCTTTCAATTCTAAAGCTTCCTTTTTCAAATTAGTATTTTTAGATTTAAGCTTATATAACAATCTAGTTATAGATTTAATACCTGAATATAATTCGTCATGAAGTAGTAGACATACCTCACTTACCATATTCATTTTGAAACTTGTTTCTTTCTCCTCGCTACAGGTTTTTCTGAGGAGTCTCCCCCTTCATTTGTGCTCTCCTCTTGGTGACTTGCCATCAGTGCAAGTCTAACCTACTCCTCTAAATCAAATTCTGATGATGTCTTATCCCAAGACACTTTCAGGGTTTTGTGCTTTGTTGTTGTAAGGTCTCACAAGCGTAAGTAAATAATTTATTTACAAAATTCACTAAGGTCACACAAGCGCTAATTAAGGGAAATAAATTATGAAAATTTTTAGGAATTTTGAGAAATTTTTGAAAATTTAAATGAACTTGTACAACATGATCTAAGGGGATGGAAATATGAAGCTTAGGGAAACATATGATACCCTAATTAAATTAGGAGTTGATGGAACTAATTACCCTAAGTTGGGATTAATAACCCTAAGTATAGGTATAAAAGGGGGGCCGAAAACCCTCGTCGCACACTCCTCACTCAAACGCGGACCCCTCCACATCCCGTCACCCACACCAGTGGCGACGGAGCTCAGCGACGTGTCTGAGCTCCGATCAAGCGTTGTTCCACGGGTGATCACTTGGAGAGCTTCGTGATTGAGCGCGGCGACCTCCAGCCAGCTCGTCGACGGCACAAAATAGTGGGCGAGGGTTTTCGCCGGAGGAACAAGGAGGAAAAGGCAAGTTCATATCCTTTTATGATTGTACGAGATCTGTGGGGTAAAGGGGTAGGAACTTAGGAGGTGTGAAATGTTCATCTATGTGATTAGATTGATGGAATAGTTTGCAATTGGTCTCTACCCTGTAGAGTTTTGATTCAACGTGAGGTTCCATTGATGTTCTTGCTTGGTTCGCATTGTTTCTAGATTTTTGCCAGAGTATTATGTTATTGATGGAGCTCTATTCCTTTGGAGTGTTCTTCTCATGATTCTTGTGGTGCTTGTGATAGTTCATAGGCCGGGATTGATGACACTTGTTTTCTTTATCGTTTCTTTGAGATCTAGGGTGATTTGGAGTAGTTTGTGCACGGATTGAAGGTTTGATTGGAGGTTGTGTTGGGTTTCCGTTGTGGCTTTGTTTTGATATAGCAGTTTTGATTTCCATAGGACAGACTGGAGAAGTATTGAATAGATTAGGATGGTGTAGATTCAATTCGTTGATGCTCTGTGCCATTGAATAGCTTTCTTTTTTTTTTGTGGATTTAATTCGAATCTATTATGTTCCTTGTATAACTATGGTTTTGTGAATTTATTTGTGGACCACAGGATTCATTGAGATTGCCATGACTTGTGGATGGAAAATGCCCAGTTACAGCTTTAAGAATAATTTGAATATGTTACTGAATATATTTGCTGATTAAGGTAGATGCCTAGTACAACTATGGTTACTAATTATGCTCTTGTTTTTTGATAAGCTATTATATGGTGAATGGATTCTATTGTTCTATTAATTCTCCAAGCTCGGAATGTTTTCAAAATTGAACGGAATATGCAACTGATATAGGAATGGTATGGATAGGTTGTCTTCTTATGTACCTAATTTGATGAGTATGAGCATATATGGTGACAGTACGGGATGGGTGCCCCGGGATGAGCTCTGAGGAGGGCCCTTTCAAATATGACTGATATTGTAAATTATGACTGATACTGTAATTTATTGTTAGCTTTGGCTAAATGACTGTATGTTCTCCTAGGAGGTACCTCTAGGGTCATGAGACTGTTTGACTGGCTCTATTAATGGTTTCCGGATATGCGACATATTCACCCATATTAGCCATGTAGGATCTTTTACCTATCGTATTTTTCTTCGCTATACTATATGTGAGTTATGTTTTATGTCTACTAGTTGCTATTCCTGTACTTTATGGATGTCATATTATTCATAATGGATTGTACTTGCTGGGTCCATAGACTCATGATGCCTACGTCACAAGTGAAGATAACTCCTAGGATATGACGGAAGGCCTACAGATGGAGTAGACGAGGAGGCGGGATGGACACATGGCGCTATCCAGACGCTTTAGGAGTGCAGAGCATACTGGTTATGTTACGAGAGGTCCTTCATATGTATAGGGTGATGTTTGAGGGTTTATTGTCCCTATTCATTAAACTCTTATTTGAGATGCTGACATTTACATTAGATAAGATGGTTCATTTTATTGGAATTGTACTATGGTTATCTACCTAGCAAATGTCGGGAGGGTTGTAAAAAAAAACTTGAGGGTAATTTAGGGATGTTTCAGTCGTACTAGGTCCTTTCTCGTTGTCCTTATTCTTCAGTATTGGGCAGTCATCCTTGATGTGTCCTTATTCATTACAGTGATAACATCTCACTTTCCTTTTTCCTCTTTTCTTGGCATGTACTTCATTGAATTTATTAGATCTAAAAAATTTCTTAAATTTTCTTACCATAAATGTCATTTCGTCATCATCGAGGGAAGTGTTGGCATCTGATTTGTCCTTCTTAGATGTTAGGGCAATGTTGTTTGATTTTTATAGGTCCTAAGTATCTACACAATGAGACTCGTGAAGTTTAAAAGTTGAGAATAAACTTTCAAGTGTACTAATCTCAAGGTCCTTAGAGATGTAGTAAGTATCTACTAAGGCTAACCAGTCTGGAGTTCTTGAAAAGACGTTAAGTGCGTACCTTAAAGAGTCACGATTTGTTACCTTTTTTCTGAGGTTGTTGAGCTGGGTGATCAGATCTTTGATCTTAGCATGGAATTGAGCTACATTCTCTCCCTTGTTCATCCAAAGATTCGCCACTTGACTTCGGAGGATGTCCCGTCTCACTAATTTTGCTTCCAAAGTGGCCTCGTGAAGTTATAGGAATTTCTCCCAGAGCTATTTTATGGAATCGTAGCTTTCGATCCAGCTGACCTCCTGGGGCAGAAGGACACTAAGCAGATGGAATTTAGCTTTTTCATTATCCATAAAGTCAGCTTGTTCCTTCTTTATCCATATGTACTCTTCTTTGTTGACTCCTTGTTGATCCTTAGGTGCTATAAAATTATATTTTATAATTAACAAAATTTCAAAATGGGTCTTGAAGAATACCTCCATCCACTTTTCCACGTTGCGAAGTCTCCCTTGAATTTAGACAGGTAGATCCTGTAGGAGATCGGTGGCCGGCTAGAAGGGAGGTTGGATAGCTAGGTCACCCCCAAATCGATTTCTTCTCTACAAGGTTAGTGCGTAAGCGGAATGTAGTAAAACTAAAACAATGAAAGTAAAGCAAGAATACAAACACTAACACAATTCCTTTACGTGGTTCGGAGATTGCTTGCTCCTACTCCACGGCGTGCCCTTGAGGTGGATGAACCCTTGATCCTTCGGTGGATCAATCCCTGACAATCTCCGGCTAGAGCTTACTCCTCCTCAGTGGAGTACAACCTCTCACAAATCACTCTTCTTCTTTTACAAGATGGAGATTAAGAATAGGAAGAAGAGTATGGCTTGAAAGCTTTGGGCAATGACTTAGGAGTTATTCAACAAGCATGAGTAGTCTCCTTCATGCCCCAAAGCTGTCTATAAATAAGAGGAGAGAGTTGATCATCATATCAACTCAACCCCAACATCAGTCGACTGGTCCATGCACCAGTCCATTGATGTAGCCGTTAAACACAATCAACGACTCTCTGCATAAGCCATCTTCTGCCAGCAGTCATATACCAGTCGACTGGTCCCCGTAGTTGATGAGCACAGAAGCATTCTGTGCTTTCTGTGAATTTGGATTAGTCGACTGGTCCCATGACCAGTTGGCTGGTCCATTAAATTCTCACAGACTCACCCTTTCCGGAGTCGTCTTTGAAGTCCTCTTCCTCGGCCTTCGTCCCTCAGATGCACCCGAGCCCGCGGCTCCTCTCCATGCCATCCTTCACGTTGCCTTAAAGTCCACTTCCCTTGGCTCCACTCCATTGCTCCTCGTTCTGCGTTCCCTCGGATGTCTTCCATACCATCCTTCACCGATTCAAGGATCTGAGCCCTTGGATGAGCTTTTCAATCTTGGTTGCACCAAGTTCCTCATGTGTTTCACCAAGTCCTGCAAGACTCAAACACATATCAAATATATATGAAAGTCTAACTTAAACTCTTTGGCACACACATCAAAACTATGATCATACCGATCAAACTTGGGTCGATTGCACCAACAATCTCCCCCTTTTTGATGTGTGACAATATGTTTAAGTTAGGCACAAATACTGATTTTAAAAATTACAAGCAATATGTAAACATGAAGCACAAAACCAAGCTCCCCCTAAACATATGCTTTCTTCCTTAATTTTCAAGTTTTGCACACATTTCTCCCCCTTTGACACCATCAAAAAGATTGTACCAGACAATCATGTACTCTAGGGTATCAAGTATGACCAAATTTTGACCAAAAATTTGATTTTAGAAAACAACAGTATGTTGGAAAGCTGGTACCAGTCGACTAGTAACTGATGCAGTCGACTGGTACATGCTGAAATCAAATTTTCAACCTTTTTCAGCCAACTTCAAAAATACATAAAAAATTTCAAAAAATTCGAAAAATCATGAAATTTGGACAACATATTTCTTATAATGTTCTTTAATAAGGAAAAATATATGTACATAAAAAGTCAAAGTATTTTTTAAATTTTAACCAAATCTCAAAAATCACAAAAACATGTAAGTTTGTATCAAATTAAACCCCAATTTTGAATTCATGTGTTTCAAAATAGCTATTCACTGTAAATAAAACATAGAATTATTTTCAAAACATTTGAAATGTTCAACTATGATCTATGGGCAAGATGTCCATTAATTAAATATTTACTTTCCCCATAGTTGGTCTATGATTACTAAAAAATTTGATACATTCTATAAATCATCAAAATGCCATAAGCATAAGTGAATTATAAGTATCATCCTATCATCTCACATCTATGTTTAGAAAATAATGCAAGTCATTGTGAGATGAAATAAAGGTAAACTCTACTTAGCCCTCTTGATCATGAATCTCTATCAAGGATAAGTGCTCCCCCTTAAGGTCTCAAGTCAACCATAACAAATTGGAATTGTGATTTCAATGGTTGACTAACCCATAATCCTCTAACCCTTGAGGATTGATTTTGACACCCAATAGAAATTCTTTCTAATTGGGTTAACCAAATATTCCTTGGGGATGCATTTTCTATCTATAGTTTTGGTTTTTGATTGCCCCCTAGCAAGTAGACAATGATAGGTCTTTTCATTGTTGGGTTCATTGTATTCTAATTCATTTTTCTTAAAACTTTCCCTTTGGCTCCCAATAATCATATTTAGGGTCTTAAAGCCAATTTCAAATTTTCTAAGGGCATTGGTAAGGTATTCTACCTTTTTCCTTAAGGCCTTATTTTTTTCTAATAAATATGAATTATTTGAATTTAAAGAAGCATGCATATCATGATAGATCGGATGCGAGCGATAGAGGGGCGGGGGGGGGGGGGGGGGGGGGGATATTGCTTCTTTTAAAACCTTTTCTTTTACTTTTAAATCAGAATCGTGCAGCGGAAATAAGAAAAGAGACAAAGTCGTTTACTTCGTTCGGAGCCTAGCTCGACTCCTACTCGAAGACCCACGGTCCTTGACCGCACCGATGGGCAAATCACTAAAACCCTTCTTTCCGAAATCTTCAGAAAGAAGCAGATCGTATAAGTACAATGAAATAAGATAGTAACAATCCTACTATCTTATTTTAATTTAAGTGCAATATGAAAATAAATATATCGACAATAGTATGCGTAGGATGTAGCTTGGTCGGTACGTCCAGACGGAGTGACTTGTTGGGCTGTTGAAGATGTGTAGCACAATCCGTACGCGAAGAAGAGCTTTTGAGATGATCAGAAGAGTTATCCTGACCTCAGACTTCGAGCCTCATTTTATAGGTGTCTTGGGCGTTCGGTCGACCGATCTCTCTGTTCAGTCGACCGAACCCGCTCCCTTCCTTCCTGGCTGGAGTCTGATGCTGGCTCGATCTCCGGCAATCAATGCTCTTAATTAAGGGTTTGGTCGACTGAACCCATTTTCCGGTCGACCGAACTGTTCTTTCCTTGTTCGTCGAAATCTGCTGAGATCTTCATTAAATGCAGTATTAATGTTGATTGGATCGGTCGACCGGTCCTCCGGTTCAGTTGACCAATCAGCTCATTTCCATTTTCCTTCTGATCGATAGTTGTGAGCTGGTTTGTGCTGAGTCACCAGGGTTCGGTCGACCGATCTTACTGTTCGGTCGACCGATCATTGTTTGATCGGACTTGGGCTGTGATCTGGTCTGAACTGAATACTGCTTTGATTCTGCCTAGTTCGGTCGACCGATCCAGCCGCACCTGCAAAACAGTATTAGACAAAAATCTCCTGCAACACAGATGTTAGAACAACAATATTATAATGCAAGAGTAATATAAAAGACAGTAGAACTGTCTTGATCTTAATTTGGAAACCTTCCCGGTTTCTTCAGTTGGATCAGCGACCTAAGGTTGTTCCCTTCAGGAACCCGACCTCACTGTCGCTTCTCCAATTATTTACCTCAACCTACCTGCCAAACTTAGATCCTCCAGATCTAGTTCGGACTTTTCACTTAGCTTTGATTGGCTTCCCAGGACTTTTCTCTTGATCTTCGGTCCTCCAAACCTCTCGATCACACCGCCAAGCTTCGGGTTCCCTCGACCTACTTGGACTTGCACCTGGGTTCCACGATCTGCTAAGATTTCTCCTGCCTAGCCTCCAACTAGGTCTTTCCCGGTTGAGTAAACATCCTGCACACTCAGTCAACTTGTTAAATCATAACAAGACTTAACTTGAACCTTTGACAACATCAAAACTTAGGTTTGATTCTGGTGCAATTTGCACCAACAATCTCTCCCTTTTTGATGTTTGGCAACCACGGTTCAAAGTTAAGTTAAAATATGCATAAGTAAATAAACAAGCACTTTTAATTTTAACTCTCCCCCTGAGTTAAACAACTCTCTCCTAAATTCACTATCTCTCCCCTTTTGACACACATCAAAAATATGGAAAGACACAAAAACCAAGTATAAGTAAGATTGAATTAAAAACCTAAAAGTTTGAAACTGTGAAAAAGTTTAACACTATAAAAGGTGTAGCTAAGAGAGTTTAACGTTTTGTTTGTAAAAGAAAACCAACAATCCATTAAAATTTAAAAGTATACCAAATTTGAGAATAATCTTACCAAGTTTGAAAAGTTTTACTGAGTTTTTAGAAAAATAATGTACCCAAATTTTTAAACAAAGATAATAATTTTGAATACTTTTAAAAGTCTAAAAATATACTATATATACAAAGGTTTTAGATAATTTTGAACATTTTTATAAATATAGAAATCTACTAAGTGTAAAGATAGAAAAAGTTTTTGAAAAGGTTTGAATTCAAAAGTTGAGCTTAGCATAGAAATTACTTTTGAAAAACACAATGTGAAAAATTCTACTAAATTAGACATATTTTGAGAATTTTGAAAAATTAGGATTTTTGAAAATTTTGAAATAAAAATAGGAAAAATTTTAACGAAGTTAAAAAGTTTTTCAAAAATGATTTAAAGAATGAGTTTTGAAATATAGTTCAAGGCTCCCCCTAGAATTGGTGTCAACCTAAAAGTCCAAGCATGAGTAAAAAGACTAAGGAAAAATGTTCTTATGATGAAATGTCCAACCTTTGTACAAAGCTAACTACCATAAGATAGTAGCAATTAACTCAGGTTAGTAAATTGAGTATTTAATACTAACTAGGTTTTTACTAGCTAATTAACCCAAATTGATTCATGTGTGTTGTTTAAAACCCAGATTTATAACGATGCACTGACATAAGCATCTGAAATCTAGGGCTAGGTCCTAAGCATCTCACCCATTCTAAGTTATCAAACAAGGGATCCTACTGTGCTTGTGAGATGCTGGCTCCTAGAACTATAGGAACATGTAGTTCTACGGTAGAACCTAGGCTAGTCCAGAAAAATTAAAATATTTTGAAAAAGTTTTGAAAACCAAAATTTTGAAGAAGGGATGTTTACAAAATAATTTTGAAAAAATAAAATAAGTAATAATTTTCAAAGAAAAAAAAACTATTCTATAAAATATACCAAAAGACATTAATAACTGAAAAGTACTGAAGATCAAACTTAATCATAATCCAAGTCAATAGATACAATAAGTCATAAGTAATAAGTCCTAAAATTACTCCTCCTCATCCTCATCATCTCGAAAATAGTCAAACATCCGCCTCTGCTCCTTTTCTAAGGCATCAGTACGATCCATCATCTCTTGACGAAAATCTGGAATTTGACCCTGAAGAGAGCTGTACTGATCATCCATCTTTGTCTCTAAGGAGTTAAATCGACTAAAAATATCATCACGAAGGCGGGTAAAAAAGTCACTAGGCGGAGGAGGTGGAGCATATGAACTGCTATGAGGAAAATCAAAGTAAGGCGTCATGGCAAATCCTGGATCAATAAACACCGGAGGAGGCACAGCTACTGGGACCGGATCATCTTTAACAATGGGTTCTTCAACAGCCGGTGGTAAGTAGTATGGATGAGACCGTTTATACACCAGACCCTCGGCGCTAGTCTTAATCCCAGCCAAGGACAACTGCCTAATTCCGACAAGATCAAAATCAGATAACTCAATCAACTCACCCCGATGAACTCCCACACCCAAGGAAGCAATATATGCAGTAAGAACATGACACTGGATCATATGAACTTTATTTGAGGTGTTATACCCCAAATAATAGATAATGGACCGAAACACCCAGTAACCTAAGTCAAAATCTAGTCTATGGCGTAATGCATATATCAGAAAAAGATGAACTGGTCGTAAAACATCCTGATCTCTAGATGACAGGGGATGAATGCAGGAAACAACCATATTATAAAAAGCATTGTCTGTCGGACTAAGGGCTCCAGTAGACATCTTTTTAGGGCGTGGTCCTTCAAAGAAGTCGGCATACATAAGATCAAAAGTAAGATGTGCAAACGGAGTAGGTAATGGATTTGGAAGAGAAGCACTGAAAAAGATACGGTTCACTGAGGGTTGTATCTGTAAAAATCGAAGAAACATATCTAGATCAAATAACATCTCTCTGGTGGCGACCCTAGTCCTATAGTGATGAGGATCAAGTTCACACAAGTTGTGATAAAATTCAAAATAGAGGATAGGATTGTATGCATGCTTGCAAAAGATAATGCTATCTAGTTGATAGTGTTGATTGATCTCTGTGGCTTCAGGACAAAAGGTTTAGTAGAATTGGAGATCTAGACGAGTACCTATCACCTTAAATTTTTTATTTGGAAAAGATTGCCTTAACTCCTAAGAAGAAAACCTAGGGTCCTGACTGGGATTAAGAGAACTAGCCTCTCGTTGCGCAATAACTCTACTTTTTTCACTATATATATATATAAAATAGTAATAAATAATTGTGCATAAGTATTTAAAAGAATTAAAACAAAGAAATGGTTACCGAGGTATTGTCGGGCTGCTAGACAAACTGAAACCAGTGAGAAGAACTTCTAATGCAAGGAGGAAAGCAAAGAAAAAGGAGATTTGGGGGATGAGGCTTTCGGCTTGCCGAAACCTGTATTTATAGAGGTTGATCGGTCGACCGATCCAGGGTTCGGTCGATCGATCCCTTTATATCGCCATCCTTTTTGACCAGTGAAACAATATTCGGTCGACCGGACACATGTTCGGTCGACCGATATATTTACTTTGGTAGAGATAAATGTTAGATGAACGGTAGGTGAACGGTTGAAAATTTAAAGTTTTGGTCGACCGATAAAAATGTTCGGTCGACCGAATAATTGAATTTATCTTAAATATGATTAATTGCTTCAATGTTTGTTCGGTCGACCAAACGTTTTGTTCTGTTGACGGAACATTTAGTTTAAGTGTTAATTTTTTATTTTATTATTATTTTTTTATTAAGTTTTAAAATAATTTTTAAAAAGTTTTTAATTAAGTTTTTAAAATAATTTTAAAAAAAAGATTTTTAAATGATTTTTAAATAAGTTTTTAAATGATTTTTAATAAGTTTTAAAATAATTTTTAAATAAGTTTTAAAATATTTTTTAAATAAGTTTTAAAATACTTTTTAAATAAGTTTTAAAATAAATTTTAAATAAGGTTTAAAATATTTTTTTTTAATAAGTTTTAAAATGATTTTTAAATAAGTTTTAAAATAATTTTTCATAAGTTTTAAAATAATTCTTAATTAAGTTTTAAAATAATTTTTAAAAAGTTTTAAAATGTTTTTTAAATAAGTTTTAAAATAATTTTTAATAAGTTTTAAAATAATTTTTAATAAGTTTTAAAATAATTTTTAAAATAAGTTTTAAAATAATTTTTAATTAAGTTTTAAAATAATTTTAAATAAGTTGTAATTGAGTTTTTAAGATAATTTTTTAAAATAGTTTTAAAATAATTTTTAAATAAGTTTTAAAATAATTCTTAATTAAGTTTTAAAAATACTTTTAAAATAAGTTTTAAAATAATTTTTAAATAAGTTTTAAAATAAGTTTTTAAATAATTTTAAATAAGTTTTAAAATGTTTTTATTTAAATTTTAAAATGATTTTTAATAAGTTTTAAAATGTTGTTAAATAAGTTTTAAAATAATTTTTAAATAAGTTTTAAAATAAGTTTTAAAATAAGTTTTAAAATAAGTTTTAAAATAAGTTTTTAAATAATTTTAAATAAGTTTTTAAATGTTTTTATATAAATTTTAAAATGATTTTTAATAAGTTTTAAAATGTTGTTAAATAAGTTTTAAAATAATTTTTAAATAAGTTTTAAAATTATTTTTAAATAAGTTTTAAATTAATTTTTAATAAGTTTTAAAATAATTCTTAATTAAGTTTTAAAAATACTTTTAAAATAAGTTTTAAAATAATTTTAAAATAAGTTTTAAAATAATTTTAAAATAAGTTTTAAAATAATTTTAAAATAAGTTTTAAAATAATTTTAAATAAGTTTTAAAATGTTTTTTAAATAAGTTTTTAAATGATTTTTAATAAATTTTAAAATTTTTTTAAAATAAGTTTTAAAATAATTTTTAAATAAGTTTTAAAATAATTTTTAATTAAGTTTTAAAATAATTTTTAATAAATTTTAAAATAATTTTAAAAAAGTTTTAAAATGTTTTTTAAATAAGTTTTAAAATAATTTTTAATTAAGTTTTTAAATAAGTTTTAAAATAATTTTTAAATAAGTTTGATATTTAATTAAGTTTGAAGTTTAATTAAGTTTTAAAAAGGTTATTGAACCCATGTTAGATTTAAACTTAGATTTGGGTTAATCAAGTAGGCTTCATATGGATAAGCTTTCAGTTTAGTGGCGAGGCATATGACCTTCTTGTGTATCAACGGTGGACCACTTGCTGAAGACTTCCAAGCTGTTCCCGCCCAAAAAACTTAATACTAAATTTTGGTCTAACTAGCTTATGTTTAACTAGGGTAGCTTCGGTCAAATCCACTAAGTCTAGTGCACCAGGTAGAATTCCATATTTAGCCTAGACATGCCTTCGACAAAGTTTCCTTGATGTACTATCATCCCAATCCATTCCGATGCTATGTTGTAGGGTTTGGTAAACCTTTTTCATCTAACCATTCTAAGCAGAAAAATAAACCTAATCCTAAGTGTTGAGTTTGGTTAATCAAGTTGGTTGTATTATTTTTCTACTTGCTCCCCCTGAGTCATAGCTTAGATAAGGTCTATCTAAGTAATGAATCTGACTCCTAGGGATTAAGTATAGGTTTGGTTCAATTGGTTTGGTTAAAAGTTTTGTTTGAACTCATGCTTGGACTTGACTTCTAACATTTTGACTGATTAAAGATAAATATGATTTGTTCATTTATATAGGGTTGTAACCAAGTCCTGATTTGTTGTACACGGCTCGTTGTGACCCAAGTACCATATTTAGACACTTAGATCCCAATTCGAACCTTTCCAACGTTTTCTTGAGTCGCTCGACTTGACCTTTCAAGTTGGAATTCTCTTCCTCAAGTTTTTCAACTTGAGTTGAGGTTCCGACTTGAACTTGGTTAGTCGAATTACTCAAGTTAAATTGTTGCTTAAGGTGTTCTATTTCCTCAAGTAATAAGTTATTTTCTTTTTCCGATTTAGATAACTTTTTAAACAAACCCTTAACTACTTTAAGTAGATTTGACTTAGAATAAATCGTTACCATGTTTGGATCTTCCGATCTGCGGCTTTTGTCAGAATCGAGGTCAATCTCGAACTTGTACTCTTCGTCGGACTCGGAGTCAGAATCTTTGTTTCTTGCCATAAATGCTAGATGGTTTGAATGCTTTGTTTGCTCCGTGTCGGATTCGTCGGAAGAGGTCTCGTCCCACATTGCTTGAAGAGCCTTCTTTCGTCTTGTCGGTTTGGGTCTTTCTTCCTTTCGATTAGGGCAATCGATTTTGAAATGTCCCTTTTTGTTGCACCCGTAATAAATCACTTCTGATTTGTTTTGGGTCTGGTTGAGCGGTATCTTTTTGGCATTTTTTCTGAAATTCTTCTTCGTCAGAAGTTTCCGCACCATGTTGACCAACTCTTCTTCATTTGTTGAGTCAGAGTCTAACTCGCCTTCAGAGTCGATCTTGGTTTTTGATTTTGTCTCCTTGCTTGAACCTGCATACAAAGCTACACCTTTCTCGACATGGCTTATATTAAATTGCTCGTATAATTCCAGTTCACTGAATAACTCGTCTAACTTAAGAGTTGAAAGATCCTTGGAGACTTCGTACGCATCTACAATTGATGCCCACAAAGCATTCCTCGGAAAGGCATTTAAAGTGTACCTTATCGTGTCGTGGTTTTCCAGGATGTGTCCTATCAGGTGGAGGCCATTAAGTATGTCCTTCAGTCGAGCGTGTAGTTGTGAGGCCGTCTCTCCGGGAAACATTTTTATATTAAATAAATTATTTAAAAGTAAGTCCCATTTATTTACCTTCGAGTCGTCGGTTCCTTCATGTAGTTTGACTAGAGAGTCTCACAATTCTTTAGCATTGTCGTAGGGACCGACTCAATTCAATTCTTCCATTGTAAGCCCGCACTGAATGATGTTGTCGCCTTGTAGTTCAGTTGCGCCTTCTTGATCATTGGGGGAGTCCAATCTTCAAGTTTAAGAGGCGTTCCAGCTTTCATCGGGGGAGTGTAGCCTTTCATGATTGTGAACCAGAGCTCGATGTCAGATTTCAAATAGCACTCCATTCTATTCTTCCAATAACTAAAATTCTCTCCGTTGAATAGTGGAGGTCGAACAGTACTATATCCTTCTTGATACGAGTTTGACATCCTTGCAAGACAAAAATTAATAGAAAAATATTTCCAAGACTTTCGTCTTGGGATTAGTAGTGCTTGAAAGGATAAGAAAAAATATTCTAAAAGAGAATAAATTAAAGAAAAAAAAGTTTTAAAAATGCTTTGAAAACGGTTAAGTTAGTTCAGAGCTGATGAGGCTCTGATACCAATTGATAGATCGGATGCGAGCGATAGAGGGGGGGGGGGGGTGAATATCGCTTCTTTTAAAACCTTTTCTTTTACTTTTAAATCAGAATCATGCAACGGAAATAAGAAAAGAGACAAAATCGTTTACTTCGTTCGGAGCCTAACTCGACTCCTACTCGAAGGCCTACGGTCCTTGACCGCACAGATGGGCAAAGCACTAAAACCCTTCTTTCCGAAATCTTCGGAAAGAAGCAGATCGTACAAGTACAATGAAATAAGATAGTAACAATCCTATTATCTTATTTTAATTTAAGTGCAATATGAAAATAAATATACCGACAATAGTATGCGTAGGATGTAGCTTGGTCGGTATGTCCGGACGGAGTGACTTGCTGGGCTGTTGAAGATGTGTAGCACAATTCGTACGCGAAGAAGAGCTTTTGAGATGATCAGAAGAGTTATCCTAGCCTCAGACTTCGAGCCTCATTTTATAGGTGCCTTGGGCGTTCGGTCGACCGATCACTCTATTCGGTCGACCGAACCCGCTCCCTTCCTTCCTAGCTGGAGTCTGACGCTGGCTCGATCTCCGGCAATCAATGCTCTTAATTAAGGGTTTGGTCGACCGAACCCATTTTCCGATCGACCGAACTGGTTCCTTCCCTGTTCGTCGAAATCTGCTGAGATCTTCATTAAATGCAGTATTAATGTTGATTGGATCGGTCGATCGGTCCTCCGGTTCGGTTGACCGATCAACTCATTTCCATTTTCCTTTTGATCAATAGTTGTGAGCTGGTCTGTGCTGCGTCACCAGGGTTCGGTCGACCGATCATTGTTTGATTGGACTTGGGCTATGATATGGTCTAAACTGAATATTGCTTTGATTCTGCCTAGTTCGGTCGACCGATCCTACGGTTCGGTCGACCGATCCAGCCGCACCTGTAAAACAGTATTAGACAAAAATCTCCTACAACACAGATGTTAGAACAACAATATTATAATGCAAGAGTAATATGAAAGACAGTAGAACTATCTTGATCTCAACTTGGAAACCTTCCCGGTTTCTTCAGTTGGATCAGCGACCTAAGGTTGTTCCCTTCAGGAACCCGACCTCACTGTCGCTCCTCCAGTTGTTTACCTCAACCTACCTGTCAAACTTAGATCCTCCAGATCTAGTTCGGACTTTTCACTTAGCTTTGATCGGCTTCCCAGGACTTTTCTCTTGATCTTCGGTCCTCCAGACCTCTCGATCGCACCGCCAAGTTTCGGGTCCCCTTGACCTACTTGGACTTGCACCTGGGTTCCACGATCTGCTAAGATTTCTCCTGCCTAGCCTCCAACTAGGTCTTCCCGGTTGAGTAAACATCCTGCACACTCAGTCAACTTGTTAGATCATAACAAGACTTAACTTGAACCTTTGACAATATCAAAACTTAGGTTTGATTCTGGTGCAACTTGCACCAACATATCATTGTCCTTAGAACACATGGATTTTAATTTTTCTTCAAGCATGCAAATATCATGTTTCAAAGACTTATTTTTCTTTTTAGCCTTAAATAAATCATCATTTGTACTTGTAGTAATTTTAATTAAAACGTGGGGAGGAAGATTATGTACCTCACTTATCGAGAAGTCCGAATTCGAAGTTTGACCTCCCCCTTCACTTAAGCTCCCTTCTTCATCTTCACTTGAGCTCCTTCCTTCTTCTCTTTTAGATGAGGTGGAGGCAATGTCATCAATTCCCATTAGTGCAAAATGGGATACATGGTGCTCTTCTTCCTCCGATGACGATGGATCATCCCATGTTGCTTTTAGGTTTTTGACTTTCTCCCCTTTTCCTTTGACTTCTTCTTCTCTTCCTTCTTCTTTTCTTCTTTCTTTTTCAAGAGAGGACAATAATCTCTTATGTATCCTTCTCCTTGACAATTATAACAAATGATCTTCCTTGTCCTACTTTTGCTTTTTGAGCTTTTCCTAGCACGAGATTTATTAGAAGAAAAAGATTTAAATGCTTTTCTCATCTTCCTTACCATATATGTCTCTTGATCACTATCCATTGAGACACTCGACTCCTCGAAATCGGAAGATGATGGAGATGGAGCTTTCTTCTTCTTCCCCTTTCCCTTGTTTGCCACAAGGGCTACTCCTCTTGATCTTTCTCCATCTAGCCCTTCAACTCGTGTCTCATGAAGCTCCATAGTTGAGAAGAATTTATCTAGGGAGTTCTTCTCTGGATCCTTTGAAATGTAGAATGAATCTACAATGGAGCTCCATGTCGAGGTTCTTGGGAAGGTATTGATGGCTTTCATCAAGATATCTCGGTTTGAAAGTTTCTCACCTACACTTGTTAGTCCATTCAAAATTTCTTTAATCCTAGCATGAAGTATTTATACCTTTTCTCCTTTTTCAAGTTTGATATTGTTGAGTTGAGTTCGGAGAAGATCCCTTCTTGCTAGTTTTGCTTCCGATGTCCCTTCATGAAGCTCCACTAGCTTTTCCCATAACTCCTTGGCGCTTGAGTAGTTTCCAACCCTTGTTACTTCTTATTGGGGAAAGACATTTAATAGATGATGTAGGGACTTCAAGTTTTCTAGATGCTCTTCCCTTTGCTTCTTGTTCCATCTTATTTTCTCTAATATCTCATTATTTTGATCCCTAGGCATTTTGAAACCATTTTCCATGATTAGCATAATGTCAAAATCGTTTTTGAAAAATACCTCCATTCTCTTCTTCCACCAAGAGAATTCTCTTTCGAACTTGGGTGGATGAATGTTTGAGCCGACCATTTGATGATGTTGCTCTTCTTGACGATTAGTCCATTGAAGAGCTTCCTTGCTCTGATACCACTTGTAGGAGATCGGTGGTCGGCTAGAAAGGGGATTGGATAGCTAGGGCACATTCAAATCGATTTCTTCTCTACAAGGTTAGTGCGCAAGCGGAATGTACTAAAACTAAAACAATGAAAGAAAAGCAAGAATACAAGCACTAACACAATTCTTTTACATGGTTCGGAGATTGCTTGCTCCTACTCCACGGCATGTCCTTGAGGTGGGCGAACCCTTGATCCTTCGGTGGATCAATCCCCGACAATCTCCGGCTAGAGCTTACTCCTTCTCGGTGGAGTACAACCTCTCACAAATCACTCTTCTTCTTTTACAAGATGGAGATTAAGAATAGGAAGAAGAGTATAGCTTGGAAGCTTTGGGCAATAACTTAGGAGTTATTCAACAAGCATGAGTAGTTTCCTTCATGCCCCAAAGCTGCCTATAAATAAGAGGAGAGAGTTGATCATCATATCTGTTGGTGCGGTTAGCACTAACGGTCTAACTCAGGTTTTGATGAATGACAAATCAGGTTAAGTTAGGTTCGTCGTTATCTAACACTCTGATCGAGTGTGCAGGAGAAGTCCAGACAGGTCGACGGGCTGACCGGATGTCTGGCACGAAGTCCAGCTAGGTCGACGGGCTGACCGGATAGCTGGCGAGAAGTCCAAGTGGGTCGACGGGCTGACCGGATGCTTGGCAAGAAGTCCAGCTAGGTCAACGGGCTGACCGGATAGCTGGCAAGAAGTCCAGACGGGTCGAAGGGCTGACCGGACGTCTGGCAGGTAAGTAAGGTAAGTCACTAGAGGGGAGTGACTGCGAGGACGCGTTCCCGGGAAGGGAACATTAGGCGTCGATCCGGCTTAGATCCATTTCGGATGTCTAAGTCGAGATCGTGACTAGATTCCGGTCTCGGAAAGACGGAATCTAAGTCATACTATTTGTACAAATTCATAAATGTGCTAACAATCTATTTTGCAGGATATATATTGCCTCGGACTAACTTTGTTTTGCAGGAAAAGAGAGTTTTCTGGAACAAGGTGGTCCGGGCGCCCGGAAGGGATCCGGGCGCCCGGAAAGCAAATTATATCTAGGCCAAGTCGTCGCCACGTGGAGCATCTCGGTTTGAGCAGCTACGTCACATTCCAGGCGTCCGGAAGGAATCCAGGCGCCCAGAGCAACATATAAAAGAAGCCCCAGGCAGGAGCTTCAGAATCATCTTTCACATCTGAGAACTCTGAGATTACTCACTCTGCTGCTCTACGCTCCAACGACGATCACAGAGCTCCGACGACACGATCCCGCTCTTTTAAATTCCTTGTCTGTCGGTACAGCTTTGTTTTTCTTTTCATTAGCATCTTTTTGTACTTAAATTGTAATTATCTGAATTGCTAGTGAATTGTCCAACGAAAGTACTCAAGGAGTACGTGCCTTCGAGTAGGAGTCGTCACAGGCTTCGAACGAAGTAAAAAAACACTGTGTCTACTTTACTTTTCCGCTGCGCTTATACTCAATATTTTCGAATCGATATTCACCCCCCCCCCCCTCTATCGAATCTAACGGTCCTACAAGTGGTATCAGAGCAGGTACCGCTCTGATTTGGTGCAACCACCAATCAGACTGGGGGTGAATTTTTTTTTCTTTCTTCAGTTTTACACTTAACTCCAAACTGGTTTATCATTTTTTTACATTTTTTGCAATTAAATCTAAATTGGTGCAACACCAATCTAGATTTTTCTACTATTTTCTCTTCCCGCACTACTAATCCAAGACCAAGTCTTGAGATATTTTTCTTGGTTATTTACTTGTATGCAGGATGTCCCAACAAGAAGGATTCAGTACAGTACGACCTCCACTCTTCAACGGGGACGATTTTCCGTACTGGAAGAAGCGCATGGAGGTCTACCTCAAAACAGACTTCGACCAGTGGATGAGCGTTATGAGGCCCTATAAAATTCCAGCTGACAACTCCGGGAATATACTGGATCCTGAAGATTGGACAGCAGATTTGAAGAAGAAGGCGTCAACAGAAAATAAAGCAATCAACACTCTACAGTGCGGATTAACAAGAGAAGAACTAAACAGAGTCGGTCCACACAAAAATGCTAAAGAGCTGTGGGACAAATTGATCGAGCTGCACGAGGGAACGAGCGACGCCAAGGTAACCAAACGAGACCTGCTCTTAAATAAAATTTTTAATATAAAAATGCAGGAAGGTGAAACGGCGAATCAGCTCCACGCAAGGATCAAGGACATCCTCAACGGGCTTCATGCGATAGGCCACCAGATGGAAAATAGAGACTTAATAAGGTACGCATTAAATGCTTTTCCACGTAATAGTTTGTGGGCATCAATCGTAGATGCCTACAAAATCTCTAAAAATCTTTCTAAATTAAAATTAGACGAGCTCTTCTGTGAATTAGAATTACATGAACAAACTAATGCTGGAGCCGAGAAAGGTATAGCCTTATTTGCAGGTTCCTCCAAAGAAAAGAAGAGCAAACCTGAATATGAAGAAGATTCCAACCAAGACTCCGAAGACGAAGAACACCTGGTGAACTTGGTAAGAAAAATGTTCACTAGGAGAAAAAGGAGCTTCAGCAAAAAGGACCTTCAAAAGATCAGTTCTCCCTCAGAACAAAAGAACGTGACTTGCTACGGCTGCAACAAAAAGGGACACTACAAGAACGAATGCCCAAAACTGAAGCTCGACAAACCGAAGCCAACCAAAAAGAAGGCCCTCAAAGCAATGTGGGACGACTCCTCGGACGAATCGGAGGAAGAAGAGCAGAAACATCAGAGCCACCTCGCACTGATGGCCCGTGAAGATGAAACAGAAGACGAGTCGGAAGATGAAGACGGGTCTGAACCCGAAACAAGCCACGAGTCCGTACTCGTTTCCGAAGGTCCGAATGAGGTAGATTTTAATTTAAATAAATTTTTTTTTAGAATTATTTCCTGTTTAAATAGTAAATTGATTAAACTAGAAAATGAAAACAAATCACTTCTTGAGGAAAATCAAAACCTCAAGGAACAAAAAGAAAATACAAATCCAACTCAAGATCTAACACTTGAGGAGGAAAATTTATCATTAAAAAATGAGATTAACAATTTAAAAGAAATGTTAGAAAAATTCACAACAAGATCAAAAAATCTAGACTTAATCCTAAATAATCAAAAAGCATGCTATAATAAAACCGGACTAAGATATAAGTCGAATTCAAATAAAACCTTCAAATCATTAATAACCCAATACAAATCAACCAATCTAGCTTGGGTTCCGAAAGCGTGCTTAACCACGCAAATAGGACTTAATCAATATTATATACCTAAAGAAAAAATACATTATGTAAAATCGAATAAACCAAACCAAAATCCAAAATACAAACCTAAATCAAAATTTAAACACTTTAAAAATCAACAAAATTATCACCAAGTTAATCATAACTATAAAAGGAATCGACACAAATCTAAAACAAAAATTTAAATTAAAAGGTCAATAATTCAGGGGGAGGCTCCAGAATAGCTGGCACCTCCAAAATTAACTAACCCGGCAGGGTAATTAGGATTAGTTAAAAAGAGACCAAGTTTAACTTGAATCATGGTACTGGTGAAGTTTTTGGATGATAGTACGTTAGGGAAGCTTGGGCATCGCATGTCTAGAAAGATATGGTTTCGATCTGGTACATTTGGCCAAGTGGAACTGACCGAAGCTACCCTTAAATGAACCCTAACTAGTTAGACCAAGATTTAGTACTAAGCTCCGTGGAGAGGACTATTCGGAAAACCTCGAAAGTTGGTTACTTCTAATGACGTCCATGTGACTCACCAAGCTTATGAGTTTATCCGAAGAATGCCTATTTGTGGAGACCAAAGCTAAATCTGAATCTAACATAAGTTAAACCAAAACTCCATAATTAAAAATCTAATTTCATCTCACAAAATCATAGGATTCCCTGATTGATAATATAGATCGGGTGAGATGAATAAGGTTTCAAAATTTTAATTTTAAACTTAAAAATTAATTTCACAATTTTAAATTTTAAACTTAAAAATTAATTTAAATATTTTAATTTTAAACTTAAAAATTAATTTCAAAATTTTAATTTTAAACTTAAAAATTAATTTCATAATTTTAAATTTTAAACTTAAAAATTAAATTTCAAAATTTTAATTTAAAACTTAAAAATTAATTTCAAAATTTTAATTTTAAAACTTAAAAATTGATTTCAAAATTTTAATTTTAAACTTAAAAATTAATTTCAAAACTTTAATTTTAAACTTAAAAATTAATTTCAAAATTTTAAACTTAAAAATTAATTTCAAAACTTTAACTTTAAACTTAAAAATTAATTTCAAAATTTTAATTTTAAAACTTAAAAATTAATTTCAAAACTTTAACTTTAAACTTATAAATTAATTTCAAAACTTTAATTTTAAACTTAAATTAATTTCAAACTTTTAATTTTAAAACTTAAAAATTAATTTCAAAGCTTTAATTTTAAACTTAAAAATTAATTTCAAAACTTTAATTTTAAACTTAAAAATTAATTTCAAAATTTTAATTTTAAACTTAAAAATTAATTTCAAAATTTTAATTTTAAACTTAAAAATTGAATTCAAAATTTTAATTTTAAACTTAAAAATTAATTTCAATATTTTAATTTTAAACTTAAAAATTAATTTCAAAATTTTAAACTTAAAAATTAATTTCAAAACTTTAACTTTAAACTTAAAAATTAATTTCAAAATTTTAATTTTAAACTTAAAAATTAATTTCAAAATTTTACTTTTTCAAAGTTTTAATGTGAAACTTAAAAACTAATTTCAAATTTTTAAATTTTATAAATTATAAACCAGGGGCGGGCGCCCCTGGTATTCCCCTCCGGGGCGCTCGGAAGGGGATCCGGGCGCCCCGCCCAAAATCAACCCCGGGCGCCCGGAGCTCCCTATAAATAGGGGGCAGCAGGCGCCCCCAACACTTGCCACAACCCCTTTCACTTTTGCCAAGATTCACTCCGAACCTCAGTGCGAAAGTATTTTAAATCAAAATTTTCTTGCGGTGAAGACGCTGCTGCGATTCAACCGAGGTCGTCAGATCTATATTTGTCGATGGCTCCTCGGTAAATCTTCTTCACCTATCTGAAAATTTATTTGAATTTGTCCTTTAATTCTTTCTTAGAATATTGTTTTATATACAGTAGGAAACGAACAAACACTGGTGCTGGACCCTCTAATGCTAGCACTGACCCTAGGTTTCCCACAGATGAACTAAGGATTAAGTTTGAGTCAACCGTTTACAAGGCCATTAGGACTGCCTGCATAGATAGATCTTTCTTTCTAGGTTCATGTCCCTCCGTTATAGAGGTTGTAAACCACTATAACTTAAAGAACCTTGTCGAATGTACCAGTCCAGTAAACATAAGTCTGTGTGCTGAATTTTGCAATAACCTAGTGAAAGTAGACGATCTCACCTATACCACTAGGGCAACGGGTACTGATATCATATTTTCCCCCACGACTATCCGAGAGTTTTTAGAGTTACGTCCATCTACTTGTTCCTTTTTGTGCTATCCTCCCAGGGATCTACCATTCGGAGATCGCTACTCACATATTACTCTCGATACGATCTATTCGTATTTTTTTGGGGGAGAGCGAGATCCCACTGTGACCCAGTTTAGGTCGGTAGAACTTCGAGTCCAGGACTACGCTCTTTATAGGGTCTTAGTCCTTTGCATTTACCACTGACTACTCGGGACATCGCTGTGATGCGCCCATTCCATTCATTTTTACTCTATGCCTTGATTCATAGGTTAGATATTGACATCAGCCTACATATCTTCTCCACCATTATCTACTCGGCTGGATACGTGACTGATAGACGAGTCCACATGCCATTCTGTCACATTCTAACAGCCTATATGTCCTCGTTGCACATTGATGTCACTAGAGGAGACATTGCCTATATGACCGAGTTCGATGTTATAGCAGCTCGGAACTTCTCCTTAGCTGGTATCCACGTAGATAGGGATGACGGGACTATGTCTTGGCGGAGGGGGGCACAGCACCAGCACGACCCAGGCGCACAGGGGGAGGCCGAGCAGGATGAGTTCATGCTTGCACTGTTTCCGGAGGAGGCTGTTCCACCTCCACCACCAGCTCGAGCACCACGTCACGCTCCCCGCACTCTAGCCGACCGTATGACCGGATTAGAGAGAGCTATGGCGAGTCTCCAGCAGGACAACTCTGGTTTTCATCGGGACATACGGCGAGAGGTTGCTGAGTTACGAGCTGCCGGAGAGACCCGACACACTGAGCTGATGGCGCTTCTCCGATCCTTGGGATCTGGACCACCCCCTTCATCATCTCAGTAGCTCTAGTGTTGACTGACTTCTGTAGCTACACTACCTGTAAAATATTTTGGATCTATCTAGTGACATTTCAGACTTGCATTGATTATGTTTAATCTTGGTAGACTAGGATTTTTTAAAAAAATATTTTCAAACATGTTTTTTTTCAAATTATAAGTTAAACTTGTCTGTTTTCAAAACTTTCCATTTTTAGATTTTCAAAAACAGTTTTGGCCTTAGACTAGTTTTGAATCCCTAGAAAGCATGTACCCATAGGACTAGTTTTTGAGTATCTCACCAACACCTTAGGCTTACCTTGCTTGTGTTTGACAAACATAGAAAAGGGTGAGATGCATATGCCAACTGTCTGGACTTAAGATGCTTATTTCAGTGCATCAGCATAAGTCTAGACGTTAAATACAAATCAGACAGTAATCAAATTAAGATCATCAGTCAAGTCAAACACTGACTACTTGTAATCACCTTAATCTGACTAACCAAGTGAAATCTACTATCTTCTGATAGTTAGTTAGTACCTAATTGGTTAGACAGCTATTTAATGTTAAGTATTAAGTTAAGGGGGAGAAATTAATTAAAATTTGTGTGTGTTTGAAAAATGCTTTTGTACATCTATTTTAAAACTAACTTATTTTTTAAAACACCAGTTTTCAAAAAGTTAAATTTAACTAAGTGTTTGAAAAATTTGGAAGTTTAATCCCACCTAATTTTTAAACCTGATTTTAAAAGTTGAATATTGCAAATTTAAACTTATTCAGTTTTGTAACATATGCTTGAAAATTAAACGCTAAAAGCAAACTTGAAAAACTAACTTAAAACCTCGAAAATCATGCTTGATTTTTGCATATATTTATCACTAACTTAACCAGGTTGTCATTTCATCAAAAAGGGGGAGATTGTTGGTGCGATTAGCACTAACGGTCTAACTCAGGTTTTGATGAATGACAAATCAGGTTAAGTTAGGTTCGTCGTTATCTAACACTCTGATCGAGTGTGCAGGAGAAGTCCAGACAGGTCGACGGGCTGACCGGATGTCTGGCACGAAGTCCAGCTAGGTCGACGGGCTGACCGGATAGTTGGCGAGAAGTCCAAGCGGGTCGACGGGCTGACCGGACGCTTGGCAAGAAGTCCAGCTAGGTCAACGGGCTGACCGGATAGCTGGCAAGAAGTCCAGATGGGTCGAAGGGCTGACCGGACGTCTGACAGGTAAGTAAGGTAAGTCACTAGAGGAGAGTGACTGCGAGGACGCGTTCCCGGGAAGGGAACATTACGCGTCGATCCGGCTTAGATCCATTTCGGATGTCTAAGTCGAGATCGTGACTAGATTCCGGTCTCGGAAAGACGGAATCTAAGTCATACTATTTTTATAAATTCATAAATGTGCTAACAATCTATTTTGCAGGATATATATTGCCTCGGACTAACTTTGTTTTGCAGGAAAAGGGAGTTTTCTGGAACAAGGTGGTCCGAGCGCCCGGAGGGGATCCGGGCGCCCGGAAGGGATCCGGGCGCCCGGAAGCAAATTATATCTAGGCCAAGTCGTCGCCACGTGGAGCATCTCGGTTTGAGCAGCTACGTCACATTCCAGGCGTCCGGAAGGAATCCAGGCGCCCGGAGCAACATATAAAAGAAGCCCCAGGCAGGAGCTTCAGAATCGTCTTTCACATCTGAGACCTCTGAGATTACTCACTCTGCTGCTCTACGCTCCAACGACGATCACAGAGCTCCGACGACACGATCCCGCTCTTTTAAATTCCTTGTCTGTCGGTACAGCTTTGTTTTTCTTTTCATTAGCATCTTTTTGTACTTAAATTGTAATTATCCGAATTGCTAGTGAATTGCCCAACGATAGTACTCAAGGAGTACGGGCCTTCGAGTAGGAGTCGTCACAGGCTCCGAACGAAGTAAAAAAACACTGTGTCTACTTTACTTTTCCGCTGCGCTTATACTCGATATTTTCAAATCGATATTCACCCCCCCCCTCTATCGAATCTAACGGTCCTACAATATCAACTCAACCTCGACATCAGTTGACTGGTCCATGCACCGGTCGACTGATGTAGCCGTTAGATACAGTCATCGGCTCTCTGCAAAAGCCATCTTCTGCCAACGACCATATACCTGTCGACTGGTCTCATGACCAGTCGACTGGTCCCCGTAGCCGATGAGCACAGAAGCATTCTGTGCTTTCTGTGAATTTGGATCAGTCGACTGGTCTATTACATTCTCACACACTCATCCTTTCTGGAGTCACATTTGAAGTCCTCTTCCTCAGCCTTCGTCCCTCAGATGCACCCGAGCCCGCGGCTCCTCTCCGTGTCATCCTTCACGTTGCCTTGAAGTCCACTTCCCTTGGCTCCACTCCATTACTCCTCACCCGACGGTCCCTCGGATGTCTTCCACACCATCCTTCACCGACTCAAGAATCTGAGCCCTTGGATGAGCTTTCCAATCTTAGTCGCACCAAGTTCCTCATGTGTTTCACCAAGTCCTGCAAGACTCAAACATATATCAAACACATATGAAAGTCTAACTTAAACTCTTTGACACACACATCAAAACCATGATCATACCGATCAAACTTGGGTCGATTGCACCAACAGATCCTTCAGTCACGGTTAATCTTTCTGAGGTAACTTGGCTTTGATACCAGTTGTTGGTCCTAGTGCAGTCGATAAGAGGGGGGAGGGGAGGTGAATTGCCTACGAAACAACAATTAACCCCTTTCTTGATCTTTCAATTTAGTTAGTCAACACAATTAAAATAAAGTCAAAATAAATTAAACAACTTAAAAAAAAAGAAATAATGAAGAAGACCAGAATTTACTTAATTACAACCTAGAAGATTATTAATCCAAGACAGATGAAAAGTTCTACTAAAAATATCTCTTTCGTTGAAGGTGGAGAAGTCTTTTACGCTCTTTAAAAAGCTCAGATATTATCTAGGAATTGAAAACAGAAGTTGTTATGGAATTCTTAGGTCCAAGGGTCTTTTTATAGCTCATGAAAAATATTATCCGCAGCTTGAAGACGCCTTCCGTTAGGTCCAAGGTGCTTCCAATGTGATAACTTTTATCCACCGAAGATAAAAGTTTATCTTCGGTCAACAACTATCGAAGGTGCCTTCAATAGGTTAGAAGGCAAATTTGACACTGTTCATTGAAGACACCTTCCATGAGACAGATCAATTCTTTAGCTGATTTTTCGCGTGGGTGATGCTCCGTTAACTAGAGTTGAGCTCACTTAAATCCAACTCCAATCTTCTCCTCAAGCAGACTTCATTCCCAGCTTCTCATCCCTCAAACATCACACACATCCTTCTCATCCACGGAAGTACTCTTCCACAACACCTCGTCTTTCAGATGCACTGAGCCCGTCGACTCATTTCCGGTGTCATACTTTTCGCTAGCTGTGTCTTACGCTCAACTTCTTATGTTCCTAAGCTCTTGCACACTTAGACATAAGGATCAAATACAACAGGACCTAACTTTAAATTGGTCTATCACATCAAAATTACTATAAGATACTTACACTATCCACTCGAGGGCACCTTCTAAGCGCTCTGAGGTGCCTCCGCGTAACTCCAAGGCGCCTCCAGCGCACTTCAGGGCACCTCCCCATCGTGAGAAATTTATCCTCAAAGTTCATCTCTGCAAGGGTGTCTTCTCTAGATCCAGTGTGCCTTGACATAGCTCTGAGGTGTCTCCCAACACCTTTGAGGTGCCTCGGATTCTGTTCATCTGAGGAAGATTTTTGCCATTTAACCCTGCAAAAGTGCATTAGTCCAAAAATAAAGTGTAACCTGTAAAACAAAGTTGACATAATATAAAATAACATTATTAATTAGATCTTGTCTTATCAAGATTAGGATTTAGTCATGGTCTCATTTTAGGCTTCTAAAATGGATCTAAATTAGATCAGCACCTATAGTCCTACTGGGACTCATCTTCACTAGATCACTCTCCCCTGTTCCTTACCTAACCTTACCTGCCAAATTATGGTCCTCCAAACCTGTTTAGACTTTCTCTGGTCTCACTTAGTGTTTGATCAATCTGATCTACTAAGACTTACCCGTAATATTGAGTTAACATAATAGATATAAAATGGTAAAGTAAAATAATGTTAGCAGTATTAAGAATTCGCTGGTTCGGTCAACTACACATGTTTGGAGTTTACTCCTCCAAGACTTCTCATTACGTAAGGTTACCTCTCCCTAGGGTTGACTAGCTTCACTCACCAAGACTTTCATCATCTAACTTCACTCACTAGAACTTCCATTGTCTGACTTCACTCACTAGGACTTTCACACCTGACTTCACTCACTAGAGTCTGGGTTTACTCACCAGGACTTCTCCTTGTCTAACCTCCAGTTAGGACTAGTCATTTGGTAGACTTCTCATTTGCCTAACCTTCGGTTAGGACTTATCCTTGTTAGTCATATAGTCTTGAATAAACTTCTTTCTTACAAATATAAAGTCATGTTTAGATTAACCCATAGTTAACCTGACTATATTTGAGTATATTAATAAATATCAAAACCCTATAGATCGTTTATAGTATCACTAATTTCTATTTTATTCTCAATCATTTAATCTATTTGAATGCATGTTGCCTGTGGAATAATGAGCTCAATTTGGAAATATATTTTTTGGAAGAAAGTAATAAAGGTCTCACATGTTTATATATATATATATATATATATATATATATATATATATATATATATTAAAAGGAAGCTACTTATTTATTTTATGTTATAGTAATTTTTGATCAAGTAATTTTGACATCAATATAATTTTGATTATAATTATTTAGTAATTTTGAGTAAATTAATGATTTTTTTAATATAAAAGCTACTATAGCAATATTGAAATAAGGTATTTTTAGAATATGAGATATTTTTTAATATTTGTTTTTCAAAATGGATGCTCCTAATTTTAAGGATAATGAGAAATAAATCAGACCTTTATGATTATTTGTCGCCTATATTTTTTCAATATCAACAAATTAATTGCTCTACATTGTCGGTGTTGGCAATTAATGCCAAAACCAAGTTCCATGAACACATTAAATTAGTTCTTAAATAATTCCTTAATGATTGGTCCCATAAAAATAGTAAAATTAAGTATTAAGGGCATCTGTAATACTATTAGAAGTTTTACAAAAAGCTTTTTTTACAATATCAATATGCTACATCATGTCACATCAACATTTTAAAAATTTATTAAAACATCTTCAATAGTTAGAGCTTTAAATGATTTTTGTGTGTTCCATTTTATAATATGTAATTGCATGACTACATACATATTATATTAATTTCAACCCAAAAAAATAATTTTAAAATTTCATTATTATTCTTTAATAACAAACTTCAAATCTTATATGCATAATGATTAAAATTTTTTTATTTAATTTTTTTATTTTACAAATCTCTTTAAAAATCTGTATTGGAGAGATGTTCTAAATTTCAGTTGTATCTTAATTATTTCAACACCCACTCCTTATTTATTAGGATTTAATGGGCATGACCACCCCCATTAGGTCAACCTTCTTGACACGATAGTCTAATTTTCAGTCCTCCCATCCTAAGTATCATATTGCTTATAAAGAATTATGACAAGGATCTTTGCTAGTTTAATATAAAAATATATATATTTAAAATCTAGATATAGATGAAGTTATATATTTTATGGACAATACTAAATGACTATATTCTAATCACATATAATGAGTTTTTTTTTATATAATTTTTAGGATTATTATATTTAAATTTTAGGATAATATCATATTTTATGAGTCAATTATATTCTTTGTCACCTATTCCCATGTTTAATTTTCAAAACTAATATCTAATTAATTTTACTTAATTAATTTTTTAACTAACTTAATTAATTTTTAGCTATATAGGTAAATTCATTTTCTGAGTGACCAGATTTAGCCACCCAGATTTATCAATATTTTATTTTTATCGAATAATAATGACTTCCTTTCGTCTATAATATCATTCCCTAACCAATAAATTGTTTCATTACTTGGGTGACAATAAAGTTTTTATTTGTAAATTTATGACATTTGAGTTTCAATTAAAGGTTTCTTTTTTGTTCACCATTTAATAGTTTCACTAAATACGTTGTTTAAATGTTTTTTTTTTAAAATGTGTCAAAATTAATTTTTTTATAAGATTCTGCCAAAAGTGACAAGGAGTTTTCTTACATTTGAGTTACACATTATAATTTATAACAGTTTTTTTTTTTGGAAAATCTAGCATGAATTTCTAACATTTTAATAAGATGTAAATGTATGCTACATTTATTATATTTTTACTTGATATTACAGTAAAAATATATTTTTTAAACCGATCATATCTGAAAATCGAAGAGATAGATATTAGAGATGCGACACTCCTACTGACCATTAGCTGACTCCTCTCGGACTTACAATCACAGACTACGTCAATGCCGAGCCAGGGAAGGGGTCCCCGACGATAGTCTTCTGACACTCAAGTCAGTCTCCGGCGAACCAATAAGTAGAAGAAGCAACGAGAATTGTAGAGCAACAGTAGAATATTGCATGTAACGCATACCTCCGTCGATGTGTTGGACTCCCCCTTTATATAGGGCTCCTGTAGTGTCCGTGTACACTTCTCAAAGCGAGCACGCTTCCCCAAGTTCCCTTGAAAAGATATATCAGTAAAGTGTCCTTGACACAGTACCTTAACAGGCCGAGCATATCTCTAAAGCGACAGTGGAAATTTTCACCGTACAATCTTCTGCCTGACTATGCCACCTGCCAGTGGTATTATCTCTCAAAAGGATGTTGAAAGATAATGTTCTTTGTCTGTTGTTGGGTTCAACGGGATGACCGCTCGGCTGGGGTTTCGATGTCCCATGCAGCCACTGAGCCGAGCGAGATAACCGCTCAACCGAGCTCCATTGTCCTGCGCTATCTGTTACTGAGTCGAGTGGGATAGCTGCTCGACCTCCGTTTCGCTATCCGCTCGGCTGATGTCAAGGATTGCTGTCAGACCGAGCGAAGGAGCCGCCCGGTCATGCTTCTGTGCACCGCCTCCTTTGGTGCTCCCTTTTGAGCGTCGGGTGCTCGGCGTGTTACCGAGTCGTAGGTGACGTCGGGTCGACCACTCTTCCTCCCGATCGGGAGATCCACTAGCCCGATCGGTTGCTGATATCTGAATATTGATCATCTTAACTTTAACCTCCACCGTGATGAAGACCTTTTACACAGGTGGGCCCCTCCTCATCACCGCACCATAAACAAAAATTAATATTTTAATATTCTATCTTTTATTTTTTATAAAAATGTCACGTAATTGTACATTAACATTTTGACAAGAAATTTTAGATAATAAAATGTTAATATATTACTTATTTGCTATAAAATGATAATTTTATTTATTTAATTAACTTTTAATGCCCGTGCCATTCAATTTACGAAAGCGGGTCCCACCCACCCGCTCCCGAAGCGAGCCAATCATGACGTGGGTTTATCTTCCGCGTAATTTGTAATCGGGTGGCCGAAACATCTCCGGGAGAAGCGGAGGCAAAATTTAATCTCACCCAACTTTCACCGCCCACATTCATACCGCTAAGGATCCACGCCCCACCGCGGCACCGCCACCGCACCATATCCACTTCTCATCATAAATACCGCCTCGCCATCCTTCCTCGCCTTCCACATCTCCGTCCACCTCGCCGCCGGCGACCATGGGACTCTTCCGGCTGGCAACGGGCATTCCCGGTCCTAGCGGGTTCGGATCCGCGTCCACAGCCGAGCTGGTCACTGCCGGCGTCGACGCCTCCCACCTCACCGCCATAGTCACCGGTGATCTAACTCTTTCACCTTTTTTCCAACCCAAAATTCAATCTTTAACCTCAAAGTTCTAATCTTTACTTCAAATCCACCAAAAGTTTGAATCTTCACTTCGAATTCTACCAAAAAAGGGGTAGGGAAAAAAATCTCATTAATTTAGATCTTATCTTTTTTGCTTCAGGAGGAGCCAGTGGGATCGGAACAGAGACTGCGCGAGTTCTTGCGCTCCGAGGAGCTTGTGTGATCATCGCGGCGAGAAACATGGAGGCGGCGAGCGAGGCGAAGAGGCTCATTCTGCAGTCGTCGTCGTCAGCGAGAGTTGACATCTTGAAGCTCGATCTGAGCTCACTGAAGTCAGTCAAAGAGTTTGCAGATGAATTCCTTTCCATGGACCTACCTCTTAATATACTAATGTATGTTCATTAGGAGCTAATTCTACTTTAATTTTTGATTAAAACTAATGCTAAAATGAAATCATTAACCTAATTAATTAAATTTCTTATTCTTGTTCTTATTCCAGCTTAAGATGGACAACGATAATACTAAATTTTGCATTTAAATTAATTTTCAGAAACAATGCCGGTGTTATGTTTTGCCCTTTTCAGCTTTCAGAGGATGGAATTGAGCTCCAATTCGCTACAAATCATTTAGGTATGACTTTTCGATGTATTTCTCATTAAAAAAGGCATTATTTTTGATATAATTTTTTTACATTTTTAGGTCATTTTCTATTGACAAACCTTCTTCTTGAGAAAATGAAGAGCACAACAAGAGAAACAGGGATCGAAGGTCGAATTGTGAATCTATCCTCCATTGCTCACACATATACCTACCCAAACGGCATCTGGTTCGACAAGCTCAACGATAAGAATGTGTGAGTCTGCCGCAACAATTCTCAGTTACTTGAGTCGATTGGTTGAACCTATTGATCCACTCGTCTATCTTCTTGTGTTGCCTGATCAGCTACTCAGACAAGAAGGCCTATGGACAGTCTAAGTTAGCCAATTTGCTGCATGCAAATGAGCTCTCAAGAAGGCTAATGGTATACCTTCTTTTTAAAAATAAATCTATCATATAATAATAAAAATATACTAATTATTTGCTGAATTTTTTTCCCAAAAAATAAATACAGGAAGAAGGTGCAAATATTACTGTTAATTCAGTTCATCCAGGGTTGATCATGACAAACTTGATGAGGCATTCATTTCAACTAATTAGTATGTTCTTCCTCAATCCTCCAAAAGAAAAAAATTAGTGTGAAAAAAGGGGAAATTAATTGGAAATTGATATGTTCATGCAGGGTTTTTGAAAGTGTTCAGCTACATCTTTTGGAAGAATATCCCACAGGTATCTATTAGATAATCTCTTTTTTACTGTACAATCTCCAGTTAGTTATCGACTCAATCGGTTAATAACCGAACCGACCGGCAGGGAGCAGCTACAACGTGCCTTGTCGCACTACATCCAAGCCTTAAGGGAGTGACAGGGAAGTACTTCTACGACTGCAATGAAGAGTTGCCAAGTAAATTGGCAAGGGATGAAGCATTGGCAAGAAAGCTCTGGGACTTCAGTGAAAACCTAGTTAAGTCAGTTCAGCAATAATAAATAAATATATAATAATAATAAATATTTATTTGATGTATGATTAATAATAATGTAATGGTTGATGGGACATTATGATATCAGTTCGTTAGTTAGGGTTCGTTTATTCCTATAAAATGTTTTTTGGTTCGTTCCACAGTAGAATATAAATAAATAAATAAATCATGAAAATATTTTTTAAGTATTTGTTATTTAATCGGTTATAATGATTTAAGGAATAAAAAGTTATTTAAGGAATAAAAAGTTATTTAAGGAATAAAGTTGGCTTAATTTATAAATTGTGGATCAGGGGATGATCTATTATATGAATACCCTTGATTTGAATGGACCCCATCTTTATGTAGGTGGGGTTCATCCAAATCAAGAGTCCTCATCAGTGGATCATCCCCTGGTCCGTAATTTGCGGACCAAAGGATCCCTACGGGAGAGAGTGGATCAATTTTATTTTATTATTTTTAATTTATTTTTTAAAATCTTAATAATAATTTATTTATAGACATCAAAGTGGGTAAGAAGGCCTGGTACACCCGCCAATTCATCCTAGGGCCTAATTCGTCCCAAGATAAATACGAAGAAAATAAATCATAAATAAATCATGGATGATCTTAAGTTGACAACACTTCATGTGCTAGTCACAGGACCATACATAAAAAATGATATATATCAAAGGTTTAAGGAGGGAAGATTAATGTATTCTGGTGGTATTTGGTTAAATGATTAAAATGACTATGAGTATAGATTTGATAGTAAGGTAGAATGCGATTAATGTATTCTGGTGGTGTTTGGTTAAATGTATTATGGTGGTTTAATGTATGGATTTGATAGTAAGGTAGAATGTGAATAGAAATGAATATGAAACAACCTAGTTATATAAAATTTGATGATTCCTATAAATTTGAAAATCATTCCCAAATTATTATTCCAAATCCACAATCCAAATATTATCTTTTACTATCATTCCATTCCCTAATTCCCAAATCCATCAACTAAACACCCCTAATTACTTTTAGTCATTCATTCGTCAGTCATAGTAAACGGGGCATTAGTGCTGCAAGTCCCATCCGCCTCTTTCCATCCATGTACACAATGAATTGTATATATATAGCTGAAGTCAGTTAAGATGGGTTCGGTTCCGTTCGAACCATGAGATCGGGTCGTGCTCCGCCGCTCTTCCGACCCGCTCTCTTCCTCCTCCACCGCGCCCACTCGGCGGCGCCGCCGCCGCCTCTCCACCGAATCCACGAAGATGGTGGAGTCGACGAAGAGCGTGAAGAAGGATTTGTTAAGATACTTCGTGACATCGTCTGCTCACACCCTCAGACCTGGGCCGCCGCGCTAACCTCCCCATTCATCGCTTCCCGCCTCCGCCCTCGCCACGTCGAGCGCCTCCTCCTCCTCCATCTCGGTGGCGAATCCAGTTCTGTTGAACCACGCGTCGCGCTCCGTTTCTTCAACTTCCTTGGTCTGCACCTTCGCTTCTCGCATTCCCCTCTCTCCTATGCCCTCCTCGCCCACGCTCTCATCCGCGTTGGCTTCCGCTGGCCCGCCTCCTCCCTCCTCCAAACCCTCGCATCGCTCCCCGATGTCCTTCCCGCCTACGCCTTCCGCTCGATAGCCGAGGCCTGCCGCCTCTGCGGAGCCCTCGGCTCCACCCCCGCCTTCGACTTCCTAGTCCAGTCGTACCTTCAGATCCACCGCCCCATGGGCGCTCTCTCCGTTCTCAGGCTATCCGTCGTCGGCGGGGTTATCCCGGAGCCCCGCACCTTCAGCGACGTCATGCACGGGTTGGCTAAGGTTCGGCGATTCAATCTGGTAATCGAAGTGTTCGACGAGGTAACCAGGTGTGGAACCTCTCTTGACGTCTTCATCTTCACCGCAGCGGTGAGAGCCTTGTGCGAACTGAGGGATTTGAATGGCGCTAAAGCAATAATCGCACAGATGGAAGCTACTGGAACAAATTCTAGCGTCGTTCCTTACAATGTGTTGATTCATGGCTTGTGCAAGAACAGAAGGGTCATTGAAGCCATGGAGGTCAAGGACTCATTGGAAGGGAAAGGGTTGAAGGCTGACGACGTGACTTATTGCACCTTGGTGCTCGGATTTTGCAAGTTGGAGGAGTTGAGCATGGCTTCAGAAACGACCAACGAGATGATCAAGTTAGGATTTTTACCAAATGAAGCTGTTTGCTCGACATTGGTAGACGCTTTGAGGAGGCAGGACAAGGTAGAACAGGCTTTTGAAATGGTTCAGAAGCTGGGTAACTTTGGGATGATTCCCAATCTATTTGTCTACAATGCTCTAATCAATTCTTTGTGTAAAAGTGGAAAATTTGAGGAGGCAGAATTGCTTTTCGCAAAGATGAAGGGAAAAGGTTTGCTTCCAGATGATGTCACTTATTCAATATTGATCAATTCTTTCTGCAAAAGGGGTAAACTGGATGAGGCCCTCCAGATGTTTGATAAAATGAAGTCAGAAGGTTTACGTATCACCCTTCACCCTTACAATTCTTTGATTAATGGACACTGTCGATCAGGAAGTTTGAGCAAAGCAAATGATCTCTTCAGGGAGATGATTGATAAAAAATTGACACCGGATGAATCTACTTATACGTCTTTGATCACTGGGTACTGCAGGGAAGGAGATTTGGATGGTGCTTCAAAGCTTCACCACCAGATGTCTGAGAAGGGGTTGTCATGGAATACTCATACTTTCACAGCTCTTATAAGTGGATTTTGTCGTGCTAAATTGATGGTCAAAGCTGCTAAGTTATTCAATGAAATGTTAGAATGTAGTGTGATGCCAAACAATGTGACTTACAATGTCATGATAGAAGGGTATTGTTCGATAGGGGATACAACAACTGCATTCCAGTTATATGATCAGATGTTGGAGAGGGGCATTGCTCCAGACAATTATGCTTACAGGTCCTTGATAACTGGTTTGTGTATGTCAGGTAGAGTGGATGAAGCTAAGGAGTTTGTGAATGATCTGCACAATGAGCATCGTATATTGAATGAGATGAGCTGTAGTGCTCTTCTTCATGGACTTCGCAAGGAAGGTAAAATAGATGATGCCCACAATGTCTGGAAAGAGATGGTGGGAAGGGGGGTAAACATGGACCTTGTCTGCTACAGTGTGATGATCTCTGGATCTCTAAAGCAGCAGGATAAAGTAAGACCATATTCGCTACTCAAAGAGATGGTCACTAGAGGTATTAAGCCTGATATCATGTTATATACAGATATGATTGACACGTATTCAAAATTAGAGAAGTTCTCCGAAGCACAAGTTGTCTGGAATGGGATGGCTGCCTTTGGATGTCAAGCAAATGTTGTGACATATACAGCACTAATAAATGGTTTATGTAAAGCAGGGTGGTTTGATGAAGCACTGACGCTTTGTAAAGAAATGCTAGTTAGTGGTTTTCTTCCTAACAGCCTTACATATGGCTCTTTTCTTGACCTACTTACAAGAAAAGGAAATATAGACCATGCTGTTATGCTGCATCAAGTGATGCTTAGTGCACTTTTAGCGAACACGGTAACATATAACCTTCTAATAAGAGGTTTCAGTAAACTTGGAAGGATTCAGGAAGCTGTTAACATTGTTCATCATATGATAGAAAATAATATCTCTCCTGATTGCATAAGTTATACACCCCTAATTCATGAGTACTGCAAAAGAGGCCATCTAACTGAAGCAATTGAACTCTGGAATGAGATGCTTAGGAGAGGGTTGAAAGCTGATACAGTCGCATATAATGTACTTATCCGTGGTTGCATCATAAACGATAAGATTACTACAGCTTCCACTCTGTATGATGACATGATCAGAGAGCATGTAAAGCCAAATTGGGCAACCTACACTTCCCTTCTCCATGGTATATGCTTGATGGCCGTTAAAGCAGAGCAGAAATTTCTGGAGTAGTCATTTTAGAATGACTTACAAGTTAATGCTCTCAGTTAATACATTGCTCAGTGGTGCTTAACTTAAGCTGCTACATCAACGAGAAACTTCTCAGGCTGTTGAGTGAAAGCCATCTTAGCTCTTGCAACTTGAGAGAGCTCCTAATTCAGGTTTTCTTTTTTCCAATTTATCTGCTGGTTGTTTAGTAAGTGTTTATAAATAAAGCGGAACCACTTACTTTCCGATGTTTTTTGCGCTCAAATACAATCTAGAATTTAGAATGATGATTTAAGCAAACTAGACACCTTGTGTGGTTCTGGCTCAGTAGATGTTATGCTAGCATTACTAGGAAGGTATTTGAAGATAATTTCTAGATTTATCATTATCGCTTCTGCAGACAGTGCAGTAAGAAAGGATATCTGTCATAGTTCTGTTGGATTAGACTGAAAAGAATTGACACTTCAAATTAGCATGATAAGAACACTTGTGTGGTCTTGACACATCAATTTTATGCATTCTCCATAAAATTCACGACATTCATACAAGTATTCTAGTTTTCTTCTATTCAAAGTGTTTGAACCAAATACCACAGAGCTGGAAAATTTGAACCTGACATACATATATTTGCTAATGATATATCTTTTTTTTTTAGGTAATCCAGGTATCTATCTTTTATGATTGACTAATCTTGGAGGTGACCGGACCGACTTCACGGATGTTTTCCATTGGCCATCAAGGTAAATCGGGAAGCACAGATGGGTCTTGGCGGGCACCCAGTGTCACAAGTAATTTGAACTCCTCAGGTGTAATGTGCTCTGGGTGAGATTCGAACTCTCGTTGCTTAGGCATCCCATCACACCGCTTACCATCGCACCATAGTCCCGGGTGATGCTAATGATATATCTTACTAGACTTGGATGTGGTCTTCCGGTACAACTTTTGAACTTGTCAAGACAATCTCATCAGCAAAATTTTAGACCCTAGGGTTAGAATGCCCGAAGTAGACATGTTTACTTCCAGATGTGCCTATGTTAAAGTATCCTATGATTAATTGGATTTAGATTTCAGCGGAACTCATATATATATCACACACACTGTTTGGAACTGTTTCTCAGTTTGCATGGAATTTGAAATTTCATATTATCCCGCTTGGTAGTTCTCTTCATGCTACGATCATAAACTCATAATGATCTTTTACTTATTGATACCATGTTAATGATTAGGATTCTATGGATATCCTAAGATGGCTATATCAATGACAAAGATGTTCACATTTTACAGAAATATATTTTACAGAAATATAGGGTGAGACTAGATATTTTAGATTTGTTAATTGATATGAGCAAATGTTGGTGATAGTTCTTAATAATCAAACATGGAAGTTTAAATGTTTTACAATGTCTCAGTGCAGATTTAACGTGGCTCATGTTGGACCAAGCCAATGTTCAAGTATATGTCCAACATTACTGAAGGCTTCAAGATTCGTAGAATTTGCTCGTTGTCTGGAATGCCACTGAATTTTCTATGCTGCCATTTTGTTGTATGGTAAGTCTTCTTCCGTTCTTTCAGCTCATGAGCAGTATGTGCACATTGCATGAGGCATAGGAATGGTGGAATATATAAGCTTAGTATGGCCAACTCTAAACCACTGGGATAAAGGGTGCCTGATCATTAGTATCCATGCCGAACTTTTGGAAGATTTTCTGTTCATTATCAGTAATTTTACATCACACGTTTTTGAAAGGTCCAAGTTCAAGTTCGTGACAGGAGTCAACATCAGAAGAACTGCCTGGAAGTTGGCCAGTCCCTTAAAGCATGGATGGTTTCTGCTTACACCCAGCATAGACTTTGTTGTTAGTAGTGCTTCAGTTTGTAGTCATCCGGAAACAAGTTTTTATGTTTGCTCCAGCAATGGCGCACCCGGTATAAAACCAAAAACACGAGGTGATCTCAAATTGGAATATCAGCAGTCATCCGAGATCAAAGTTGCTACGCCAATCTTCACAATAATCCTTGCTTTGCTCCACGCTGATCTTGAAGATTGTATTTCGGCAAAAACAGAAAGGGCATCTTTGTTTTTGAGATCATTTGATCACTGTTCCTATTTTGATTTCAAAGGGGTTCCTCCTAGTTTGTGTTCATATTCTTACTTTATTAAAAAGTGATGAGATTCTATTGAACATGCTGGTTGAAAGTAGTTTAATCTCTTGTAAATTGATTGTTTCTTGTAAAATGTTTTGGTTTATTAAAATATTTTCTAATGAAAATTTTACATGAATTTTTTTAGAAAGAAGGGCAACTTTTGATGTTGGTGCATAGATGGATAATATGTTTCACTTCTCCAAGTTGAGTCGAAGAGGTCGATTTTGTTGGGTGGGCTAGTAGGTCCATGTGAGTTGGTTGGGTTGAGTGGTAGACTGCAGAGTTGGTTTAAGCTTTAGTCGGTTCGAGTGGATTGATTGATCTAGTATGGCCTAATTTGATTAATTTTATAGAGAATTTATTAATGTTAAAGAAAAATGATATATATATATATATATAATTTTAATACACGGCACACTTTTATATGGACAAGAACATATGTGAGCCAATTAGAATTTTTTTAATCTTTCTCTTCTTGTGAGCTTATTTTTGCTCATTATCTTTCTTCGCTTGCCTCTCTTCCCTAGAACAAAAGCCCTAAATTCTCTTCATCTCTTATATGCTCTTGTCTTCCTTTGCTTCCAACCTTAGATATAGGTCATATTGTTTTACTCTCAGCTCACACCAATTGAGTTAGGGTTTTCGCTCATAATTATACTAGTCATCTCTCTCCTCTCTTTTTTTACTCCTATTTCAGAATGATGCAAAAATGTATTGTGAAGGTATATTGAGTGTTTGTCTTTTATCTATCGTACTTTCTAAGAACTAGCTATTTAAAAATCATTTTGAGAACACTTTGATATTTGATTTCGAAGAACATGATGATGTTGGTTTTCAAAAATTACAATATTAGTGCTGGTTTTCAAAAACTAGCACTAATGTTGGCATTGATTTTCAAAAACCAATTGACTACACATTGGTATTGGTTTTTGCAAACCAATAGCAACATTGATGCTAATATTTGCAAACCAGTACCAATGTTGGTTTTGCTGGTGCAATATCCCCTGAGTCAGGTTGATCTGGTTAACTAAACTTGAGTTGACTCAAGTTTGAGTCGTGATGTTTGGATTTGTTTGACAATACATGGAGATTGCAGATGCAATCGTCTGATTGAGGAGATTGTTGATACAATTCCCCTCTGGTCAAGGACTGACCAGTTAGATATGAAAAAGAGTCAAGTAGGTCAAGATTGACCGGATACTTGACTGGGAAAGTCCTAACTGGATGTTAGGCAAGGGAAAATCTTGGTGAGTGAAGCCCGGTGAAAATCCTAGTGAGTGAAGCTAGGTGAAAATCCTGGTGAGTGAAGCTAGGCAGATGGAAAGCCCTAGTGAGTGAAGCTAGGCAGAAGGAAAGCCTTAGTGAGTGAAGCTAGGCAGAAGGAAAGACCTGGTGAGTGAAGCAGGCACGTGGAGATCTAGGTGGGTCAAGGTTAGCCGGACACCTGGTATTGGGAAGTCCAAGTAGGTCAAAGGATTGACCGAATATTTGGTACAAGGAAATTCAGATGGGTCAAGGGTAACCAGACATCTAGTGAAAGTCCAAGTGGGTTATGGAGAACCAGACACTTGGCACGAGACGGTAAATCCAAGTGGGTCAAGGTTGACCGAACACTTGGCACTGTTGGTGCAATATCCCTCAGGTCAAAGTTGACCTGGTTGACCAGGCTTGAGTCTTGGTTTGGGTTTCAATGTTTGACAATACAAGACTTCGATGATATGGACAAGTGCAGGTGCAGTTGTTCATTTGGGGAGATTGTTTGGTACAATTTTCCTCTGATCAGGTTGATTGAAGAAGAGTCAAGTAGGTCAAGGTTGACCAGATACTTGACTGAGAAGTCCTAACTGGGATGTTAGGCAGAGTGAAAATCCTAGTGAGTGAAGCTAGGTGAAAGACCTGGTGAGTGAAGCTAGGCAGAAGTGAAAATCATAGTGAGTGAAGCTAGGTGAAAGACCTGGTAAGTGAAGCCAGGCAGGCAGAAGTGAAAATCCTAGTGAGTGAAGCTAGGTGAAAGACCTGGTGAGTGAAGCCAGGCAGAAGAGAAGTCCTAGTGAGTGAAGCTAGGCAGAAGGGAAGTCCTGGTGAGTGAAGCTAGACACGGGGAAATCCAGATGGGTCAAGGTTGACCAGACATCTGGTGAAAGTCCAAGTAGGTCAAAGGGATTGACCGGATACTTGGCACGATGAGGAAAAGTCCAAGTAGGTCAAGGGAGTGACCAGATACTTGGCACGATAGAGAAAAGTCCAAGTGGGTTAAAGGAATTGACCAGACACTTGGTGAGAGAGTCCTAGCTGGTCAAGGGTGAACGGATGCTAGGTTTTATGTACCAACAAGTCATGGTTGACTGGATGTTGGTTTAGGGGGCTTTGGACTTGCTTTTGGGCAAAAACCAAGATCTGGATTGATCAGCGGATTGATCCAGCAGATCTGGATTGATCAGCGGATTGATCCAGCAGATCTAGATCGATCAGCCGATCGATTGGATCATGCCCAATCGATCAGCTGATCGATCGGGTGAGTCCCCACAAACAGAACCCCTTTGGATTGATCCGTGGATCGATCCAGAGGTCCCAATCGATCAGTGGATCGATTGGGAGCTGCTGTTTGTGCGCGATAAGCCCTGGATCGATCAGCCGATCGATCCAGGCTATTCCAGAAAGCACAGAAGCACTCTGGATCTATCGGTTGATCGATCCAAAGCCTTCCCGATCGATTGGAAGCAATCCAATCGATCGGGATCCGACCGTTGGCGTCGTATTTAGCTGCAAGCGAGCGTTTCCTTCAGCAGAACTTCACCGATTCATCTCCGATCCTTACAGCATCTCCACAGCAACTCTTTAAGGTTCTGATCACCAGTTCTTGAAGGATCTTAGAGAGACATCCAAGTCAAGAGGCGAGAACACAACAAGAAGAAAAGCTAGGGTTAGAGTTTTCATTGCTTATCTTGTAAGATATTTCTTGTATCTGTTTTCCCTTTGCTTTCTTCTTGTATAGAGAGATTGTAGGGCTTCTCCACCTTTGGTAGTTACCATAAAGGAGGGTTATTCATAGTGGAGGGTGTGGATCCTTGGACTAGTCACCTCTTGTGAGGTGGATACCAAGTAAAATCCATGTGTTAGTGTTGTATGCTTTTGTTTCTTGTATTTCCGCTGCATATCTCTGAAGAAACGAGCAACGCCGACGACGAGCACGCGAAGAGCTATTCACCCCCCCTCTAGCTACTTTTCGGTCCCAACAAGTGGTATCAGAGCCAGACCGCTCTTCACCGGAATCATCGCTGGAAGGGGCAAACCAAACAAGCAAAGCTAGAGGGTGAAGAAGTTGAAGAAATTCTACAAGTCGAAGACTTCATCAAAAGGCTCAACTTCAAGATGCAATTCCAAGATGGACTTGGATTTGACACAAGGGTGGCTCCACCGTACACATCCACAAGTTTCGATTCTTGGAGATCAAGAATCAAAAATTTCTTGATGATGGAGATAGAGCAATGGTTTGCTCTCATGGAATGATTTGAAGCTCCAACAAACTCCAAGGGCAAGCCTCTCAAGAAAAGCAAATGGAGTCAAGAGCAAGTTCAAAGGAGCAAGGCAAATGATAAAGTGACCAAGCTTTTGGTCAACTTATTGCCAAGCAATATTTTGGCTCAAGTTGGAGAATTCAAGGATGCCAAGGAGCTTTGGAGCAAGTTGACATCAATTCATGAGATCCCCTCCACTGTACCGAATCAAGAGGAATCCAAAGAGGGCGACTCATTGGAGAAAGATCAAGAGGAGGACTCTGAAGTTGAGAGATGCTCAACTTCCGAAGAAGAAGTTCAAGAAGAAGCTTCATCTTCGAGGGAATGCAATGAAGGGAACAAGAAGGGAGCATACTCCTTGTTCCATGTACAAGATGATGAAGTCTCCACCTCTAGGATTGAGGGGGAGCAATCTTTGGTGACACCGGATCAAGAAGAAGGAGAAGCTTCTACATCCGGGTCAAAAGAAGAAGAGGACGATGAAGCTTCCACCTCCACAAGTCAAGCAAAATCAAATTGAGGAGTATCATCTTCGGATCAAGAGGAAGCTTCTACCTCCGGATCAAAAGGAGAAGATGCCACCCCTACAAGCAAAAGTATAACAATTTCAATTAATAATAAAAACTATATTATATGCTTTGAATGTAGGGAAAAAGGGCATTACAAAAGTAAATGCCCTAAATTGGCCAAGAAGAAGGGCCAAGTGGCACAAAAGAGCAAGGAGAAGCCCAAGGAGACCATCCACGGAACAAAGAAGAGCAAGGAGAAGCCCAAGGAGACCATCCCCGGAACAAAGAAGAGCAAGGAGCACATTGTGTGCTTCTTGTGCAATCAAAAGGGGCATTACCGAAGTCAATGCCCTAAGGGGAAGAAGAAGGTGGTCAAGGCTCTTGGAGGAAGCTCAATTCAAGGGGGAGCCTCCAAGGTAAAAAGAAAGGTAACTTTTATTGAGCCTACCCCTTTAAATTATGGTAAAGAGCATGCTAGTACTAACCTATATCATTTTAATGCTATTTACCATGAAAATAGGAGGCATGATAAAGTTAAAGAAAATCATGTAGCTTTTCATGCTAAAACCACTACACTTAGGGCTAGGAATGTAGATAAAAATCTAGGCAAGAACACTAAGGTCAATAACTATAAGCCTAGAAATAAAAATGTTCAAGGATTAAATAGAAAACCTAAATCTAGGGATTTATGGGAAGAAAATCAAGTCATGAGGTCAAGACTTGATAAAATGGAAAAGACCCTAAAAAGGATGGAAAATATCCTAAAAGGGCAAAATGAGCAAAACCTAGGTTTAGGAGTACTACAAGGGTCATCCAAGGGCCATAGAGGTTTGGGATACAAACCTAAAATCAAAAAGGATGTACCTACTTACCATAGGGTTCCATATAGCTATGGAACCAACCCTAAGTCTAGAGGTCAAGTCAAGGATACAAGGGAAGTTATCCCTAGAAGTATCTTTGCAACAACAAACGTGACTAAGACCTCTAAGAAGGCTAAGAAAGTCACTAACAAGGTCACAAGGGAAGCAATCCCTAGGGTTGACTTAGAAAAAGTGACCAAGGCTTCTAAGAAGCCAAACAAGGTCACTAGGAAGGTATCTAGGGAAGTTATCCCTAGTGAATACCTAGAGCATTCAAGGAGCACCAATAGGTTTTGAGTTTCTAGGAGCATCTTCTCTACCCCATAGATGGGTTAGAGAGTGTCAACTCTAAGAAGAAGGGTAGTAAACCCAACTTTGAAGAAATTGACACTCAAGGAGCATTTTCAAGGTTATTATCAACTTTTGAAAATGAAATGGATTTATGATTTACTCCTTGAAAGAGTAAAATGTGCCAAATTTGAGAAATTTTGGTTTTATTTTAAAATGGCACATATTGGAAAATCATAAGACCTACCAAGTTGGGATTTTGGTATGTTCTTAGGAAATTAAAGGCAATTTGAGCCTTAATTTAAAGTGCTACTCTTGTGGAAAAATGAAATATGCCAACATTTGAGGAATAAGCTTGATTTCAATTGGCATAAATTAATCAAGAGAATTAGAAATGCCCATTTAGGTTTTGGCACTCTCTTGAAGCACTTTGGGCAATCTAAAGTTTAAGTTTTAGGATTAGCTAAGATTAATGATACTTAGATAAGTAATCTAGATATTTTATTTATGCTAGACTTTGTCATGATTGTTTGCCCATTATATGTCATGACATCATGTTTTATTTTTGCACTCATGCCTTATCATGAAAATACAAAAATACCATGTCATGTCATACATACATTATGTAGTTATAAGAAAATTTTCTTTTGAAAATTATTTCTTTTTGATGTATGTCATAAAATTATCATACATCATGCTTATTTCCTTAAAATTAAGGAGAAATGACATTTATCAACAAGTGACATCCTAGGTGGATGTTCAATATCTACAAAATGTCTAGATAGATATGCATGATCCCTAGATTAGGGCAAAACCAAATTTTACATCTCACAAAGACCTATAAGATGACTTGTATGTGTTTTGTGCACAATAGATACAAGTGAGATGTTAGGATGATGAACAAAACTCAACATGTTGATTTAGTGCATTTCTTTGAGTTTTAAGTTCATCAAAACACATAGTTATGTGTTTTCCCATCATTGGGAAAGCTAATGTACAAGTCATGTGCATTAAGCCCAAGGAACATGGTGGGATATTGGTTTTGAAAATTATTTTAAAATACTTTTGGCAAACCTTGATGAAGATTATCTTTTGATAGTAATCATCATTGAATAGTTGAGCACAAACTAGAAGAAAACACTAAAGTTTTTGCAAGTTCTCTAGTTTGTGTCAATCTTGGAAAATATGAAGTATTTTCTTATAAAATTATTTTTCCATGATAGTATATGCCCTAAATAATGTCTACACAAATTTTCACAATTTTTGAATTTTTGTAGATTTTTCTAGGGGTTTCTGAAGTTGACTGAAATGAAATTTCAGCAACTATCAGAACTCCAATCGATCACCCGATCGATTGGAGTGCCTCAATCGATCGGGCAATCGATTGGGAAGGCAAATCCCGCGAGCAGAAGCTCGCTGGATCGATCCACCAATCGATCTAGCCCTTTTGAATCGATCAGTGGATCGATTCAAGCTGGTTCAATCGATTGGAACCCAACTCCAATCGATCGAAGATGCTGATTTTGGTTGGGAAAGCTTATATTCAGCATTTTGAACCTATTTTAGTCTAGGTAACCATTCCTAACCCCTTAAAATACATTTGTATACATAAAAAGGGTGTTTTCATGTTGAAAACAAGGAAGGATTGGCTAAGAAAGACTAAATTGAAGTTTAGGTTGAGGTTTGATTCAAATTTTGAGCTTTTGAACCTCAAAACTTCTAAATTTAGGGGTTTCCTAAAGGTTTAGGGATTCCAAGTCATTGTTGGTGCAATGACAGAAGGTACGACCATGTCTTTAGGGGAAGGTATTCTTTAAAGACATGAAAATTATTTATCATGAACCTTGGAAGGTGGTTAACCTTCTTTCAAGTAAAATGCTCAAGGTTGAGCATTGGATTAAAATGGAGAGTGGATATCTTCATTGTTTAAGTTATAAATGCTCAAGGTTGGGCATTTGTCTACATTGGGGGAAAATGTATGGTTGATAATGAAGGGTATGGGACCTTCATTATCGTGTTGATCACAACGAGTGAAGTTGTGAACAACGATGAGCAACTCTTCAGGGGGAGAGTCTCAAAGGGGAGAATTTTCAACAAGTGAATTTGTTGATGTGTGTCAATAGGGAGAGAATGTAGGGTTTAAGTTAGGTCTGCATTATCTAGCAAGGAGTTTGCCTTCTTAGTAGGAAAATGTAGGGTTTAACTTACGCCTTCATTACCTAGTGGCATGAAGGAAGTTGAGGCTATGAGATTAGCCTAACTTAAATAAAGTATTGTTAAACATCAAAAAGGGGGAGATTGTTGGTGCAATATTCCTCAGGTCAAAGTTGACCTTGTTGACCAGGCTTGAGTCTTGGTTTGGGTTTCAATGTTTGACAATACAAGACTTCGATGATATGGAAAAGTGCAGGTGCAGTTGTTCATTTGGGGATATTGTTTGATGCAATTTCCCTCTGATCAGGTTGATTGAAGAAGAGTCAAGTAGGTCAAGGTTGACCAGATACTTGACTGAGAAGTCCTAACTGGGATGTTAGGCAGAGTGAAAATCCTAGTGAGTGAAGCTAGGTGAAAGACCTGGTGAGTGAAGCCAGGCAGAAGTGAAAATTCCAGTGAGTGAAGCTAGGTGAAAGACTTGGTAAGTGAAGCCAGGCAGGCAAAAGTGAAAATCCTAGTGAGTGAAGCTAGGTGAAAGACCTGGTGAGTGAAGCCAGGCAGAAGAGAAGTCCTAGTGAGTGAAGCTAGGCAGAAGGGAAGTCCTGGTGAGTGAAGCCAGGCACGGGGAAATCCAAATGGGTCAAGGTTGACCAGACATCTGGTGAAAGTCCAAGTAGGTCAAAGAAATTGACCGGATACTTGGCATGATGAGGAAAAGTCCAAGTAGGTCAAGGGAGTGACCAGATACTTGACACGATGGAAAAAAGTCCAAGTGGGTCAAAGAGATTGACCAGACACTTGGTGAGAGAGTTCTAGTTGGTCAAGGGTGACCGGATGCTAGGTTTTTGTTGGTTGCTACTCGAAAAACCTAATGGTTCCACTGTACAAAAATTTTGTACAAAGGTCTGAACCTTTTCCTAGATACCATGTGTTCTTTTAAATTAAACTTGGATCGCCTGCGGAACTTAACACGTTTGATCCAAAGTTTAATCTATTTGTTCTTTTAGGTTTAGACTCGGATCTCCTGCGGAACTTAACACGTTCGATCCAAATCACCTAGGTTATTAATTTCATTAAATATTAGTTTCCAAAATTGGCTCCAATTACTGACGTGGCGAGGCACATGGCCTTCTTGGATATGGGAACAACCACTACCGACTAGACAAAGCCTTTTAAGGAAAGTTAATATTTAATTTCCTTAAATAACTTTAGGTCAACCGAAAAGAACAATCAAATCACAAGGAAAAGAAAAAAACAAAAGAACACAACATCGAAAACAAATTCGAAATACTAGAATCGTATGCCTCTTGTATTTGGTATTATTTCCAAAAATAACTAGTATGATGCGGAAAGGAAAAATACTAGTTATACCTTTTAGAAAAACCTCTTGATCTTCTACCGTATTCCTCTTCTAACCTCGGACGTTGTATGTGCAACGATCTTCCGAGATGAGAAATCACCAAAGCACCTTCTTCTCCTTTCTTCAAGTTTCGGCCAAGCACAGAGCTTCCAAAAGATGAAGATCTTTTTCCATCAACCAAGCTCCAAGGGATGCAAGAAACAAGACTCCTTCCTCTCCTTTTCTCCAAGCTAGATCCGGCCACTTCTATGCCTCCAAGAGATGATGAAGTCTCGGCCACAAGAAGGAGAAGAGAGAAGGAGAAGGGGAACCTCTAGGGGCCGGCCACACCAAGGAAGAAAAGAGAGGAAGAAAAAGAATAGAGTTGTTCACCATGAAGCCTCCTCTACCCCCTCTTTTATAATTCTTGGTCTTGGCAAATAAGGAAATTTAAATAAAAACTTCCTTAATTCTTTTGCCTTGAAAAAGAAAATTTATTTAATTAAAAATAATTTTCCCTTCTCCAATTTATTTGGTCGGCCACCTCTTTCCCCAAAAAAAGGAGAGTTTTAATTAAAACAAAAATTAAAACTTCCTAATTTGTTTCTAGAAATTTATAAAAATTTCTCCAATAATTTTAATCCCTTCATGATTGGTTAATAAAAAAAAATTTTATAAATTAAAATCTTTCTTTTAAACATGTGGATAATTTACAAAAAGGAAAGTTATCTCTAAAAATTAAAATCTCCTTTCAATCTACAAATAAGAAAAGATATTAAATCTTTTCTTAATCTTTTGTAGAAACTAATAAAAGAGAATTTTTAATTTTTAAACTTTCTTTTAAATCATGAACATAATTAAAAGGAAAGTTTTTACCAAAATTAAAATCAACCTTTTAATCTACAAATAAGGAAACAGATTTTAACTCTTCTCTTAATCTTTTGTAGAATCTTATAAAAGGAAAGATTTAAATTTTAAAACTCTCTTTTAAATCATATTATCCACATAAGAAAAATTTTAAAAAATAAAAATCCTTTTATTTTAATTTGGGCCGGCCACACCAAACTTGAACCCAAGCTAGGGCCAACCACCTTGAAGCACCCATGAACCAAACTTTGGCCGGCCCTAGCTTGGTCTCCAAGCTAGCTTGGCCGGCCCCTATGGGATGGGTAAGAAGGTGGGTATAGGTGGGTATAGTACTCTATAATTAAGAGGCTACGATAGGGACCGAGAGGAGGAATTGGTTTTGGTCTCCCGATAAAATTAAGCATCCCGTGTTCGCCCCGAACACACAACTTAATTTTATCAATAATAATTCATTCCACTAGAGAACTATTATTGAACTACCGCACCAATCCCAAATTACATTTTGGGCTCTTTCTTATTATGAGTGTGTTAGTCTCCCTGTGTTTAAGATAACAAATGTCCACTAATTAAGTAAGTTACTAACAACTCACTTAATTAATATCTAGCTCTAAGAGTAGTACCACTCAACTTCATCGTCATGTCGGACTAAGTCCACCTGCAGGGTTTAACATGACAATCCTTATGAGCTCCTCTTGGGGGCATTCTCAACCTAGATCACTAGGACACAGTTTCCTTCTATAATCAACAACACACTATAAGTGATATCATTTCCCAACTTATCGGGCTTATTGATTTATCGAACAAAATCTCACCCATTGATAAATTAAAGAAATAAATATCAAATATATGTGCTTGTTATTATATTAGGATTAAGAGCACACACTTCCATAATAACTGAGGTCTTTGTTCCTTCATAAAGTCAGTATAAAAGAAACGACCTCAAATGGTCCTACTCAATACACTCTAAGTGTACTAGTGTAATTATATAGTTAAGATAAACTAATACCTAATTACACTACGACCTTCCAATGGTTTGTTCCTTTCCATCTTGGTCGTGAGCTACTGTTTATAATTTATAAGGAACCGATAACATGATCTTCTGTGTGTGACACCTCACACCATGTTATCTACAATATAAATTAATTGAGCAACTACATTTATCGTAAATGTAGACATTTGACCAATGTGATTCTTATTTCTAGATAAATGTTTATACCAAAAGCTAGGTTTAATATACGTTCTAACAATCTCCCACTTATACTGAAAGACTAAGCTGCCATATCTACTACTATACATCTGATTCCCAACCCTTCAACATGCCCATCAAAAGCTCTGGCCTTAAGGACCTTAGTGAAAGGATCTATAGGTCATCACCTGATGCAATCTAGGCAGCAACAACTTCTCCTCGTTAATATGATTTCTCGTATTGGGTGGTACTTGCGCTCTATTATGTTTACTTGCCTTATAGACTTATGGTTTCTTCGAGTTTGTTACTGCACCGATATTATTACAATAAATTGTAATAATCTTTGGACAAACCAGAAATCATATCTAAGTCTATCTTGAGGTTATCGAGTCATTCAGCTTTTATGGCTACCTCAGAGGCTTGCCATATACTAAGCTTCTATGGTGGAGTCCAGAAAAACACCTATGCTTATCACTCTTCCATAGTTATGACTTTCCCTCCTAAAGTAAACACAAAACCCCGAGGTTGACTTACTATTGTCCCTTTCCAATTGGATGTTAAAATCCATGCAACCCACAGGGAACAAATTATCTGCCTTATAAGCTAGCATATAATCTCTAGTGCCTCTAAGGTACTTCAATATATGCTTTACCGCAGATCAATGTCCTTATCCAGAGTTACTTTAATATCTACTAACTATGCCCACGGCAAAATAGATATCCAGTCTCGTACACAGCATTGCATACATTAGGCTTCCCACAGCCGAAGTATAAGGAACTGCCTTCAAGTCCTTTATCTCCTTTGATGTCTACGGAGACATTTCTTTAGATAAAGTTACTCCATGCTAAAAAGGTAAGAAACCTTTCTTGGAGTTTTACATGCTTAAAACGAGCAAGGATTTTTTTTCGATATATGAAGCATGGGATAATTAAAATATTCTTTTCTTGCGATCCCTTATTACTTTGATCCCAAGAATATATTTTCATTCTCCCAAGTCCTTCATATCGAATTGTTTGAACAACCATACCCTTACTTCTGACAACATTTTGATATTGTTTCCAACTACCAAAAATGTTATCTACGTATAGTACAAGAAATATCACTACGTTTCCATCACACCTTTTGTATACACAAGACTTATCCGGTTACTCAATAAATCCATAGGTCTGGATTCCTTTGATAAACCGGATGTTCCAAGACCTTGAAGCTTTTCCTTAGTCCATAGACTGATTGAGCTTGCACACAAAATACTCTTTGCCCTTTGCAATGAACCCTTCTGGTTTCTTTGTATGGATGCTTTTTTCAAGACTTCCATTAAGGAATGTTGTCTTGACATCCATTTGCTAAATAGATAAAAGAATCCGGATAGACTTAAGCATGACTACCAGTGAAAAAAGTTTCCTTTTTCATCAAGCCTTGCTTTGAAAGTTTCCACATTCCTGTCTATCCATCTTTTCCTATTGTAGACATATTTTCACCCAATGGCTTTTACACCATCTGGTGGTTCTACAAGCTTCCAGATTTGATTAGAATACATATATTCTAATTCTGTATTCATTGCTCTTTGCCAAGATGCTGCATCTTTATTTTGGAGTGCTTCATCATATTTCCGGGATCAGACTCATGTTTATTTGGGATCAAGTCCAAAAACTTTCCCAAAACATGAATCCTTTTGGTTGTTTGACAACCCTCCCACTACGATGATGTACTGTCTATAATTGTGTATCAATTGTGATACGTGTTGCAGTTTCTTGTGATATTTCATCTTGTACAGTTGGTACTAGATTAGACATGTCCTTTATAATTTCTTTAAGAACAAATTTACTTATGGGCTCATGGTTTATTACATAGTCCTTTTCTAAAAATCGATCATTGATACTAACAATGACCTTCTGATTTTTAAGACTATAAACCTACTTTCATTTCTCTAGGATAACTTACAAACAAGTGAATTCCTGTCCAACTTATCATTGTCTCTCTTCACCATATATGCTGGACTACCCGAATCCGAATATGCTTCAAAATAGGCTTATGCCTATTTAGCAATTCTATATGAGTAGAGAGTTCTGACTTTGGAAGGTACTATGTTCACTTCCGTTTCCAGAGTATATCCTTAAAATGAATTTGGTAATAACTCATCATCAATCTTCTTATTTCCATAAGAGTCCTATACCTTCCTTTTTCTACTACACCATTCTGTTGGGGTGTACTAGGTGCAGTTAGTTGGGATTGAGTCCCGACTTCTGATAAGTGACTCATAAATTGTCCCAAGAGGTACTTGCCACTACGATCTTACCATAGTGACTTGATACTTTTACTTTAACATTTCTCCGCATCAGCCTTGTACTCTTTGAACTAATCAAAGCACTTAGTCTTGCGGCACATCAAGTAAATGTATTTGTATTTTGAATAGTTGTCTATAAAATAGATGAAATATTCGATACTACCTCTTGTCTGGATAGTCATAGGATCACACAAATCAGAATGAACCAATTCCAATATATCTTTGGCTCCATACCCCTTAGACTTAAAATCTTCTTGGTTATTTTTCCTTCCAAGTAAGACTCGCAGGTTGGAAAAATTTCCTCTACTAATGAACCCAAAAGTTCATCAGCTACCAATGAATCCTACTCAAGTTAATATAACCTAGCCTTAGATGCCAAAGATATAAATGGTTCATTTTCGAAGGTTGCTTTCTCTTAAAATTAGAAGATGTGTTACTAATTTCCATTTGTTGCATCGTGGGATTTATAAATTGCCAACCAACGTACCAGAATAGATATTTTTCCTATTTTCTCGATAACAACTTTGTTATCAAAATAGACACAATATTTATTCTTTAGAAACTGAAATAAATTTATTTCTAAACTTGGTACTTAAAAGTAATTTCTTAAAATCCATGTTTTATTCCTATCAAAGGATAAACATCTCCCACTGCAACAGCTGCTACTTTTACAGCAATGCCCATGTGAACGGTGATTTATTTTCATTTAGTTGTCAGGTTTCCTGGAACCCTGCAATGAATTGCGGACATGATTAATGGCATCTGTATCTACACTCCAGGTTCTAGTAGATAACACCACTAAACATGTTTCAACTAATAAATTAAATACACCTATATTGTTCTTAGTTCTAAGAAGACAGACTACCTTAATGTCCAAGTCCTATTTCCAATCATTACAATTGGGACTACTAAGTCTTTTCTATAGTATAACAACTAGGGGATTGACAAACATTCTAAATCCTAAGAATCACAAAAATATTTGGTCAAGATCAATTCCTTAAATCCCCATGAATTTTGTATGTCACGATAGTGTGGACGTATACAAAAACAAAGAGGAGATTTTATCCATTAATTTTATTATCTCGTCAACTTTACTTTATGACGAATAAAATTAATAGTTGATCTGTCTTTGATCAAATATTTGGTCAAAACTTTTGAATTTAAAATAACATTGATTCCTCAAACAATATTATTTAAATTCACCAACACCTTAAACACCGTGAATTTTGCATGCCACGATAGTGTGGACGTATACAAAATTTAAACATTTGTAAGAGGAGGGTTTTACCCATTAATTATCTTGTCAGTAAGTCTTTATGACAAAATAAAATTACCTCAAACACCGTGAATTTTGTATGCCACGATAGTGTGGACGTATACAAAATCAAACATTTGTAAGAGGAGTTTTTATTATCTTGTCAACCTATTTATTTGACAAATTAATAGTTGGTTTTCTTCGGTCACACAAATAATAGCAGTGACTCCGATGGGGAGGATACTATTAGACGTGCCTAAGTGTATACCATTACTTGACACTAAGTCCATTAATAAGATTGTGCCCCTTCCGATGGGGAAGATCACACGCTCTTAATTAACTTCCTATAGTCATCCAAAATGGAAGTTTAAGCTAGTGATCCGCAAACAAGCTCATCCGATATGGAGGAAGGCACTCAGAGCCAACGCGCAAGCTTGTTGCATCACTTATAAACCAGTAATGGAGACCGTGGAATTTATTTAAAAATAAATCCCTCTCCCACTTAGTTATTTAAAGTGAGGAATTTTGACTATGCTAGCCTACTTAGCATGCATACTAACAAGCACACACAACACAGCATAAAAAGCAATAAATAGAAAAACTAATTTTCAACTATTATGACTTTTATCTATTGTTGTCCTCTGTGTGTCGCCAACCCTAGCTGTTGCCATCTTTGGCCACCGCCACCGGGTCTAGTTGTCGCATCCATCTTGCTCCTTGTTCCGCTGCGCCTCTGGTCCTCAAAAAGTTCCACGCCTTGCAAGATTTGATTCACGACATAAATAGAATTTTACATTTTTTGATCCTATATTCCTCGAAGGAATGTACATATAAACTAGATCGAACATAAAATAAAATTTACATCCATCGATCCTATATTCCATAAAAGGAATGTACATGTAACTAGATCAAAAAATAAAATCCTAATAAAACTAAATACAGCTCCTGCTGTATTTTATAATATAATCATGCACACACAATAAAATGCCCTTGACATGTTCAAGGGTCCAATCACACACATAATAACTATAAGTCATAATAATTGGATCCTACATCCACAAAGTTAGCACATCCTACTATTATCCTGCCTAAATTATGTATGACATGTGCATAATTAAACTAATACCAAATACACAGAGGCAAAACCCTAGCTCTGATACCAATTGTTGGTTGCTACTCGGAAAACCTAATGGTTCCACTGTACAAAAATTTTGTACAAAGGTCTGAACCTTTTCCTAGCTACCATGTACTCTTTTAAATTAAACTTGGACTGCCTGCGGAACTTAACACGTTTGATCCAAAGTTTAATCTATTTGTTCTTTTAGGTTTAGACTCGGATCTCCTGCGGAACTTAACACGTTCGATCCAAATCACCTAGGTTATTAATTTCATTAAATATTAGTTTCCAAAATTGACTCCCAGTACTGACGTGGCGAGGCACATGACCTTCTTGGATATGGGAACAACCACCACCGACTAGACAAAGCCTTTTAAGGAAAGTTAATATTTAATTTTCTTAAATAACTTTAGGTCAACCGAAAAGAACAATCAAATCACAAGAAAAAGAAAAATACAAAAAAACACAACAACGAAAACAAATTCGAAATACTAGAATCGTATGCCTCTTGTATTTGGTATTATTTCCAAAAATAACTAGTATGATGCGGAAAGGAAAAATACTAGTTATACCTTTTAGAAAAACCTCTTGATCTTCTACCGTATTCCTCTTCTAACCTCGGACGTTGTATGGGCAACGATCTTCCGAGATGAGAAATCACCAAAGCACCTTCTTCTCCTTTCTTCAAGTTTCGGCCAAGCACAGAGCTTCCAAAAGATGAAGATCTTTTTCCACCAACCAAGCTCCAAGGGATGCAAGAAACAAGACTCCTTCCTCTCCTTTTCTCCAAGCTAGATCCGGCCACTTCTATGCCTCCAAGAGATGATGAAGTCTCGGCCACAAGAAGGAGAAGAGAGAAGGAGAAGGGGAACCTCTAGGGGCCGGCCACACCAAGGAAGAAAAAGAATAGAGTTGTTCACCATGAAGCCTCCTCTACCGCCTCTTTTATAATTCTTGGTCTTGGCAAATAAGGAAATTTAAATAAAAACTTCCTTAATTCTTTTGCCTTGAAAAAGAAAATTTATTTAATTAAAAATAATTTTCCCTTCTCCAATTTATTTGGTCGGCCACCTCTTTCCCCAAAACAAGGAGAGTTTTAATTAAAATAAAAATTAAAACTTCCTAATTTGTTTCTAGAAATTTATAAAAATTTCTCCAATAATTTTAATCACTTCATGATTGGTTAATAAAAAGAAATTTTATAAATTAAAATCTTTCTTTTAAACATGTGGATAATTTCCAAAAAGGAAAGTTATCTCTAAAAATTAAAATCTCCTTTCAATCTACAAATAAGGAAAGATATTAAATCTTTTCTTAATCTTTTGTAGAAACTAATAAAAGAGAATTTTTAATTTTAAACTTTCTTTTAAATCATGAACATAATTAAAAGAAAAGATTTTACCAAAATTAAAATCAACCTTTTAATCTACAAATAAGGAAAGAGATTTTAACTCTTCTCTTAATCTTTTGTAGAATCTTATAAAAGGAAAGATTTAAATTTTAAAACTCTCTTTTAAATCATGTTATCCACATAAGAAAAATTTATAAAAATAAAAATCCTTTTATTTTAATTTGGGCCGGCCACACCAAGCTTGAACTCAAGCTAGGGCCGACCACCTTGAAGCACCCATGAACCAAACTTTGGCCGGCCCTAGCTTGGTCTCCAAGCTAGCTTGGCTGGCCCCTATAGGATGGGTAAGAAGGTGGGTATAGGTGGGTATAATACTCTATAATTAAGAGGCTACGATAGGGACCGAGAGGAGGAATTGTTTTTGGTCTCCCGATAAAATTATGCATCCCGTGTTCGCCCCGAACACACAACTTAATTTTATCAATAATAATTCATTCCACTAGAGAACTATTATTGAACTACCGCACCAATCCCAAATTACATTTTGGGCTCCTTCTTATTATGAGTGTGTTAGTCTCCCTGTGTTTAAGATAACAAATGCCCACTAATTAAGTAAGTTACTGACAACTTACTTAATTAATATCTAGCTCCAAGAATAGTACCACTCAACTTCATCGTCATGTCGGACTAAGTCCACCTGCAGGGTTTAACATGACAATCCTTATGAGCTCCTCTTGGGGACATTCTCAACCTAGATCACTAGGACACAGTTTCCTTCTATAATCATAAACACACACTATAAGTGATATCATTTCCCAACTTATCGGGCTTATTGATTTATCGAACTAAATCTCACCCATTGATAAATTAAAGAAATAAATATCAAATATATGTGCTTGTTATTATATTAGGATTAAGAGCACACACTTCCATAATAACTGAGGTCTTTGTTCCTTCATAAAGTCAGTATAAAAGGAACGACCTCAAATGGTCCTACTCAATACACTCTAAGTGTACTAGTGTAATTATATAGTTAAGATAAACTAATACTTAATTACACTACGACCTTCCAATGGTTTGTTCCTTTCCATCTTAGTCGTGAGCTACTGTTTATAATTTATAAGGAACCGATAACATGATCTTCTGTGTGTGACACCTCACACCATGTTATCTACAATATAAATTAATTGAGCAACTACATTTATCGTAAATGTAGACATTTGACCAATGTGATTCTTATTTCTAGATAAATGTTTATACTAAAAGCTAGACTTTTAGTATACATTCTAACAGTTTTATGTACCAACAAGTCATGGTTGACTGGATGTTGGTTTAGGGGGCTTTGGACTTGCTTTTGGGCAAAAACCAAGATTTGGATTGATCAGCGGATTGATCCAGCAGATCTGGATTGATCAGCGGATTGATCCAGCAGATCTAGATCGATCAGCCGATCGATTGGATCATGCCCAATCGATCAGCTGATCGATCGGGTGAGTCCCCACAAACAGAACCCCTTTGGATCGATCCGTGGATCGATCCAGAGGTCCCAATCGATCAGTGGATCGATTGGGAGCTGCTGTTTGTGCACGATAAGCCCTGGATCGATCAGCCGATCGATCCAGGCTATTCCAGAAAGCACAGAAGCACTCTGGATCGATCGGTTGATCGATCCAAAGCCACCCGATCGATTGGGAGCAATCCAATCGATCGAGATCCGACCGTTGGCGTCGTATTTAGCTGCAGGCGAGCGTTTCCTTCAGCAGAACTTCACCGATTCATCTCCGATCCTTACAGCATCTCCACAGCAACTCTTTAAGGTTTTGATCGCCAGTTCTTGAAGGATCTTGGAGAGACATCCAAGTCAAGAGGCGAGAACACAACAAGAAGAAAAGCTAGGGTTAGGTTTTCATTACTTATCTTGTAAGATATTTCTTGTATCTGTTTTCCCTTTGCTTTCTTCTTGTATAGAGAGATTGTAGGGCTTCTCTGCCTTTGGTAGTTACCATAAAGGAGGGTTATTCATAGTGGAGGGTGCGTGCATGTGTGGATCCTTGGACTAGTCACCTCTTGTGAGGTGGATACCAAGTAAAATTCATTTGTTAGCGTTGTATGCTTTTGTTTCTTGTATTTCCGCTGCATATCTCTGAAGAAACGAGCACCACTGACGATGAGCACGCGAAGAGCTATTCACCCCCCCCTCTTGCTACTTTTCGGTCCCAACAGGCACGAGGAGAAAAGTTCAAGTGGGGCAAAGGGTTGACCAGACACTTGGTGAAGAAGTCCCAGCAGGTCATGGTTGACCGGATGCTAGGTATGAGGAGATTCAACAGGTCACGGTTGATCAGATGTTGGATTTGGGGACCCTTGAGCTTGGTTTGAGCAAGTCAAGGGTGGTCAATCGATCATCCAATGGATTGGACCAAAGCCCAATTAATCAACCGATCGATTGGGAGAATGCTGCGATAAACAACAACCCAATCGATTGGTGGATCAATTGGGGATGTTTATTGTGCAAATAGAATGGTCCCTAATCGATCAGCCGATAGATTGGGCACCACCAATCGATCAACCGATCGATTGGGGCCAGTTTTCTTGTGTGGTCGCGAGAAGCATAGAAGAAGGCCGAATCGATCAGTCTATTGATTTAGCCTCTCCAATCGATTAGCCGATCGATTGGGAAACAACCGTTGCACTGGATACATGTTTTGGACGGCTGAGATTGCTACGATCTGATGTGACAATCAATTGGGAGCAAACCCAATTGATTGGGAGCCCTAGGAGCGCACAGTATAAGGCTCGTGGCGAGCTTTCTTCTCAGCAGTGCTTACACGATCCTTCACTGCCACTATTCGTCGGACTTCGAGTGTGGAAGACAAGTGTTATTACACTTTCCATCTTGTCCAGAGGCATCTTCTGTTGGATCGAGACGCGCTAGAGGGGGGGTGAATAGCGCTCGTGGCTATTTTGATCGTATCGGAATCGTAAAACTATCAAAGTAAATATACGCAGCGGAAATAACGAATGCAATCACAGAGGGACACAAGAAGTTTTACTTCATTCAGAGCCTAAGGCGACTCCTACTCGAAGGCCCGCGATCCTTGATCGCTTTCCGTGGGCAACAACTATAAGCTCGTAAAATGTACAATAAGATATTACAATTGAAAGAACTAAAATAAATTATACCGACAACAATAAAGTAGCAGAATCTGAAGCTCCGGGTTGTCGGGGACTTGTAACAGCACTTCTGGGTGTTTCTAGAGCAGCTTGTAGCGTAAGGATTGCTTGGAGTTCGTTGCTGCTCGAGACCCCTTATAAAGGGTGTTCAAGGCGCCTTGAAGCCCTTCAAGGCGCCTTAAACAGGCCGAGTCACCCGCGGAGATCAGCACAGACTTGGTCGAACTTCATCCAGTTCAAGGCGCCTTCAGCCTACCCAAGGCGCCTTCAGCCTACCCAAGGCGCCTTCAACCTTCGACCCAAGGCGCCTTGAACTTCATCTAAGGCGCCTCCAACCTTCTGCGCTGGCTTTTCCTGGTTCGCACCCGAGGCGCCTCCAAGCTCCATGGAGGTGCCTCGGGCACTGTTCATCCGAGTTGTAACTTGCTCCTTTGTTCCTGCAAAATGTGTTAGTCCCAAACACATACCTTGCAAAACAAAGTTAGCACAGAAACATAATGAATGATAATAATGAAAGTTTTGACAGCATTCGAACTGTCCGGGTCTGACTTCAGGTTTCCCCCCGGAAACCCTAGGTCGACCCGACGCCTACTGTTCCCTCTATGGGGAACACGTCCTCACCTACTCCACTTAGGAGATTTACCTGTTGCCAGTGCGATCCTCCAGATCGACTGGACTTTTGCTCAGCACTCGACGCTTCCGGACTTTCTGCTGGACATCCGCTTCCCGGCTAGTCCAGTCTTTCACCTGGTTCGCGACACCAGGACTTTCCACCTAGGGTTACCACCCCCTAGGACTTTTGCCTGAAGCCATCGACCCGCCAAGACTTTCCGCATAGGGTTACCACCCCCTATGACCTAGGGTTACCACCCCCTAGGGTTTTCCCTTTGCCTAACCGCAGCTAGGACTTTTCCTGAAATACTCATTCAACATGTTAGATCACAACACACCTTAACTTTGAATCCTTTACCATTATCAAAACTCAGGTTCGATCGTTAGATGCTTCCCGCACCAACAATCTCCCCCTTTTTGATTATGGCAACCCAAATTCAAAGTTAAGTAAAAACAAATGCATAAAAAGGTTTTAAGTGAGCAAGCTTAAGTATATAAAATCAAATCAACGCCTAACTTAAGCTGACACTTAAACTTTTGTGAAGCTCCCCCTTAATACAGGGTTTCCTTTTTAAATTTTTACTTTTTACTTTTAAAGTTTAATTTTAAATTTTCTTATTCTCCCCCTTTGCCTTTATCAAAAAATAAGCCAGTTTCAATATTTCTTTTTGAAAAATAAATTAGATAAAAAAACAGGATAAGTGCTAAGTTGAAAAATAACTTTTCACCTAAAATTTTGAAAGCACTGAGTTAAAATTTTGCAAAACTATCTGAAGGGTAACCTAGAAAATATCTTAGCAATGATATATAACGTTAGGTTTCAAGGTTGGCTAAGTTTGAAAAAAAATTTGAAAGTTGCTCTATGAACCACTTAGCTAAGCTTTTTGCAAACATTGAACTTTGAAAATGTAGCTTAAGTGAAAAGTGACTTAGCTTAATTAAAAAAACTTGTTAATTTTTAAGTTGAAGAGAGAGAGTAGCTAAAATTTTAATTTAGGTTATTTATTCAGTTGGTCCTTAAGTCCAAGCATGAGTCAAGTTGAATAGCAATGTAATTGGTGTTGATCAGATATCAGAGCCCTAAAGTATAGGCATTTTTAACTAAAAGATTGAGTATCCTTTGCCAACTGTCTAACCTTGAGTTACTTGCTGATTGTCTACAGGACAATAGTTTTCACTTGGTTAGTCAAGTTAAGGCATTTTTTTTTTAAATAATTTTGAAATTAATTTTGAAAGGATTTTTTAAATAATTTTGAAATTAATTTTGAAAAGATTTTTAAATAATTTTGAAATTAATTTTGAAAATATTTTTAAATAATTTTGAAAAGGTTTTTAAATAATTTTGAAATTAATTTTGAAAGGATTTTTTAAATAATTTTGAAATTAATTTTGAAAAGATTTTTAAATAATTTTGAAATTAAGTTTTGAAAAAGATTTTAAATAATTTTGAAATTAAGTTTTGAAAAAGATTTTAAAATAATTTTTGAAATTTAGTTTTGGAAATATTTTTAAAGTGATTTTTGAAATTTAGTTTTGAAAAGATTTTAAAATGATTTTTGAAATTAAGTTTTGAAAGGATTTTAAAATGATTTTGAAATTTAGTTTTGAAAAGATTTTAAAATGATTTTGAAATTTAGTTTTGAAAAAGATTTTAAAATGATTTTTGAAAAGATTTTAAAATGATTTTGAAATTTAGTTTTGAAATACTTTTAAAATGATTTTGAAATTAATTTTGAAAAGATTAAGTTTTGAAAAAGATTTTAAAATGATTTTTGGAGAGATTTTTAAAATTTTGAAATTGATTTTGAGTTAATTACTTTCATGATAATTTAAGATAATTAACTTGATTAATTTAAATTCAATTAAATTTTACTTTTAATTTCTTAGTCATCTCACCCGATCTAAATTGTCAATCAGGGAATCCTATAATTGATGTGAGATGATTTATTGTTGAATTTAAAGGTCTGATTTAACTTTGTGTTAGCTTCAGGTTTAGCTTTGGGTTCAACAAGTAAGCATTCTTTGGATAAACTTCTGGGTTGTGGTGAGTCACAAGGAACTCATTAAAGTAACCATGCCTTCGAAGTTTCCAAATAGTCCTACCCACTGAACTTAGTACAAAACCTTGGTCTAACTAGTTAGGATCCATTTAAGGGTAGCTTCGGTCAGTTTCACTTGGCCAAATGCACCAGGTCGAAGCCATATCTTCCTAGACATGCGATGCCCAAGCTTCCCTAACGTACTATCATCCAAAAATTTCACCAGTACTAAGTTTCAAGGTAAATCTAACCTTTTTTTTTTTAATCTATCCTTAATTACCCTACCGGGTAGTCTACTCTTGTTTACCCATTTCGGGTAGATTAAGCTCGGAGGTGCCAGATAATCTGGAGCCTTTCTTTTAATTTGATTTAATTTCGAATTTTGAATTTCATTTAATTCTTGAATTTCATTTTTGAATTTATAATTTTAAATTTTGAATTTTGAATTTGAATTTCGAATTTTGAATTTCATTTTTGAATTAATAATTTAATTCTTGAATTTAATTTTTGAATTTATAATTTAATTTCGAATTTTGAATTGAATTTTTTAATTTATAGTTTAATTTCGAATTTTGAATTTCATTTATAGTTTAATTTCGAATTTGAATTGACTTTTTGAATTTATAGTTTAATTTCGAATTTTGAATTGAATTTTTGAATTTATAGTTTAATTTCGAATTTTAAATTTAGATTTTGTAATTTAATTTTGAATTTTTAATTTAGATTTGAATTTTAAATTTAGATTTTGAGTATCGTTTTTCTTTTTGCTCCCCCTGGATCACGGCCTCGATGTGGTCTATCGAGGTAGTATATTTGATCCTTCGGGACCCAATATTGACTAAATCCAACTTGATTGATCAATTTGGACTTGGGGACCCATGCTTGGACTGATTTACTACTTTGTTTGTTTATTAAAGATAAATAGGATTTATATTTCTTTTTACTTTTGTATCCTAGCCCAGTTCTATTGTAGACAGCTCTTTGTGTCCCAAGAATTAGATCCAAATTCTTGGAACCCAGAGAGAACTTTTCTAGAGTAATTTTTAATTTGTTTAACTGATTTTTCATATTTGAATTTTCTTTCTCAAGTCGTTGTACTTGAGTTGAATCTTCAGTTAAAGATTTTGAGTTAGTTACTCCTTTAAGAGTGGTTATTTCTCTTAAAAGTGACTTAATTTTCAAATTTGACTTAGCTAATTTGCGAAGTAAATAATTGACTAAATTATTGAGTCTAGGAATACTTACAGCGGAGTCTGGTCCTTCGGAAACGAATGCGGATCCGTGGCTTTGCTCAGAGTCGGCTTCTGACTTGCTCTCGGATTCGCTGATCTGGTCCCGGGCCATCAATGCGAGTAAACTTGTTTGGTTGAGTTCGTCGTCTTCGTCCTCCGAAGAAGATTCGTCCCAGGTTGCCTTTAGGGCCTTCTTTCTTCTTTGCTTCTTGGCTTCCTTTTGATTGGGGCAGTTGGCCTTGATATGGCCTTTCTGGTTGCACCCGTAACATGTGACTTAAAATTTTGTCTTTGATTGGGCCTCCTTGGATTGAACTGCCTTCTTCAGATCTTTCTTGTTGAATCCCTTCTTCTTCTTGTAGAGTTTCTTTACAAGATTCACAAATTCGCCGGCCAGTTCATCTTCTGAATCGGATTCGTCTTCTGATTCCGATTCAACTTTTCGCCGTCCTCTTGATTCCCGTGTTCGACTCGTTCCTGCAACCAAAGCAATCCCTTTCTCGGATGGTCGTGCATTAGTCTGTTCATGGAGTTCGAATTCACTAAACAATTCATCTAATTTTAAGGAAGACAAATCCTTAGAGACTTTATAGGCATCTACCATTGATGCCCATAGTGTACTCCTAGAGAATGAGTTAAGGGCATACCTTATTATATCTCTGTTTTCTACCTTCTGCCCGATTCCATGTAGAGAATTCAGGATATCTTGAATTCGGGCGTGCAAAGAGCTTGCCGTCTCGCCTTCCTGCATTTTCAAATTGTATAGTTTATTTAATAACAAATCACGCTTACTTACCTTGGTTTCCGAGGTGCCCTCGTGTAGTTCGATCAGTTTCTCCCATAGTTCCTTTGCGGAGGAGAATGGACCGACTCTGTTGAGCTCTTCTTTGGTCAGACCGCATTGGATGGTGCAGGTGGCTTTGGCGTCGGCTTCCACCTTCTTGATAAATGCGGGCTCCCAGTTTTCACAGGATGTAGGCTTACCATCGGTACCAGTTGGTAGTTGTAGTCCTGTTCTGACGATCATCCAGGTGTCGAACTGGATCTTCAGATATATTTCCATTCGCCCTTTCCAATATCCGAAGTCTTCTCCGGAAAATAGTGGGGGGCGAACGGTGCTATATCCTTCTTGTTGGGCCATTTAGATCTAAAAGAACAAAAAACAACAAGATCTATTCCAAGACTAAGTCTTGGATTAGTAGTGTGGGAAGAGAATAGTAATAATTACGAGCTCGAGTGGTGTTGCACCAACTTCGGGAAAAAAAAATCGATTCGTAAAAAGAAATTAGAATATAGCTATGAGGCTAAATTCTAATTGACTCCGAACAAAACCACGAAAAGAAAATTGTCTTGAATAGTGGTTGCACTGATTCAAGACGACCCCGCTCTGATACCAATTGTTGGATCGAGACGCGCTATAGGGGGGGGGGGGTGAATAACGCTCGTGGCTATTTTGATCGTATCGGAATCGTAAAACTATCAAAGTAAATATACGCAGCGGAAATAACGAATGCAATCACAGAGGGACACAAGAAGTTTTACTTCGTTCGGAGCCTAAGGCGACTCCTACTCGAAGGCCCGCGATCCTTGATCGCTTTCTGTGGGCAACAACTATAAGCTCGTAAAATGTACAATAAGATATTACAATTGAAAGAACTAAAACAAATTATACCGACAACAATAAAGTAGCAGAATCTGAAGCTCCGGGTTGTCGGGGACTTGTAACAGCACTTCTGGGTGTTTCTAGAGCAGCTTGTAGCATAAGGATTGCTTGGAGTTCGTTATTCTGGTGCTGCTGCTCGAGACCCCTTATAAAGGGTGTTCAAGGCGCCTTGAAGCCCTTCAAGGTGCCTTAAACAGGCCGAGTCACCCGCGGAGATCAGCACAGACTTGGTCGAACTTCATCCAGTTCAAGGCGCCTTCAGCCTACCCAAGGCGCCTTCAACCTTCTACCCAAGGCGCCTTGAACTTCATCTAAGGCGCCTCCAACCTTCTGCGCTGGCTTTTCCTGGTTCGCACCCGAGGCGCCTCCAAGCTCCATGGAGGCGCCTTGGACACTGTTCATCCGAGTTGTAACTTGCTCCTTTGTTCCTGCAAAATGTGTTAGTCCCAAACACATACCCTACAAAACAAAGTTAGCACAGAAACATAATGAATGATAATAATGAATGTTTTGACAGCAATCGAACTGTCCGGGTCTGACTTCAGGTTTCCCCCCGGAAACCCTAGGTCGACGCCTACTGTTCCCTCTACGGGGAACACATCCTCACCTACTCCACTCAGGAGATTTACCTGTTGTCAGTGCGATCCTCCAGATCGACTGGACTTTTGCTCAGCACTTGACGCTTCCGGACTTTCTGCTGGACATCCGCTTCCCGGCTAGTCCAGTCTTTCACCTGGTTCGCGACACCAGGACTTTCCACCTAGGGTTACCACCCCCTAGGACTTTTGCCTGAAGCCATCGACCTGCCAAGACTTTCCGCATAGGGTTACCACCCCCTATGACCTAGGGTTACCACCCCCTAGAGTTTTCCCTTTGCCTAACCGCAGCTAGGACTTTTCCTGAAATACTCATTCAACATGTTAGATCACAACACACCTTAACTTTGAATCCTTTGCCATTATCAAAACTCAGGTTCGATCGTTAAATGCTTCCCGCACCAACATCTTCATCAACAAGAGATCTAGCAAGAAGAGGTTTTGATTTGTACGCTTTTGTATTTACTTCTTGTATAGAGTTGTATCTTGTTGTGGGAGTTTGTATGAGGCTTCTCCGCCTCCGGTAGTTATTGAGAAGGAGGTTTTATATAGTGGATGAGTGAGTGAGGGTCGGATCCTTGGATTAGTTACCTCTTCTTAAGGTGGATACAAAGTAAATCCATATTGTTAGCATTCAAGTTTGCTTCAAGAGTATTCCACTGCAAAAGATCAACAAGATGAAACGAGCGAGCTATTCACCCCCCCCCCCCCTCTAGCTACAAATTGATCCTAACAAATTCTGATTTTCAAAAACTCATTGATTACTACATTGGTGCTAGTTTAAAAAAATGGACACATTGGTGCTGATTTTCGAAAACTACCACTAATGTGGTGCTGGTTTCTTAAAACTAGTACCACCCAATTTTAGAAAAAAAACATAAAAGCCACACCAATGTGTTTTAGTATATGTCTAAAAAACCAACATTAATGTGGTACTATAATATGAAAACTAGCACCACCCCAACATATTGATAAAGACATAGAAGTTAGAAAACAAATTGTTATATCAATGTCAAAATCTTAGAACCATTATTTATGCATATGTACATTTATTTATTTATGTTAATAATGTACACTTTGAATAATTTTAGTTATCAGTTGATGTTGGTCATAAACTCCAATGCACCAATATTTTAGGTCACTTTAATGATTATTTTGGCCAGCCAATAATGAAAGCACAGGATCATGGGTCAATTCGTTTACATGATCGAAACAAAAAAATCCCCTTTTGTTATATTTTTGGACATACAAGATATTCAACAAATTTATGGTCTGCTGGTCAATATAGTTCAAAGTTGGGATTTAACATCTCAAATCTTTAAATTTTTAGGTACATTTTCTAATTTTGAAAGTTAGAAGCACATAATAAAAAAACTAATCATTGTAAATTTGAAGGTGTCCCAGTTACTTTCACGAGAAGAAGGCAAAACTATTGCACGCCTTCACTCAAAAATCAAGGAGCTCGTCACCAGACTCACCAATATCGGAGAAAAGGTAAGCAACTGAGATTCGCTAAGGTACACGCTTAACGCATTCCCTAGAACAGTTTCTAAGCAGATCCTGTCTCGCAAATTTGGTTTCAGACGTACCTTCGTGTAGTTCCAGGAATTTCTCCCTGAGCTCTTTGGTAGACTTGTAGACTCCGATCCAATTGACTTCTTATGACGGTAAGATGCTCAGTAGATGGAACTCTGCTTTGTCGTTTGCCACGAAGTTGGCTTGCTCCTTCTTAGTCCATTGGTATTCTTCTTTGCCCTCAAGTGTTATACAACCGAATTTCATTATTAAAATCAAATTGAAATTAGTTTTAAAGAATATCTTCATCTTTTTCTTCCAGCTCACGAATTCCCGCTCGAACTTCGGTGGTTAGATGCTCAGTTCGACCATCTCGTGTGCTTCATTCGACGGTTAGTCCTCTTGAAGTGAACTTGGTCTGATACTAATTGTTGGTCCCTTGGCAGCCAGCTAGAGGGAGTTGAATAGTCTTGTAAAATTTAAATGAACCTTTCTTGATTTTATAGCTTAAAAACAATCAACACTTGCATAAACAAAATAAATGACTAGAAAAAAAGAGGCACGAAAGGGTTACTTGGTTATAACCGGGGAGGTTGTTAATCTAAGAAAGTTGGAAGCACACTAAACTCTCCTTCAGGCGGAGAAGTCTCTTTACAGTAGTTACCACACTCAATTACAGAGAACTCAAGAGGATTCAGTTACAAGTGTTATATTATATTTCTTAGGTCCAGAGGTCTTCTTATAACCCCTGTAAAATCTTATCCTGGGCTGGAAAGCGCCTCCAGCGAGGCACTAAAGGATAAGGTTTTATCCTTTGCCAACAGCAAAATTTGACCAGTCGAAGGCACCTTCCATGAAGGGTTCAAGGTGTCTTCAAGTGCTTGAAGGCGCCTTCCACTAGAAGGTTGCGAGGGTGCCTTCAATCCATTAAAGGCACCTCCAGCAGCTACTACCGAGCTCCAAACTTCTCCTTTGGCTCTTCCGCTGCTCCGCTCATTTGGGTAATTTCAACCAACTAGAATAGGGCTCACCCGAACCCATTTTTCGGCCTTCTCCTTGAGCAGTATTCCTCTAGAGTTCTCGTCCCTCAGACCGCCGTGTGAATCCTTCTCGTCCGCTGGTGTACTCTTCCGCAACACCTCGTCCCTCGGAGGCACCGAGCCCATTGGCTCTCTCCCATGTTGTTTTTCTTGCTAGCTGTGTCTCTCGCTCGACTTCTTGTGCTCCTAAGCTCCTGCACACTTAGACACAGGGGTTAAATACCAATAGGACCTAACCTGACTTGGTTGATCACATCAAAACTATCATGGGGTACCAACACATTCCAAGTCCTATGAGTCCACATGGCTCATGGGAGTCCAAATATGCCCTAATCTACTCTTTTTATACCTTCCCACCATTGTTCCAAACGATTCGAATTTTATGTACATTGTAGTACTGGTATAAGAAGATTAGAATCACCTTGGTGCTGATCTTTAGAAACCAACACCCTTCTTTGTGATAATTACACAAGGTCATGTTGGTGCTACTTTTGCGAGACTAGCACCAACGTGGTGCTGGTTTTGCTAGTGCAGCACCACATTGGTGTTGGTTTTGTATGATCAACACTAACATCCATGCCACTTGCACGTAACTATAGATTCTTATGTGAGTCTCAAAATCATGGTTGGAGGGATATATACATTCTATACACTCATCCATTTCATCTCATACCAAACTTTCATAAATCCAAGGCCCCTAGGCCAACCAATGGATTTTGATCAAAATCCATTAATGAACCTAGATGATTTCGATCGGATTCATTCCAAATCCTATGGGTCCACATGGCTCAAGGGAGTCCAAATATACCCTAATTTATGCTTTTTATACCTTTCTAACATTGTTTCAAATGATTTGAATCTTTATATACATTGTGGTGTTAGTATGAGAAGATCATTACCACCTTGATGTTGATCTTCGGAAACTAGCACCAAGCCTGGTGATGTTGGACCAGTTAGGGCTGATAAGAGGGGATTGAGTTTATCTGTCAAAAAGTAAAACAAATATCTTTCTCGTCTGTTCAACTAAGATTAGCAGCATAGTATAATTAAAATAAACAACAAGAAAATAAAGAAAGAGACACAGGGTTTACTTGGTTACAACCTAGGTGGTTGTTAATCTAAGGATAAAGAAAGATCTAAAACTCTCCTTCGGTGAAGGCGGAGAAGCCTCTTACACTCGTTAATTGCTCAGACTATTGCTAGGAAAAGAATACAAGAGTTGTTACTGAAGTTGTTGTCTATTTCCTAACTCCAGGGGATCTTTTTATAGATCTTAGGAAACTCTATCCGTGGGTGGAATGTGCCTCGAACAGGTTGGAAGGCGCCTCTAGCGAGGCGCCAAAGGATAAAGCTATCCTTTGGCAACGTCAATATTTTTCTGGTCGAAGGCGCCTTTCAGCCATGGAAGGCACCTTTCACAATGAAGGTGCGGAGGTGCACGGAGGCACCTCGGAGGCGCCTTCAACTCCCTTTGAAGGCGCCTCCAACAGTATTTCCAGCCTTCTTTTTGCTTTTCTGCTACTCCGATTGTGACGCCCCGGCCCAGGTAGGCCCCACCCGAATCGAACTGGGAACACCACCTGAATTGCCCATCGGGTTGACGACTAGCTCCATAGACCACTGAATGTCCTTTCAACGTACTTTGTCCTCACTCGCACACACCCTGGGAAAACTTCTCAGGAGGTCACCCATCCTAAGATTTCCGAACCCATCCAGAATAGGTTAGTGACTCCTCTGGGGGCGTGGCAATTTATTGGTATCAAAGCCACAGGTTTACGAGGCATATTTTCCGTGATTTGGATTTTCCGTGATTTGGTTTCTCGATATGATTTTTCAGATTTTGGGACCAAGCAGCGACAGGAATCTCCAAGCTATAGGAGGTATGTTTGCATATTGTTATTGTACACTTCTGTTTGTACATGCATAGTTGTCTATCATAGTTATGACATGTATTAGTATTCTTTTGTTAGTACTTGTTTAGTTGTTTGTAGCATACAACACATGTGTTGGGTCAATCACTGATCACGGTTGACCCTACTAGAGATCAAGGATTACAGTCTCATGGGATTTCTTTTACCATACCACCAGTATTATTAGTTTTGGTTATCACTAGTTTGATAGTGGATAGTATCTGCTAAATATCATGTTATTTCGGTTAATAGAGAACCAATGTACCCTTGTTGACTTGCTCAGTAAAGTATTGATCTACTCTAGTTGGTTCAGTCCGTAGAGGACCAATTTACTCTTATTGTTTCGGTTAGTAGAGGATCGATTTACCTTCGTTAACTTGATCAGTAGAAGGCTGATCCATTCTTATCGGTGTGGTTAGTGGAGTACTGAGTACTTTTATTAGTTCTGTCAGTAAGAGACCGAATTACTTTATTTCATGAAGATTCAGAGTTTTGAGTTATTTAGGTATGGTTAGATAACCTAGAAGACACATTTGAGTACATGATTTGTACATACATAGAATGGACTGAAACAACCACATACCATTGTTGGTTTGATTAGTCTATAGATGATCGATGTACCATATTCCATGGGGACTTTGACCATGGATTGTATGTACCTGATTGAGTAACCTAAAAGGTACGTTTAATTAGATGACCCCACTGATGCGGAAAAGTGTAGCGTTACCTGCGTAACACTTATGGAATATAACCGTTACTTGGTTGTATAACTTGGTGAGTATATTCAGATATATGACATGTATTGGTGGAAAAAAAATGATGTTAGCTGCGTATCCTTTACGTGACCAGGCACCACGTAAAGGAAGATGCAGAAGACAATTGTTGAGAATAGAACATCTCGGTGATTATTTTGAGGTGTTTTGAGAGAGTACTTCTCTACCTCCTTGGGAGGCATGATGGTTGATAAGGCGATGGTTAGCCGACTTGTCTAGTGTTGTTCCATGGGAGAGCCTGACTCATGGACTGATTGGATATGGATAGACATTCTCGATGATACATATTGATATACGATCTGTAGTGATGTAAAGTTATGGTGTTAGTTGTTTAACACCTACGAAGTTCCACCATTACTGAGGGGAAATATCATATGATAATATTTAAGGAGCAGAGTGACGATCGACAGTTATGACGATTAGTTATTTGTTGATGGTGCCCCTCTACCCTTGTGTCCATTGCTCGTCACTAAAGGTTACTGAACCTCAGGTGGAGCAATCGTAGTATGTGTTACAAGACAATGGTTAGTCATCTCAACTATCATTGTCTCTATAAGTAGCTCAAGACCTTGATCACCTGATCATTTACGAAAGGTCTTGAAGTCTATATGTCGGACCAGAGTGTTCAACCTTTTGTCAACAGTTGACGGAGGATATTTGCGGCACGCCTATGAGAGTGTGGAGATACTCTCTTGATGGGTAGACTTTTGGTCAGAAGATTAAGTGCCCCTTTGGATTTTGGATCATCAGTTTCTTACGGTGGATTTTTGGAGTAGTTGAGAGGAATGAGATTCGACATACTCTCTGGATATTTTTGAATAAGATGAGTAGAGTTTTGTATACTCATATCTCACGGATTGACGGTATCTCTACTATTTGGAGAAGTAGTTGGTCATTGATCAGGAAATCAAGGGACACTCTCGGGTTTCAGTTGGGCTACACTTTTGGTAGGATGGTGATATATATTTACATCTCGATAGTACCCCATGATGAGAGCGGGTCACTAGAAGTTAGATTTGTGTGAGGACATGACTGGTCTGTCTCACTAAAGATATATGATAATAAACTTCCCCAGTAGATATAGTCACTGTAGTGGAACAACATGACGTGCGATGTTGAACCATGGTGGATGTATTGAAGTTTGTTGGCAGTGGGTGTTGAAGGATGGATGCATTCCTTTTCTTTATCATAATGTAGGAAATTATTAGGTTTGATTGGCATTGTGGATGATTTCAGGTTGGTGATTTTTTTAGTTGGTGAGCTGATTATAGACTTATTGTCAGTGATCTGATTTTGAGTATGCTTGTTGTACGGACATTAGGAGTCCTTGATATTGCCATTTAGGCTACAGTACTCTAGATATTTCCATGGACTTAATGAACTTGTTATTATTAGTGTATTTGGATCAGTTGATATTGTCTTCATTGACAATATTGTGTTATATTCTTGATCCGAGGTGGATCACGAGCACCCTCTTAGCATATTTCCGGAGATGTTTCAATGGGAACATCTTAGTGCGGAGTTCGGTTGTGCACCCTTCGATTGTCTTCTGGGGATTGTTTGGGATATATTATCTTTAACAGGGGTATATCAGTGGAGTCGCAGAAGATAAAAGCTGTTACCTGTTGGGAGTAGTTGAAGTCTATACAGGAGACTTACAGCTTTCTTGGTCTGGCTGAGTGTTACCAGAGATGGGTTGAGGGTTTCTCCAGCGTTGTTGTGTCGTTGACTTGAGTCGTCTAGGAAGAGTGTGGAAATTTTCCTAGACATATGCTTTTGAGACCAATTTTAGGAGCTGGAACAAAAAGTTGATAACTGCACCCGTCTTAGTTTTACCATCTGGTGTGGATGGATTTATATTCTACATAGATGTATAGTACTTAGGGTTTGGTGTAGTTCCAATGTAGCATGAGCAGAGTAGTCTCTTACCAGTAGTTAGAATTCTCGTGTAATGAGAATGAGATTCTGTATTTCCATGGAAGATTATGTGTGTTTCCGAGTTACTTCTTATCCGATAGGAGTTACTACAGGAAACACATCGATCTGGATTTGCGATACATCTGGGTGATACCCGATGTATAGAAAATTGGAGTGTTCTGGTTGGTTGAACGACATGAAGAAAGACATCGCAGATTTTGTAGCTTGATGTCTAGAATGTCAGCCAATAGAGGCTGAACATCGGATACTAGAAGGATAATTTCAGTTGATTCAGATACTGGAATAGAAATGGGAGTTTGTTATGATGGTCCTTGTTATGGGATTACCCAGGACTTATAAAGATTATGTTGCGATATGGTTAATCGTTGAATGATTGACTAATTTACTCTTATTCTATTGATCTGCAGGATGGATTCTCTGAATCGATTAGCAGGGTTATACTGTAGAGAGGTCACCCGACTTTATGGTATAACTCTGAGTATATATTGGATGGAGATCCGCGAATTCACATCATGATTCAGACTGAAGTTATAGCAGACTTTGGATTCGAAACTTCGCCTTAGTACAAATGTTTACCCTCAAACTGGTGGATAGTTTGAGCGTCATATACAGAGGTTAGAGGTGTTGCTGATAGTATATTATATAGTACGGAGATAGTTGATTTATCTATTGTTGGTTAGACAGCAGTGGGTGAGTAGTGGAAGCAAGGTGAGCTTGTATACCACAGAGCCATCACTAACAGTTGGAGATTGTTCACGATACTTGGATAGAGTGATATATATGTTGCATGGATGTTGTTGGACCCCATGGTTGTTTTGATATGATCAACTAAGTTAGTTAGGTCCTGTTTGTATTTGATCCCTGTGTCTAAGTGTGCAGGAGCTTAGGAGCACAGGAAGTCTAGCGGAAGACGCAGCTAGCGAGAAGGACGACACGGGTGTTGGTTAGTCCTAGGAAGATCGTACCGGTTCCACTGTACAAAAATTTGTACAAGTATCGAACCTTTCCTAATAACCTATTGTGTTCTTTAGAAGTTAAATTAGGAATCACAAACGGAACTTAACATTATTGATTCCAAATTTAACTTATCTGTTCTTAATGGGTTAGACTTGGATCGCAAGCGGAACTTAACACTATTGATCCAAATCCACCTATGTTATAAATTCAATTAAATATTAATTTCCAAAATTGGCTTCCAGGACTGCATGGTGAGGCACATGACCTTCTTGGGTATGGGAGCATCCACCACCGTCTAGACAAAGTCTTTTAAGGAAAGCTAATATTTAATTTCCTTATATAACTCTAGGTTTAACCAAAATGAACAATCGAATCACAAATTTGAAAAATAAAACAAAAGAAACACAAATTCGAAATAAATCCGAAAACTCTAGAATCATATGTCTCTTGTGTTTGGTATTTCCAAAAATAACTATACAAAGAAAACTAGTATGATGTGGAAAACAATTACTAGTTATACCTTTCTTTGTAAGCAAATAACCTCTTGATCTTCTACCGTATTCCTCTTCTAATCTTGGACGTTGTGTGGGCAACGATCTTCCGAGACGAGAACCACCAAGCTCCTTCTTCTCCAAGCTAGATTCGGCCACCATCAATTCTCCAAGAGAAGTAGAGGTCCGACCACCACCACCAAGCTCCAAGGGATGCTAGAAACAAAGCCTCATTTTCCTCCTTCTCCAAGCAATATCCGGCCACCTTCCGAGCTTCAAAGGTTGAAGAGATTCGGCCACCAAGGAGAAGAAAAGAAAAGGAGAAAGGAAAACTTCTAGGGCCGGCCACACCAAGGAAGAGAGGGAGAGAAAAAGAATAAAGTTGTTCTCATAAAGGCACCTCTACCCCCTCTTTTATAATCCTTGGTCTTGGCAAATAAGGAAATAAAAACTTTCTTAATTCTTTTGCCATGAAAAGGAAAATTTATTTAATTAAAAACAATTTCCTCTTCTCAATTGTAATGGTCGGCCACCTCTAATTTTCTATCAAGGAAAGTTTTTATTCACAAGAATTAAAACTTCCTAATTTGTTTCCGAAAATTTTTAATAAAAATTTCTCTAATAATTTTTCCCTTCATGGTGGATTGTAAAAGGAAATTTTATAAATTAAAATCTTTCTTTTAAACATGTGGATGATTTCCAAAAATGAAAGTTATCTCTAAAAATTAAAATCTCCTTTCAATCTACAAATAAGGAAAGATATCAAATCTTTTCTTAATCTTTTGTAGAAACTTATAAAAGGGAATATTTAATTTTTAAACTCTCTTTTAAATCATAAACATGGTTTAAAAAGGAAAGTTTTCTCAAAATTAAAATCTACCTTTCAATTTACAAATAAGGAAATATTTCAAATCTTTTCTTAATCTTTTGTAGAAAGCTATAAAAGGAAAGATTTAAATTTTAAACTCTCTTTTAAAAACCATGGAATCAACATAAGAAAAATTTATAAATAAAATCCCTTTTAATGTGATGTGGTCGGCCACATCATGCTTGGATTCCAAGCATTGGCCAACCACCAACTTGGCTCAACCACTTGGTCTTGGCCGACCCTAGCTTGGGTTCCAAGCTAGCTTGGCCGACCCCCTTTGGTTGGGTAAGAAGTGGGTATGTGGTGGGTATAAATCTCTATATACAAGAGGCTACGATAGGGACCGAGAGGAGGAATTGGTTTTGGCCTCCCGATGAAATTAAGCTTCCCATGTTCGCCCCGAACACACAACTTAACTTCATCAATAATAATTCATACCACTAAAGAATTATTATTAAACTACCGCACCAATCCCAAATTACATTTTGAGCTCCTTCTTATTATGAGTGTGTTAGTCTCCCTGTGTTTAAGATGTCGGATGTTCACTAATTAATTGAGTTACTGACAATTCATTTTAATTAATATCTCAGTCCAAGAGTAGTACCACTCAGCCTTATCGTCATGTTGGACTAAGTCCACCTGCAAGGTTTAACATAACAATCCTTATGAGCTCCTCTTGGGGACATTATCAACCTAGATTACTAGGACATAGTTTCCTTCTATAATCAACAAGACACACTATAAGTAATGCAATTTCTCAACTTATCGGGCATTTTGATTTATCGAGCTAAATCTCACCCTTTGATAAGTCAAAAAAATAAATATTAAATATATGTGCTTGTTATTATATTAGGATTAAGAGCACACTTCCATAATAACTAAGGACTTGTTCTTTTATTAAGTCATTATAAAAAGAGCTTTCCTTAAATGGTCCTACTCAATACACTTAGAGTGTACTAGAGTAATTTATTAGTCAAGATAAACTAATATCTAATTACACTACGACTATTCCAATGGTTTGTTCCTTTCCATCTCAGTTGTGAGCTACTGTTTATAATTTATAAAGAATCGATAACACGATCTCCTGTGTGTGACACCACACACTGTGTTATCTACAATATGAATTAATTGAACGACTACACTCAGTATATATAAATGTAGATACTTGACCAATGTAATTCTTATTTCTAAATAAATGTTTATACAAAAGCTAGGCTTTTAGTATATACTCTAACAATCTCCCACTTATACTAAAAGACTATGCTACCATAAATGTTGTCATACATCTAATTCCCAACCTTTCAATATGTCCATCAAAAGCTCTTGCCTTAAGGACCTTAGTGAAAGGATCTACAGGTTATCACCTGATGCAATCTAGGCGGCAACAACTTCTCCTCGTTATACGATGTCTCGTATTGAGTGGTACTTGCGCTCTATTGTGTTTACTTGTCTTATGGACTTATGTTTTCTTCGAGTTTACTACTGCACCACTATTATTACAATAAATTGTAATAATTTTTGGATAAACCAGAAATCATATCTAAGTCCATCATGAAGTTTCTTTAGCTATAAATTAGTTAATGAAACCTTTTACTGGTAAGTATGTTGAAAAATATAAATACCAAAGATGACATTGCAATATCAAAATGAAGAATACAAACAGAAGGAAGAAGCTAAAATTTCATTCATCCTAAGGCATATTGTTAGAACCTACAACAATAATGACAATTACTAACTTAACTTTCTTAATCAACCACTATAATTTAATAAATAGAAACTTTGATTGCACTAGCTATAGATGACAAATCTTCTTCATATGTGTCATCATCGCTTGTCACATTTTGATTATTAATAATTGATCTAAAAATCAATATATCCTCATATTTATAAAATTTAATAAAACTAATTGATTGAGAAATAAATTATAATACAATGTAGAATTACTTGACACATACCCTTACTGCAAAATTTGCCAGTGTTGGAACCTTCTCACCAGTTAAAGGGGGTGAATAGATGATCACCCACTTCATTTTCTTTCTATACTTGTTAGAGCAGCGGAAATATACACAGACATATATGAAAGCTAATCCTAGAGACAACAAGAAAGAAAACAAATCCTAACATGTTTGTTTACGTGGTTCGGAGATGATACTCCTACTCTATAGCTCTTCATAAGATGGATGATCTCTCAATCTATTAGTAGATTATTCCCCGGAACTCTGGCTAGCTCAATCTTCCTTGTCAGAGGAGAAACCTCACTACAAACTTGATCAAGAACTCTTGGATTGCTTTGAGCTTTGGAGACTCTATTAAGGTTTACCCACCTCTAATTTTTTCATAAAAATCAGCCAATCTAAGTTCCATTATATAGAACTTGGGAGGAAACACCTAAGTTATGTTTTTGCCACCATTTGACTGTCATACTTACCAGTCGACTGACCTTTGTGGAATTCGACCATTAGAACCTAACGACTCAATTCTAATCGACTACTCACCATAGATCAGTCAACTAGTAACTTTACTAGTCAACTAGTAACCCTAGAACCACAAACCTTGGAATTCCATTCTGGGTTTGCTTGTTCTCAACCACTATTCGATTGGTAAACTCTAACTTAGGGTTATACCCTTGAGTATAATCACTCATGTACTCGTCCTCGTCCGCACAACCTTGACCTTGCCTTCTAGCCTCCTCTATCAGCCTTGCATCCCTTGGATGCTTCCCCATCCTTCACGCCTTACCTTCAAGAGCTTCCTTTGGCCTTATCTTTATTGTCGGGTCTTTCTTTACCAAGAGGTTCCTTACCTCCGGGTCTTCATTCTTGCCAAGAAGCTCCTTGCTCCCAGGATTTTACTTGTCAATAGCTTCTCACTCCGGGACTTCATCCTTGCCAAGAGCCCCTCACTCTGGGTCTTCACCTTGTCAAGTCACACTTGGACTTACACCCCAAGACTCCCATGTTTGGACATCACCTTTGCCAAGATCACACTTGGTATTTCCTTGCACCTATCACCTACACACTTAACAGTGCATATCAAATACAAATGCAAATCCTAACTTAAACCCTTTTGCCTAAACATCAAAACCTAAGGGTACATCAATTGCTCCAACAAATAGTTGTGTTTGTCATGTGACACACCTTGAAGCCCACATCCATGACATAACCTAGACTTTGAGGTTGATTTCTCCTTTGATGATTTCAATCTCTTCCCACATCCCTTTGTTCTTACTAAAGATGGATCAACAATACCAAGGGTCATATCTATAGATTTCTTTCTTTGACTTTCATTGTCGCATATTCTACTAATATTCATCTCTTGAATTTTGCTATAAATACTGTAAAATATGGTATCCAAATAATAATAAAATAATAAGATTATTTGAGGAATAATCTTATTGAATTTTTTATGAATTCTTAGTAATTTTCTGAGAATTAATTGGAGCTCGTATGAGGTAGGTTAAGGGGAACAATTATTGGGTTGCAAGAAAACCTCTTTGAAATACCCAAAGATGGGAGTTGATTGAGGAATGAACTTAGGTTTTGATTTGTTGAAACCTAAGTTTATGTTATATAAAGTAAAAAACCTAATATTTTTTCCCCCGATCCTTTCTTTTTTTTCCTTCCTCTACGAATCCCTCTTCCCCGTGCTTTCTCACCGTCGCCATCTCCTCCTCATCCACCTGACTCGCTGACACCTCCTCTCCTCAGACCGAGCAGCGATGATTTCTTTCTTCCCCGAGCCCTCTCCCTCTCACGAGTTACCGCACCCCAGTCGACCTCTCCTCCTCACGTAAGCACCATAGCGTCGTCACCCTTGTGCCCTAGCACCGACTGACCAGCTCTTATTTTCCTCGATTCCCCTTCGAGCCTTGCTCTAGCGCTGCCTTGCGACATCACTCACACCATCGCCTTGCTTCTCCTTCATTGAAGTGGTATCCCGATCACCAGTGCCAGCACCCAGCGGTGGCCAGCCGTGTGACCACCGACAACCTTTCATCGGATCTGGATAACCTTCATCACATTTGGATAACAAATTTACAGGGTTTGCCACCTTTGTAACTTCCACCAAAGAGGAGAAGCATTGGTAATAAAACCTCCTACCTCCTATGTGTTGTTCATTAATTTCCTTATGGAGATGTAGGTTCATAGGTTAATGAAATAGGAGGAAATTAGATAGATTCAACTAGAGTTTTATTTCATCTCATGTTGTATCGGTGATGTTGCATCAATTTGGTTAGGGAATTGGCAGATCGATTTAATTGCTACCTTGAGAGGGATTAAATTGTAATATTGGATTAGGTGGATTAATCAAGGTATAAGATTGATTGCAAGTCAATTAGTTGTAATCAATTTCATGTTTAGGTTGTGGTAGTCTAGCTAATTGTTCAGTTGGTTAGCGATAAATGTAGTATTTGATCTATTTTATGGGTGGGATTAATTGGTGTTACATAATTAGATTTGGATTAGGTTTTTCTACTTGATGTATGGTAGAACCTAGTTATGATATGTATCCTATATTGAAGGGTTTTGATTCTGATTTGAAGCGAACTCTAGGGTGTGAAGATATTCCGACATGATCTACAATAACGGCGGGTACTTCTTTCTTTGTTTCTTTTAGTACTTTGACCTAGGTGCATGAGCTATTTTTGGATAAGGATTGCTTTACCTTGATTCCACTCATATTTTTCTTGTGCTTGATACTTCCACTTAAACCTTTGAGTTATTCAGTTCTATATCCATACAGTCTCTTGTTGTTATCTATGATATTTAGCAAATATTAGATACCAACCTTATATACTTTGATTGTTGTTTATTTATGTACAGTATTGAGCATGCTGGCTTCATGTAGCATAACTGATTCCTGTTTTTATATATATGATGACTGTTGTATTGTGCGCATCATATCATTACATGCATGTCAATGATGAATTCTCCCTTGCGGTCGAGAGAGTCGTTGACCAGGACCGCACGCTCGGGCACTCGAGAGAGTGGTAGCTGGAGAAGATGTCGCTTGTCCTGTCATGCCGGATTCAACCACTCATGGGTAGTGGTAGCTGGAGTTGCGAGCAGCAGGGACCCCCTTCGCTTTGTAGCTAGTTAGCTACTCAGCACCTGTCCACTCGGTCACTCGAGAGTAGTGGCGACCTTTGAGTGGTACAGTTGTCATCGATCTGGCCTCTCGATCATACAAGGGTCGTGGTGCAGAGAGGTGGGCGGGGTGATCATCCGTGCATACACTATTATTATTATACCAGCTGATGTTGTTGCTTACTTATGTTATTGTTGCTAGCTTATGCTGTTGTTACTTACTTATGCTGATATGCTTACATATGTTGAGATATATATCTGTTGTATGTGTTGAGACCTCGGTTTACTTATTGATAGAATGTCTTTACCTCACATGTTACCTTCGTAGTGATGAGCAGTTCTGTAGTTGATCTGTATTACTCCTGACCTTCTATTACTAGCCTAGGATATGGTTTTAGGTATGAGCATATATTAGGGGTTTATTTTAGTATCTGTTATTTCCCATATGAGACTGACTATATACTGATGGCTCACTCTCTATTTGTATATTATGTTCATGCATTATCTTTCCTTTACCCATTGAGCCCCAGTATTCACCACCCCACAAATTGATTTTTCTTTCGCCAAGTAGTAGGTAGATGAATCAAGGATACTTGGGAGAGTCCTGACTGCTGGTCCTACGTCACATCCAAAGACTGCATCAGGTTTCGTTTATTCTTTACTCGTATTTTGTATTTGGTGTTATATTAATTCGATTATCTTTTGGAGTTTATTATGTGGAGTTGAATTTTGTGCTATTGTGGTTGTCGTATAAAGTCTAGTCGGCTAGCAGTGTGTTGTTTTAATTCGTATGGGCTTTTTTTTATCATTTTTCCGCTGTGTTGGTTCTTTTATTTCAACCGTGTGGGCTGCTTTTAAACTGTGTGGTTGTGCTTATATTCAGCCATGTGAGCTATTGAATATGTTTGTATATATGCTTCATATTGTCACCGTTACAGGGAAGATGCTGTTGAAATTTTATCGATAGGGACTCCTCTGGGGCGTGATAGATATAATCTAATTATTGATCCAAGGAATTTATGCTCTCATCCGTCAAAGATACATCATCAATTAATACTGAAGCTTTATTGGATAATCTTGAGGGTATGTTTGGTTGGGGGTTATGCTTGATGACCTTGGTTATCCATCAAAGGTTATCAACAAAAATCCTATTTAGTTTAGGTAATCGATGATTCCCAAATAATGTTCCATATCTGACACATCAGCAAAAGGGGCATACAACCCGGAATCGAAAAACCTCAAAAAACTGAGGTTTTTTTTATTCCGGGGTTAATGAATTTTTTTACCCAAAATACCCTCGAATAAGAGAAAAGTGTGATAAAAAAATGTAAAGAAAAAAAAATAAAATAAAAAACTTTTAACAAATAAAAAATGTAAAAAAAACATAAAAACATTAAAAAAAAATAAAAAATAGAAAAAAAACATAAAATTTTTTAGAAATAATTAAAAAATGGGGGAAAAATAAAAATAGAAAAATAGAAAAAATGTAAAAAAATTAAAAACATAAAAAATAATGAAAAAACATAAAAAATATATATATATAAAAATAAAAAATAGAAAACACATTAAAAAAATTTTAAAAATGTAATAAAAACGTAAAAAAAAATAAAAAACACTTTAAAAATTTTAAAAATAAAAGGGGGAAAAAGTAAAAAACAAAAAGAAATAAAAAAATACAAAAAACACATAAAAATAAAGAAAAATTTGAAAAAAAAAATAAAAAAACGTAGAGTTTAATAATAATAATAATAATAATAATATGGTTGGTTTTGCAACTAAAGGTAATATAATAAAATATTAAACTAGGTTATTCATTAAAACATTCAAATAAACAAGTTTTTGTTGTATTACTTACGTTGAATCAAACAACATTTGGTTATGTTTTATTCCCCATAACTTTGGTTATGTGATTACTTGATAATCACATAATCAAGGTTATACATGATAACTTGAACCAAACGTACCCTGAGTGTCTTGTCATCAAAAACCTTTTTGGATCATCGATTATATTTTCCTTTCCAAAAAGGTTTTTGATGAGCGCACTGACTGATGGGCATATGTCATAGTCCGGGCACCCGGGGTGGTCCGAGCACTCAGAGGTGGATAACTTTTGTCGAATCAAGTTTCAATGAGAGCACACCACGTCAGCCCTGTGGAGGCACCCGGGGAAGGTTCCAGACACCCGGAGTGGGCTATAAAAAGAGGATTCGGTTAGCATCTCAAAAACAACATTCTAAGCATCTTCCTCTTCTGTGCGCTACTCTAATGACGACTGCACTAAAGATTCAATTCTCGAAGTCGTTTGTATTATTTAAATTTTAAATTGCTTGTACTTAAGTTGAAATTATACTTGTAATCTTCCATTTGATTAGTGATTACCCATCGAAAGCACTCTCACATGCGGACCTTGGAGTAGGAGTCGCCACAGACTCTGAATCAAGTAAATCTTGGTTGTGTTAGCATTGTTTCTTTCTTTCTGTCTTTATTCTGCTGTCATTTTACTTGATCGTGTTTTAAAAGAAAGTGAAAGTTACGAGCGTTATTCACCTCCCCTCCCCCCCTAGCGCAATGATCCTACATTCCCTTTGTTGGTAATGTGTGAACACCCTTGGTTTAGAGGAAGAACAACTTTGAAAATTTAGCACATGTAAACCATTGAGTCAACTAATGTAGATACTTGTTGCATATAATAACCATGACTATCACTCATTTCACTTTGAAACTCTAGCTATATCATTTTTGTGTACAGCTTAACCATTTGAATTTCTATTAGACCATTTGTCTTAATCGTAGGATGCTCATTCATATCAATATGGTTCACAACTAACTCATTGTGATTTTAGTGTCTTAGTGCCCTATTGAAACGAGTGATAAAATCCATCAATGAGTTCTTATTTGAGATGTACCTCTTGAAAAAATAATGTGAGCTCTCATATCTTTGACTACTTGACATCCCAGCACAAAATATATATCTAAATAAATTGGCGCCCACTTGTATCACAATTCATACATCAACGACAATCAATCATTTTTCTCCAAGTTAGCACACTTGATAACCTCTTGCCATGACTCCTCAAATTCATCAGGTGTTGTAGAATTTGTAATGACATTCTTTATACTTTGATAGTGGTTTTGAAAAGGCAAAGAGTGTAATTTGTCTGGGAATTTGTTCAGTATGTGTCATAAACAATATTGATGCACTATCTGAGGGAAAACTTGGACAATGACTTTCATCACAGCAGGATCCTGATAAGTGATGATCACATCCGGTTCACCTTTATACATGGTGTTAGATTTTGAGGGATGTCCTAAGGCAATCGCCTTACGATTTTTACTAAATATAGATTCACTATTTGAATGTATATTATATGTTTGATTGTTTTAAACTCATTTACTGAATGCCCGCAATACAATTCATACCATGAGAGAAATTGTGATTGGATCACAACTAATGATTATCTCTACATGTACAATTATGAACGTATTAGAATTTCTCTAGTCATCGAATTGATGCATTCGGATATCATTAATTTTGTAAGACTAGCACGAGTTATACTCCTTGGTTCACCAATTAGTTGTTTTCTCACTGGTGGAGACATAGGGATGTCGAGAGTTAAACGTGGATGCTAGTTATGATAACTAGTTCATTGTAGTGACTCGCTGTAAGACTTCATATGATATCTATATATATGGATATGCCTGTGAAACTCTTACTATAGCTCGAGTGTAAGTTTCCTTCGACTTCAGGTATGTAAGTCATCTTAGTCATGGAGATTTATATTTTGACATCTTAAGTAAGCACTTCATTGAGGTGTGGACCTGGGATGATTGGGTATAAGTCGAAATACCTGAAGATGTTTGGATGGCTCACAGAGGATTCGTCACTCCTTGCTAGGAGACGTATACCCTATGACCACTCGTTAGGATTATTACTCAAAGTTTTTGGCCAAAGCATTACATGTTAAGAGTACGAGACTCTTGTACATATGTACGAGTAATTTGAATTCATAGAACCGAAGTATTACTTGGGCTAGGTGTGACATAGTTAGTCTAGTGGGGATAGACACATAGACCATGTCCTAAACCAAGTGGGTATAAGACGAGTGAAAGGAACAAGGTATGACTTACTGTAGCTACTGAAGGGTTTAGAATTAGTTCTAAGATTAACTATGCTTTTCTGGCCAATTAGGGATCTTGATGTACTACTAGGGGCACTCATGATCGTTTTATAATTAAGTAGTTAATTATGAACGGTCAAAATAAACCGGGAACCTATTGGGTCACACACACTAACGAGTCTCTAAAAGACGTAAAACAAGTTAAAGAATAGGATTCTTAAATCAAAACATAAATATCTGATTGAACTATACATAAGATAAATATGAAAATATTTGTCATGATGGAAGCGCAGATGGGCTACATCTCTTATGGTAGAGTTGAACCATATTTGGTTTAATCATGAATTAGTCATGAACCAACTTGGTTTAGTTGTGAACCAAATCAAGGGATTAATGAGTTAATTTTTGGTTAAGGGATAATGGGTAAGATTTGAGTTTTCTAATCTAACTCATTAAAGAGAATTTTATATAGATGTAATTGGGAGAGAATTAGATACAAGTTTCATTATTTAGTTGATTGGTTTTTGGAAACTCAATCCTCCTCTCTCTCCCGTCGCCAACAAGAGGGTGCTCCCTCTTGTCGTCGTGACCACCACAAGGGAAAAAAAACTCTCCCTTATGTGTTTCTCTTCTTCTTCCTCTTGATCCCTCTTCTTTGCTCAAGGCTAGGAACTTCTAAAGGAGAGGCTTATACTCAAGGAGTTGTCTTGAGGAGCTTGACATGGATATAAATAGAGACGAGGTTCAACAATGTCACTAGGTTGATGCCCTTCTCGTTACAGGTCATCCGTAAGGTATATTTAGTGTAAATTTACTTTCCATAAAATTTTAATTATGCAATCATATTTGACATGTTGTATCCTTGTATGCATGTGGTGTGTGTGATATAATAATTAGGAATTATTATTATTTTATTTTTCGCTGTATATGTTTACAAAATGTGTTCTAGCACGTACCTGCATCGGACATATCCCAACACAAGGCTTATATGAATTTCTTAAGCAACCAAACAAAAGACTCAGTTTTCTCATCACTTAGAAACCCACAACAAAAAATAATTATCTAATGATGATGATTAATTCCTATAAATGGTGCAAAAATCAACCCATATCTGTTGGTGTTATATGTAATATTAAATACAACTACATTACCAAATACACTATATGCCCTCCTTGATACATGATCCGCCTAAACACCTACTAAATTTGTTATCTGAATCAGGATCGTAATCAAAGAAAAAACCTAACTTTTTCTCTTTCTCAAAGACAAATAACTAAATCAGTGTTTTGGCATCAATACATTTTATTTATCCCTTAGCTCTTTCTCGAAGTTTCTAATATCTCTTTCTGTTCAACCAATATGCTCAGGGCCTCCATACTCTATATCCAATAATTGTACTTGTTGATAGGTTGACACATTAGCCTCTGAAAACTATTTAATCAATGCTTTCTTTGCTATCGAAATACTACGATGTGAGCATAGCAAATACACCTTTGTAGGAGATGAGAGTGGATGATTATGACTTTCAATGAAGTTAGTGAGAATCCAATTAGGTCCAGTTTGTTCCTTCACTAATGAAATATTTGACTTACATTCAGTTCTCACCATATGCTCTTGTCTTTTTGATTTTATCACCTTGTGTTTGCATATTCCATTGAACATCTGTATGTCCCTTTTTAAAGCATACATTTTTTTTTTCAAGCTATTACATTAGTTTTCTTATTTTTCCTGCCATTACTTATTATTGCGCTAAATCCATCTTCTCATGTATATTGATTATAGAACGAAAATGCCTCCTCCAGTGATGCAAATTTCATTCTAATTTTTTGTTTTCAATCATCATCAACTTGGGAATGTATAGCTGATCATCACAGAGATTTTCTTCCATTAATGTAAATTATTTGATTTAGAAAATTGAGCAACAGTACAGGTGGAAGCACAAATAATATATCAGTTACAAAGTCAAGCAATAGTTTTCTTGTTTGATTCTTAAAGTTCCCTATAATTAGAATCTCATCCAAAATATAGTATGATTGCAAATTTCTTTGTTCAGGCAAGAAAGGGGATAATTCTACATAGGTCAATATGAATTATAAAATGATTATGATAATAATAATAATAACGATACAAAATCCAAAATAAAATATTACTTTGTAATACTAGGTACGTTATTGTTTTTTAAAAACCAGTATCAACGTTGTAGTTGATTTTCATTCAAAACCAATACCAACGTTGTAGTTGATTTTTCACCATGTTTAATCACTAATTTTGTAGTTGATTGATAGCAGGGCATAGAAGCTAAAATTTTAAGTTGTATTTGGAAGTTTCTTATGCAATGGTTTTATTGCTTTGGATGTATTGAGATGTGGTTTTAAAAAACCAACACCAACTTAGTGCTAGCAATGCGGTGTTGATTTTTTTAAAACCAACACCAAGTTGGTGCTAGTTTTGAAAGACCGACACTAATGTAGTGCTTGTTTTGAAAGAAAATCAACACCAACATGGTGGTGGTTTTAAAAGACTGGCACTACGTTGGTGCTGGTTTTGAAAGAAAACCACCAATGTGGTGCTTGTTTTGAAATACCATCATCACATTGGTGCACCACATTGGTGTTGATTTTGAAAGAAAATCATATCTACATTTGTACTGGACCCCTAAATCAGCAATTGGAATGGAATGTGAATTCTGAAACATGAGTAGAAAAAGGAAAAGAGAAAGATGACCAATATAGTTGTGAACAAAAATCCTAACTCACTTGGCGTGAGCTGAGGGTTGAACAAGATGACCTGTATCTATGGTTGGAAGCGGAGAAAGAAAGGAGCGGATGAGCGGTGAAGAGGGTTTAGGGATTTTGTTGTAGGGAAGAGAGGCAAGTTAAGGAAGAGAAAGAGTAAAAATAAGTCCGCGCGAAGGAAGAGAGAGATTAAAAAAATTAAGTTTAGGTCGCATCACTGGCCCACGTATGTTGTCGCCCATGTTATCCCATATAAAGTGTGCAGGGTGTAGGATCGAAAGCGCTAGGGGGTATGAATAGCGCTTGTGACTTGTTCACATTTTTTGAAAAACACAGAATAAAAGTAGCAAAAATAAAAGACAATTGACGCAAGTTGATTTTACTTTGTTCGGAGCATGTGACGACTCCACTCCAAGGCCCACAATCAACAATTGCTTTCGATGGGTAATTCACTAATAATTTGGAGAATTACAAAGACAAATACAAGTACAATGGAATAATAGTTTAAGTGCTATGAATGAAAAGTATATCGATGACTAAAGGGTTGAAGTTGCAAGCTTTCGGTGATCGAAGCAACGTTACGACTTCGTAGATTTTTCTTTGGAGCAGTGCGCAAGAGAGAGATCGTTAATTGAAGTTGTATTTAAAGAGCTGCTTGAATATTGCTTTTATAAGCTATTGAAGGCACTCCAACACCATTTAAGGCGTCTGCATATGTAGATGTTATCCCTCTATCCTCGGACTCGATAACCTTCGCAGTTTGTGTTATTTATCCATCTGAAGGAGCCTTCCAGGAGCTCCAAGGCACCTCTAATTCTCCACGGCGCCTTCCATGCGCTCCAGGGTGCCTCCCCACAACGAAAACCTTATCCCCATGGTTTATCTGCGCGAGGACACCTTGACTCTATCTAGGGCACTTCCGCGCTAAGCTTCAGAGCACCTTTAGCTGCATAGAAGGCATCTCCACACCTTTCCGCACGAGGTCTTCAACCAAGGCAGCTAGGTGCCTTGAGCACTGTTCACCCAAGGTATTCTTTATGCATTTAAATACCTGCAAGGCTTGTTAGTCTAAATATCAAAGATACCCTGTAAAACAAAGTTAGTATAATAAATAATATGAAAATAAACTATTTGATAGTCTCTGGACTGCCTGAATCTAACTTTCGGAACGTGTCCTCACCTATTCCTCTCAATTTTTTTTTTGTTTATTTTTTTTTAACACTCGATTATGTTAATAAGATTTATATATATATATATATATATATATATATATATATATATATATATATATATATATATATATATATATATATATATATATATATATATATATAAAACAGTTTTTCCTCTTAATTCACCTACTGAAATAAATTTGAAATACCACGACCTATCTTTAAAATAGTCCCCACTAATACACCTAAATTCTTATCTCTAGCAATCATTTAGGAAGTTTAGTTGGCATCTCAATTATTTTCCTCTCGACCCTAAACTTACTCCATCATATCATCGGTCAACTTCGATCCTTCTTTTCGATAATGCCCCGACACTAGTGCTTTATCCTTGAATGTGTACTCAATGATTGTGCCGCAATACATTTCTTCGATAACCAATTGCCAACTAGCTCTCATATTTGTTCAATTTAAATCATATAAATATTCCTTATCAATTATGTTTAATTTTTATTTTTTTCATCCAAAATTCAATCTACAAACCCTATTTTTCTTAAATTTGATTTGATTTTTTTTTTATTTAATTTAGTGAACTACATATTTTAATTTTAATAAAAAAAATGGGATAGCTCTTTACATAAAGATAATATTCATGAAAAAGATCTCTGATAAAAGCTTAGGGCTGTAAATGATTCGTAAATAAGTTTGGTATTCAGTTTGATAAGAATTTGTTTATATTCGTTCAATATATATATAATTAATTAGATAAATCAGCTTTAACAGCTCGTTAAACTAAACAAACAAACTTGAATACATATGTGTTTAGCTCGTTAACGTTCGTGGACAACGTTCGTGGACTATATTCATTAATAAAACTCTTTTCAATATGTTAAATAAATAATAATTAAAATAAACAAATAAGTTTAAATTATCAAACTCAATAACCAATCAAATAATTAAAAATTTTAAACAATCAAAAAAATTGAATTAAAAGCTCGATAATATTTAAACGAACTAAACTCAAGTCAAACTCGAACCAAGCTAAATTCAAGCTTGAATTTAGAGGTCGATAACATCTAAATAAGCCAAGCTTCAAAAAAACTCAAGCTCATAAAAAATAAATCAAGCCAAACTTGAATAATTATTTCAAAAGCTTGATTCATTTTAAATTCGACTCGACTCAGTTACCTTATCAAATAATTTTGAATATCTCAAAACTCGGATTGGCACGTTTACCATCCTATAAAAGCTCATTTATATTATCCTAGAACGATTAACAAAGTTATCTATAAATTAATTTATTAAATATAAATTTAATTAAATATATCTTTTTTCCCAAAAAGTCACCTCTAACAAACTCATAAGATTAACAAATAAGTTAAATAGGTCATTAACCATTCATATATAGGGTAAAAAAGAACACTAACTATATCATTAATAGAAGATCCCAGTCATAACAGAGACCATTAAAGCCTAATTTGTAGAGATTAAGAAGACAGCAAACGATGTCTATCAGAGTGCTGAACGACGGTTGCGCTGAGCTTTATTTGGACTCAAGGAAAATAACTAACTACTGGCTTGACTCTGAAGGAGGGAAGAAGATTTCATCCGACGTCCTTTTCGATCGGAAAAGCTTCTCGAGCTCGGGGGTGGTGTCGAACGAAGCTTGCAATACCTCGGGAGACATTGCCTTCCACACCGAGGTCTTTCCGGCCAGGTGAGTAAACACTGGGCTGTAGAAGGAACAAAAACAATTTGTTAGAGTAGCAATGGTAGATTTCTTGTAGGTTTGCCATGAAATTAAATATGGTTGAGCGAAGATTACTTTGGTGTGGTGATGATGGAGAACCATTCCATTCCTTCGGCATCAGCAATCTTTGAGACGACGAAGAACCTTGGCACAATGAAGAGGTAGCCGCCCTTGACATGTGTCTCGAGGACTCGCTTGCCTTCGACGCCGATGATCTGAACGCGGCCGCTGCCTCTGACGATGTATGTCACTTGGAAAGCCGAATCGCAGGAGAACCCCGGGGAGCACATAGCGTGGCCGTTGATCCTCACGAGGTCAGCGCCGAGGCCGACCTGTCCGACTAGTGGCAGGTTCTTAGTGTTGAGCACCACGACGCAGCCGCCGTTCTTGATGTCCACGTCTAGAGGTGCTTCCTCGCAGTTGAGGACCATGCCGTCGCGATCCTTGGGCGAAGGTTCGGGCATGGCTTGGCCATCCTTGACCTTGATGATGCCGGAATTGACTTGGCCGTAGACAAGGTCCCGTGAGTCATCTTCGGTGAGGTCCCAAGCACGGCCGACGAACTCGGTGCTGAAACCGGTGAAGATGCCGTTATTGCCGGTGATGGGGAAGTTTGTGAATTGCCCGGCTTTGTGGCCCTTCGAAGTGTCTCCGAGGAAGAGTATCACAAGCTCAGCGTCGTTGGGGTTGAACCACCATGTGACGACTCCAAAGGGAAGGGCAATGGCATCGCCCTTCTTGACTGTGAGCACCTTCTCTTTTGCGGCCTCCGGAAGAACAATTCCACAAGTTCCAGTACCTGCGGATCAAAAGCCATTCAGCGACAGAGTTTCAGAAGCATTAGTCGAACAATTTTCTGAAAAAGAATATCGAAACAATCGAATGAGGAACGAGATTGAATCAAAAAGACATCCCGAATCAAAATTACTCGTGCTGAAGCAAAATGGGGGAAGAGAGAAGCAATCCATTGCAAAAATAAAGCGATTTTTTTTAGGTTTTTTTGCCCTAAATAACACGATCCACAGAAGCGATCGCAACTTTAAACCCAAAACCAAAATCCCTAATTCCAAAGCAAAATGGGGGACGAGGGAGAGAGAGAGAGAGAGCAAATGAATCGAATAAGGTTTCACCTTGGAGGACGTATGCGACCTTGGAAGAATCGGAGTAGCTGGGGAGCGCAAATCCGCGCTTCTCCAACAAAATCTTCGCCGCGCCGATGCTGGCGGCGCGTAGCATCGGCAGCTCCTCGGCCGACCAGGAGTAGTAGGCGCCGCCGTCGCCGCCGTAAGATTTCTTCGACAACCTGGGCGTGAGATCGATCTCCATCCCAACCGCAGATCCACAAAATCCTCGAGGAGAAGAAGAAAGGGAAGAACTTGGCGATCGATCGGGGCAAAGGCGTGGCTTTTATAGAGGGGAAGGAGGAAGCAAAGTGCGGAAGAGATAAAATGAAGGAGCCTGTTTGGAATAAAACACGGCTTAAAATTTGGATCTCATTAACTTCAGACTTTACCTTAATAAGATAATTTAATCACCAATTAAAATTATCCTCTACAAATATAAAAATATCAAAATATTATGGAAGATTTTAGATTATTATCGTAAAAGATTATCTATTCGTCTCTTTAAAATATTCTCTAAATATCCTCTTAGATTTATATAAATGGCAGCAAAGGTAGAGGATGGAAGGGCATAAATAGCTGACGGTCAAGTAGATAAAGGATGGAAGGGGATAAATAGGAGGTCTTGGATATTTTCTAAAAAGGCGATTTTTTTTTATCAAATTTTTCAGACCATAAATTGATTATTCAATCAAGTCAACTTTTCTGAGAGAAAAAGCATGAGACCAAGTCAACTTCATTTTATGCGCCTGCGTGTGCACCTACGGGGTACATCCACGTGGCAGGAGGATAGGCCGTCTCCTACAAACTGAAGGTTTAAGAAGATGAAAATCCTATATAAGTTTTTTATTAAATATAAAAATATTAGAGCTGATAATTAAATACATATAGTTATCATCAATATTCAATATACCATATAAATTTATTAAATTATAAAAATGACATATATAAACTAAATATAACAACAAAATATCCGTAGTCTTCCTACTTTTTATTGTACAAAATTATCAATTAAAACATCGTAATTAAACTTAGCTGTCATCCTTTTTTTCATTAGACAATATAACTAAATTATTCAATCTATCTTATAACATAATTGATCCAAGATAGTTCTTTATCAATTTCAACTTTAAAAAACTTCAATTTCAACTTTAAAAAACTTCTTTTAGCAGAGCTACTATAACCAATAATATAACCAATATAGCTAATAATATTCTATAAGATATCCAAATATTAGAAAACACATGATACAAATTTTTAACTTACTCCAAGACTTCAAGTGATTTGGTAATCTAACTCAGCACTGCTTTTATGAGTAATTGCAATTTAGATAATAGTTCAAGCACATTAATATCATAATCATCCTCATTTTTCAAAAAATATTCAAGTGTAGCACATGAATTGCTCAAACTCTCTATTGGACAATCTGCAAGAGATTCTGGAAAATATTATTGAATTGAAATTACATAAAATTAATTCTAACTTATATGTTGCAATGACCTGAGCAGATAATCTCAGACTATCAGCGGAGCTGGTTCTGGCAATCTTGCAATAGTCCGAGTCATAGAGTCAATGCGATGAGCAGTCGAATCAGGAAAAGAATTCGCTGAGGAAGATGTCGAGGCCTATGTTTAACACAGTTTCCTTGAAATAGATTTGTCCCACCTCCAGTTGTGTGCTTTGAGGTTATCTCGGTTCGTCTATTTTCCATGATACAACGGCAAAACTATCCACACAACCAAGCATTGGTTGTTCATGGTAAACTGAGAATGTACCTAAGTGCTATCACAAGTAATTCAACCGAGCCGATGCATGACTAAGAGAAAAGAATTGGAGAATGAAGGTGGAGGAATTCTTTTACTATTGCTCTCACTTTTGGTTATCTTCCATTACTCTTCCCTTTGCTCAAAATCCAGCCTCCTTATACATGAGCTCTCACCTAGCCTACAATGAATGATCAAATTATGAGTATTTAATGTTGGGTTTAATGTCACTATTAATATCAAGACGTTATAAAATCTGCCAGTAATGTCGAGACATTACAAAATCATCATTAATTTCATTTTAATATTTCAGTTATACTCTTAAGTAGGTAGCAAAAAGAGATTCAGATGGTGAAATATTGGTTCATTCGCTTGGGCAAAGCATTCAATATGCACAGATCGTGCTCATATACAAGTCAACTTGGTATAGTACAATCTGAGTTCTGGATTTGTGCCTCCCTGCACACCCACGCGTGAGAGAAAGTCTCTTTCCATGCATTTGTTCACATCATACATGCATGTGAACCAATATAAATCAACCAATATGCCTTGAAACTTTCAGTATAGGACTAAAGTCTTATTTATAATGGAGTCTCTTTCCTTTCCACCTCTTTTCCATTCACATATAACCAACACTTTCATCATATGTGTCTTTCAATTTGATCAAGTTAAATAAAAATCTAAAAGTCTCTTCATATTTCTGAAATTGCTCAAATCTTGTCTTGAGTGACAAAAGAGCATTATCAACTATCTGTAAAAAATAATTTACTTGAAAATATTCTTCAGCTCCTTGTATTGGTTTATCTCAAGAATTTTCATCAAAGAATTTTTTTTCTATGATGAATATGAGTTTCACGAAATATGGGTTCAACCTTTATTCCTAAAGCAATCTTTTTAGCTTCACTCTTCGCAGCTTCAAAACTAGTATTTGTCTACAACAACAACAACCAAGCCTTTTCTCACTAGGTGAGGTCGGTTGTATGAATCTTTTTACGCTATGCTCTATCTTCTATTATATCATCATCTATATTTAAATAAAGTTTATCTTATTTTATTGTTCCTAACCAAGTCTTTTTTGGTCTTCCTCTTCCTCGTTTGATATGAATGTTTATCATAGTTTCACATCATCTAACTGGAGCATTTATTGGTCGTCTAAGTACATGTTCGTACTATCTTAAACGTGTCTCTCTAGTATTTGTCTATTCTTCCAAAAAGATAATCAAACATTTAAGAGACTAATACCCTCATCAATAGTCATATCTTTTCTTTGGAGAATCTTGCTGACTTTATTTACTTTCTACAATACTTCAAATCATATTACCATACTCACAATAAATTCAAAACTTTAAAGTTCATAATTTGTTAAAGGCCCCGCATCACTCACTGTTGTTGCATCACCACTATATTCTACTAGATGCAATAGTGCATCTCTTATTTGAGGAACATGAAATCTTACAGCTTTTATGCTATCAAGATGACTTCCCCAATGTGTATCCAACTATGATTTTAATGTAAGTCTTTTTCTATTGCGACCTTTTACAAAAGATTTAAGGATCTACCACTATTTTATTGAATCGGAGAATAATTTATAAATTCTTTGTATCACTACAAAAAGTGATTTAGCTTGAACACAACTCATAGCCATATCACAAAGGGCAAGATTAAGAGAATGACAACTACATGGAGTATAAAATGAACTAGGATACTCTTTAAGTACTATGATGCTTACTCCATTATATTGTCCTTTCATATTTGAACCATTATCATAACCCTACCATCTCGTGTCATTAAAATCAAGTTCAAATATTCCCAAAACTGATTTAAGCTCATTGTAAAGTGCATCCCTTGATGTTTCAGCAACTCTCAAAAATTAAATAAAGAACTCCACTATTATGGGTGTCTTGAAAATATCAGCATATCTCAATATAAGAGATATTTGTTCTTCATAACTAATGTCCGGAGTACAATCAAGAATTATAGAAAAGTATTTTACTCCTTAATGATTTCAAGAATCTTATTCTTAATCTTGCTTGACAACAAAAGTATTAATTTATTTTGAATATTTTGAATATTCTTAATCTTCCATGTTCGGATAAAAAATCAACAATCATCCGAATCATACTTAGAAAATTTCCACTATTATGATCATTAAGTTTTTCATTACTTCTACAAAACGCCAAATTACTATTAGTGAGAGTTTTTACAACACTAATAATTCTCTTCAAAACATCTCTTCAAAATCTTTTTTCTTTCTCAATGACTTTTTGATTAGAAGAATCAATTGCTAGTTTTTTTTTATCAATCATGTTTCTGCCTCCATCCAGTTTGTTAAGTTATTTACATGATCAGTGTCTCTTTCATGCTCACTAAGTCTCATGTTAATATGTTTCCAATTACCATAACCTATAGTTGTTGTCAAAGGACTTGATGTAACTTTATCTCTTTTGAATAACACACAACAAAAGCAAAACATGTTATCCTTCTTCCGAGAGAACACTAGCAATGATGTATCAAGTTTTTCTCTATTTGACAAAGATCAATTATAATGTCTATCATTGAAGCTTCTACCATGGTCATTAACCGGATACACAATATCCATAACTCTTTTTGGATATCTCTCTATTAATAAATCAATCTTTCTTTAAAGCATATGATTCTCCCAATTTCCTAGATCAAACAAATCATTTAATACTTCACAACTCATATCTATATTTTCAATCAAATTTTCAATATCATTTGCATCCTCCATTCCATTATTATAATTTTCTTCAATTTCAGTTCCTTCATGATTATTATTTACTTGAATCTCATCATTCAAAATTATATTCTCAATCAAAATTTGATTAGCAACTACATTCTCAGAATTCAAATTTTGATTCGAATTTGTAATAATAGTCAAATCTTCAACTACGAAAACTACAAGTTGTATGTACTTTTCCATGGACCCAATAAGAGATTTTGCAAAAATCTTGTCTTTCTTTCCTTTACCTCTTCAAACGTCCAAATTCAAAATTTCTTTTTCCTATCATAATTCACGATGCAAATCTAACAAAACAAAAACAAATATAATTTAAATACTAACAAATATATATAGAATTTTTAAATTAATCAATGATAGGATTAATTATATTAACCAGTTTTAATGCATGAAACATTATGGATTATAATTTTAATAATTGCAATAAATAAATTACTTTTAGAACACTAATTATTGATACATCGATTCATCCATTGAGCATACTCAAATAATAATTAACAATAATTAAGCATACTCAAATAATGATTACCCACAATTATACGGATACACATCAGTATATTAATTCAAAGTACCAATCTACACATCCAGACAGTTTTAGTGTCAACTATTTCAATATTATTTTTGTTGACTGTGAGGCCATAAAAGATGGTAAAGTGCTACTGCTACACACTTAAATCCTTTTCTTTCATTTATTTTCTAACAATTTATGAATATTTTGAAGGGCATCTCTTCAATAAATTCCAAAACTAAGTTTAAAAAAAACAAGTGATTTTAGTAGAAACCAAGAAGAGTGAGGCAAGTAATGCAAGTCTGCAACTTTCTTGAAACATATGTGTAGAAAAGATAAACGAGAGATGTAGGGCTGTGTAAAAAATCCGATAAATCGAAAATCGGACCGGAACCGGTAGCTTACCGATTCCGATTTACCGGTTAACCGGTTTTAATCGGTTTACCGGTTGGTTCTTGGTTTTGGATTTTTTTTACCGGTTTAACCGGTAAACCGGTAAAATTGGGAACCGACCGATTTTCTTTAGGAAATTTTTAATTGGGCCTTTAATTAATTAATTTGTAAAAAAAAGCCCAATAACCCACTTTACTAAGTAACTTACCCAAGTCCAAACGGTACCGCTACTTCATTAGTTCGGATCCTCTGTCCCGAAATCTCTCTGTCCCCATGTCTCACTGCCGATCGGACGGTTCAGATCACATCTCAAGGTATCATGACATCTTTAAAATGTGTGCAGTATCTTTGTGATGTGCAAGGCATCCTTGAGATGTGATCTGGACCGTCCGATCGACAGTGGGACATGGGGACAGAGAGGTTTCGGGACAGAGGATCCGAACTACTTCATTAGTTCGGATCCTCTGTCCCGAAATCTCTCTGTCCCCATGTCCCACTGTCGATCAGACGGTTCAGATCACATCTCAAGGCATCATGACATCTTTAAGATGTGTGCAGTATCTTTGTGATGTGCAAGGCATCCTTGAGATGTGATATGGACCGTCCAATCGGCAGTGGGACATGGGGACAGAGAGGTTTCGGGACAGAGGATCCGAACTACTTCATTAGTTCGGATTCTCTGTCCCGAAATCTCTCTGTCCCCATGTCCCACTGCCGATCGGACGGTTCAGATCACATCTCAAGGCATCATGACATCTTTAAGATGTGTGCAGTATCTTTATGATGTGCAAGGCATCCTTGAGATATGATCTGGACCGTCCGATCGGCAGTGGGACATGGGGACAGAGAGGTTTCAGAACAGAGGATCTGAACTACTTCTTCATTTGTCGTCTGACAGATTTGGTTCGTGCAGCTCATCCTCAATTTCCCTTGTGCAGAGAGACAACAACAAAGAGTGTTACAAGTATGGAGGGTGGTGGTTGGTGTGGTGGACGGGCACTTACAGCATGGTGCTCTCCAAGGCTTCCTTCTTCCACAAGAAGTACCTTGATCTTTACACAAATCACATGCCTAAATCCATCAAACAGACACAGTATGTCACCAAATACAGGTCACAAACATACAATCTTCCTCAACATCTATCTCAGAAACCTGTATTTTCTTATATATCCAACAAAGTTTGTGTTGAGTATTTTGATGGATAACTTTGCAGAAACTGTGAAGATATTGCGATGTCTTTTTCTAGTCGCAAATGCAACAGGTGCTCCATCAATTTGGGTGAAAGGTGAGGAAGAATTTTGATGCATGATTTTACCGGTTCTCGGTTGGAACCGGTTAACCGACCGGAATCGGTTCAACCGGAACCGGTAGAACCAGTAAGATACCGGTCGGTTAACCGGTTTTAAATAAATCATGGTAAACCGGAATTAACCGGAACCGATAAACAGGTAAACCGATTAACCGACCGGTTGAACAGGCCTAGAGAGATGTTAGGAAAAAATTCCTCATGGACACTACATGGTTATTGATTTTTATAGAGAAAAAGATATACAACATAATTATAAAATTACCCTTAGCTATATTTTAATATTCTAACACTCCCCCTCAAACTAAAAAATATAGATCATATGCACCAAGCTTGTTACATATATAGTCAATTCGAGGACCATTCAGTAACTTAGTGAGTATATCTGCTAATTGATAATGTGAATTGACAAATCTAGAAGATATTTCCCCAAATATGACTTTCTCTTTGACAAAATAATAGACAACTTTAATATGCTTTCTCCTCTCATGAAAAATTGGGTTCGAGACGATATGCATGGCTGCTTGTTGTCACATATAAGTAATATTTGTGTAACATCTCCAAACCTTAGTTTCTGAAACAACAGTTTTAGCCATATAAGCTCTTGACTAGCTATGACCATAGCTCGATACTCTGCCTCTGCACTGAATCTTACCACAACATTCTGCTTTTTACTTTTCTAAGAAACAAGGTTATCTCCGATAAATATACAAACCCCAGAAATGGATCTTCTATCAATGAGAAATCCTGCCCAATCTATATCAAAATATCCAACAACTCGAGTATGTCATTTATCTTCATACAAAAGACTCATTCCTGGTGCACCTCTGATATATCGAGTAATGCGAGTCACAGTATTCCAATGTTCCTTGCATAGAGAGTTGAGAAACTGACTTACTACACTTACTGCAAATGAGATATATGGATGAGTAATAGCAAGATAGCTTAGTTTTCCTACTAATCGTCTATACCATTCAAGATCTGGAAGATGCTCCTCCTAATTTGGCAGGAGCTTGACATTAGGATCCATAGGGTTATTGACTATCTTTGAGTTTGACATTCCTATTTCTTCCAGAATATCTATTGAATATTTCCTTTGGGATATGATGATCCTATCTTTAGACTGTGCTACTTCTATCCCTAAGAAATATTTGAGTTAGCTGAGATGCTTCATTTGGAAATATTTGAAAAGATGTTGTTTTACTTGTGAAATCTCGAGATGATCACTACCTATGATGACGATATCATCAATATAAATCACTAAGTAGATACAAACAGTAGATAAGTGGTGATAAAAAATAGAATGGTCAGTCTCGTCATGCTAAACTATTGAATTGCAGTACTAAATCTACTGAACCATGCTCTGGATGATTGCTTAAGGTCATATAAAGATTTCCATAGGCGACATACAAGATCAGAAGACTCCCCTGTTGGGGATCGGACGGCCGGCTTGAAGGGGTGTTGGATAGACGGCACCCCTAAATCCTTGCTTCCTACACTTGTTAGCTTGCGCAGCGGAAATACAAAACAAACAAGCTAAACTAAAGACAAGAATAAGAAAGAATGCAAACCGCTAACAAGCTCGTTTACGTGGTTCGGAGATAACTTGCTCCTACTCCATGGCTGTCCGTAAGGTGGACGATCCCTCAATCCGTCGGTGGATTAATCCCCCAAAACACCGGCTAGCACAATCCTCCTTGTCGGTGGAGAAACCTCGCCACAACTCGATCAAGAGCACTTGGATTGCTAGGGCACTAGTTGACTACTAATTAGAGGTTACCCACCACTAATTTCGTCAACCTCAACCAAGCTTCCAAGGCTTGGTTATATAGGCCACGGGTTGGAAAACCCCGCCTACCAGTCGACTGCTAAAACATGCAGTCGACTGTCCTCTGTGAAAATTCGACCGTTACATCCCAACGGCTCGATTCCACACTAACCGAGTGAACAGAGACATTCTGTTCGCTGCCAGTCGACTGCCCTAGTCGACTGCACCAGTCGACTGCTAAAACATGCAGTCGACTGCTACAGTACTACTACAGTAGCGCTACAGTACTACTACAGTAGCGCTACAGTACTGCTATAGTAAAACCCTAAAACTAGGATTTTACTCCGAGTACAATCTCTCATGCACTCGTACCCTCACCCTTATAACTCATTTGACACTTCATTTGAAGCTTTGACCTCTTGCCTTAAAGCCTACTTCCTTTGGCTCTCGTCCCTCGGATGCATTCAAGCCCGCGGCTCGTCCCCAATGCCATCCTTCGCGTATGCCTCGAAGTCGCTTCCCTCGACCCTTGTCCTCGTTGCCTTGTCCACGGTCCCTCGGATGCTCCATCCTTCACCGGACTCGAAGGCATCAACCTGAGTCACATGTGTATCCTGCAAACCTACACAACTCAAATACACATATCAAATACAAGGGTGAACCTAACTTAAACCCTTTGCCCAAACACCAAAATACATGGTCCCGCGGACTATCGGGATTGCTCCAACATCCCCTTGAGCAATAAAACACGGAGGTTGCTCCATGTAAACCTCCTCAAGAAGATCACCATGTAAAAATATATTTTTGATGTCCAACTGATAAAGAGGCCAATGTTGAATCATAGCAATAGACAGAAAAAGGCGCACAGAAGATATTTTGGCAACAGGAGAAAAAGTATTCTCATAATCCAATTCAAAGATGTGAGTATAGCCTTTAGCGATGAGGTGAGCCATAAGTCAGTCAACCGTGTTGTTTGGACCAACTTTCACTATATACACCCATCGACAACCAACAATTAACTTCTCAGGTGGTAGAGGAATGAGGTCTCAAGTCTCATTGTACTGCAAGGTACACATTTCATCGAGCATAGCCCGTTTTCATCCTGGATGGGCAAAGACATCACCTGCAGCCTTTGCAAGAGAGACAGACGACAAGGAAGAAAGACAAGAATAGTAGGAAGGAGAAAGATGATGATAACTCAAGGAAATATAATGAGGAGAAGGATTATGAGTGGAACGCATACCTTTCCAAAGTGAAATGGAAATATTAGACGTAGAAGACTGGTCCAGAGGAAGAGGCGAAGGACTCAGCTCTAAAGATGTGCCCATGGCAATGTCAGTGATGGGTGGTGGCAAAGCAGAGCGAGAACGACGCCGATAAACCTGCAAAGGAGGAGATGTGCCTGGAGGTGATAGAGATATCTCTGGAGGATAAAAGACAGTCACTGGTACAGGCGAAGAAGGAGAAAATTCGGATGTAGATGCATGAGGCCCAAAAGAGGGAACCGAATCAAAGACGTGACATTAGCAAAGATAAAGTACTGATGGAGAGTAGGGGAATAATACTTATACTCTTTCTGAGACCGAGGGTATTTAAGGAAGACACACTTGTGAGACTGAGGAGAGAGTTTGTCAATGCCAGAATCAAGAGCATGAGCAAAACATATAGACCCAAAGACCCTAAGTGGTAAAGGATGAAGAGATTGATGAAGATAAATTACATGATGAGGTATTTTACCCTGGAGAGTTGAGGAAAGAATGCGATTGATGAGATAACACGCAGAAAGTATGGTGTTGTCCCAAAACTGACGAGGAACGTGAGAATGGAGAAGAAGAGTCTGGGTGGTCTCGAGAAGATGACAATTCTTACATTCTGCAACCTCATTCTGTTAAGGAGTATGAGAGCAAGACGTACGATGGAACACACCGTAAGATGCCAAGAAGGTACAAAACTGAGTAGATAGATATATACTCGCGTGCATTATCACTTTGTAAAGTTCGAAGAGAAATACCAAATTGAGTTTTGATTTCATGGGAAAAAGATTGAAAATAGAAAATAATTCTTAATGATCCTTCATCAGATATAACTAAGTACAATGGAAAAAAATCATCTATAGAAGTAACAAAATATTGTGATCCCAATGTAGAAGAAATATGACTCGGACCTCAAACATTAGAATGAACCAAATCAAAAGGGGATGTAGCCCAACTCACAGTGCAAGGAGAAAAAGAACTACGAACATGCTTTCCCTAATTGACACGACTCACAAGACAAAGACTCTAAGTGAGAAAGACTAGGATGTAATTGTTTCAACTTATCCAGACCTGGATGTCCCAACTGAGCATAAATAAGAAATAGAGATGTTGCCCCCAAACCAATAAGTGAGGACTATTGAAGCCTATATAGGCCATGAGCCTCACATCCAAAGTCAATCATCCTCCCTGTACTCCGGTCCTATAAGAAAACAGAAGTTTTAGTAAAAAAGATGACACAATCAAAGGACCGAGTAAATTGACTTATTGAAGGGAGCTCTGGGGACATAAAGAACATTATGGATAGAAAGAGACGGGGAAAGATGAACAATACCCTAGGACTGAGTTTGGAAACCATTGACCATGGTGACAAAGGGTAAATAACCGGAAGTAGAAAGGTTTTATTACTAGTGATATGATCAGTGACCCCAGAGTCAAGAACCCAAGGACCCGAAGATCGAGATATACCAACAAAGGAATTACCAGTGTATGCGATGGCAACAGTGGAATCTGAAGCCTGACGATCCTCATACAATTTCATAAAGTCATCATAAGAAGGCGGTGGGGTCGGATCTGGAGGCAATTGTGTAGCAGAAGCTAAAGAAGTGATAGAACTCTGAGCGATCTGAGCAGCGCGAGGAGGTCGAACATGGAGACTCCAACACTTATCAATAGTGTGTCCTGGTCGATGGTAGTGATCACACCAAGGACATCCTTTTCCACCCTTACGAGGTGGAAGTCTGTTGTTGTTTTAAGAGACCAAAGCTGACGAGTCAACAGGAATAGAAGGAGGCAAGGTTAACACTTTGGCAGGGACACGGAGGAGAGTTGTCCGAGTACTGTCCATGGTAGCTTCAGTGGGGCTACCTAGGATCTGATTACGAATATGAGAATAATCTGTGGGTAGACCATATAAAGATAGAGACATAAAAAATTTCTTCCGATTTTTAAGCTCTGCAATAGGAGTGGTCGCAGGTGGAAATAGTTCATTGAAGTCACAAAGAAAGCTAGAGAGTGAACCTAGATAGGTTGACATTGAATCCTTAACCTAATGGGTACTGAGGATGATCATAAGATCTTGACAAACCTGATAGAGCTACCGAGAGGTATTTGTAAAGAGTTGTTGAGCCTGTGTCCAAACAGTTTTACAGGTTTTGTGAGTGCAGAAGACATCCCTAAGAAATGGATGGATGGTGGCTCGAATAATGCAACACAATTGAGCATCAACCTTTTTCCATAGAGGGCAATCGACGATTTGGATATCCTCTTCGATTTGAGTGAGATGTGTCTCATAACCCTATCCAACAAGCAAAAGCTCGATGTGAGAGATCCAAGAGGAGTAATTCTTACCATCCAGCTGCTCGAAAGGGAGTGGTACAGTGATACGGTTGGTAAAAATTGAAATATCCAGCTATGGAGTGTCGGAGATAGCTATTGATCATCTCGGTGAAAGAGGGCACACAGCGAAGAAAAGCTCAAGCGATACAAGAAGATAGGTGAGGATGGTGGAACTACAGGAAGGATAATCCCTGTCATCGCCAAATTGCTGATCTCTTGAGCTTCTTTCCATCGTCGGACTGCAGGAGAGGACGAAGGATGGTGTGCTCACGATGCAGGAAAACGCCAACGTCAATTCATGAAGAGGAGAGTAGGGAAGCAGCATAAGGCAGTTAGCGAAGAGGGGTTGCGATATGCATCCGAAGAGGCGTGCACGATGCTATAATGCAAGGAACGATTGTGAAAAAAAAGGGTTTGCCTCTCAACCTCACTCTTATACCATGTAGAAAAGAGAAACGAGAGGCATTAGGAAAAAATTTCCTCATGGATACTACAAGGTTATTGACTTTTATATGAAAGAGGATATACAACATAATTATAAAATTACCCCTAACTATATTTACAATATTCTAACAATATGCCAAAAAAATAAACTTAAAAACATTGGGAAAAAAATAATAATCAAAATAGAAAAAGGGATTTACCTCTAGATTTTCTATTTTCTTCAATTTAAAAGTTAGGGTTAGGATAGTGAAGAATACAATCTGACAAGAACTAAGAATATAAAAGAAACTTCAAAATTTTTAAGTGACGTGATTTTTTTATTGTTAATTGATTTAATTGTAAGATTATCCATTATACGCTAAAAAAATAAAAGGTTGGCTCATTATCAAATTTAATAGAAAGTTTAAATAGAAAAGCTAAATAATATGGAGGCTCCTAAAATAAAGAAGCCCAGGCAGAGGAGGTCAATCCTGTCACATTTATATTCCTTTCTTAGATGCACACGTGGGCATGAAAGGGCCCGCATAACATATTAAAACTGTAAATGAAAAAAGGGGCACATAATATATTAAAATTGTAACATACTCTCAGTGCGTAATACAAATGATGGACCATGATATTTTTGATGTAATGATTAAATATCAATTTTTAGAAATTAATGATCTGAGATTTATTCCACCATATATCTAATGTTTTTGTGTATATATTTATCTCTTTTTATATATGTAGGATACGTATTAAAGGGAAATATTAATATAGTAAATCTACATTGGAAATGAAAAGTAACTAAATGCGTGACTTTAAAAGTTGGCCAGAATACTTAGTAATGATAAGAAGAAGAAGCTAAAGCAATTAGGAAAGAAATGACAACAGTTATCACTTAATTAAAATTTTATCGAGCTTATGATTTCATCAAATAGGAGAGTTTTCGCTTGCACGTTAACAAAGATATGAAGAGGCCTCAGTCCACCTACACAAACCCTAATGATTTGCAACAAGTGCAAGGCAAAAATTTAATTGTGGCAAAAAAAAAAAAATAATTACGTTCGTCCTCAACGTCCCCGTCAATTCATCCCAAGATCAACACGAAGGAGATAAATCATGGACGGTTACTAACAAGGCAAAAATCTAATGTGGTAAAAAGGTGATTCGCTCGCCCCCAGCGCCTCCGTCAACCCGTCCCTACGCCAACACGGAGGAGGTAAATCATGGGTGGCTACTTGTCATTAGTGCAAATGATCAAGACATGGGGAAAGTTATACTCGGTCACGTCGAGTTTCGACCCCAAGACCTCATGTGGCAATACTCCATGTCTTAACTATCGCACCACCCCAAAGCAAAAATCTAATGAACTTTAGCTTAGTTGTTTTCATAAAAAGAGAGATTCAATAAATTTTAACATATAGAAAATAGTAATACTCGACAAACCAAAGAATCTAGTGATCTTCAAAATTATTCTACATTTTACAGTCAGGTTTAGTGGTAGAAGATTTTAGATTTAAGTTTAAAAAAAGATTATTTTAATTATTTTAGTAGAAAAATGAATTTAAACTGTAGTCTAATTGGTTAAGATATTCGGCTATCGTCCGATAGACTAGGTTCAAATGCCGACAATGGAAAAGAATACAAATTTTTTTTATTTTAGATTTAATAAATCTTTGTGCTGTTTCGTTAACAGAAAAAGAAAAAAACAATGCGTTTGTTTGTTTTTTATTAAAGTATGCATGCAATCAATCCACATCATTATTAAAAAGAAAAGTGATTGAATTTTCTTGGAAAAACTTTAACATTCCTCTGAATTAATATATATTTTTAAAAATTTAGTCCTAGAAGTTTAACAAAATTACATTTTTTCCTGACCTCAGAATTTGTCAATCTGTATCGAAAGTAAAATAAACAAAGTAGGTACAAAATAATTGAGATATCTTGACTTCTTGATCTTATTTTCTTAAAATTATATATATATATATATATATATATTCTCATTGTTTTTTATTTAAAAAGGAAAGGGATAATTAAAACACTAGTAATAGATTAAGAACACTAAACCATCCACAAACAATAATTCGCTGGATCGGTCGACAGACCGATCCAGGTGTGGCTGGAACAGAACGACCGCAGCTCCGATCGATCTGTGGATCGATCGGCAGGTTCGGTAGGTAGTTGGGAAGTTTAGTTTATAGTCCCTAGCTCAGTTGGGATGTCCAGTTTCCCTCCCCTAGCATGTGTACAACTCTTAGGTACACCTAGAACATTCAGATTAGTTTTTCAAAGATAATAGTTAGCAAAATTTTAATTAGCCCAGCTTTCCGCACAGTATAGTTTAGCATTAACTATAGCGATTCACCTTACAGCCTAGTACCCAGAAGGTGGGTCGTTACAGAATTTGTCAATCTGTATCGAAAGTAAAATAAACAAAGTAGGTACAAAATAATTTTATATATATATATATATATATAAAATAAACAAAGTAGGTACAAAATAATTTTATATATATATATATATATATATATATATATATATATTCTCATTGTTTTTTATTTAAAAAGGAAAGGGATAATTAAAACACTAGTAATAGATTAAGAACACTAAACCATCCACAAACAATAATTCGTTAAATTATAATAATAACAAAAGATATTAACAATTCCCATAATTTGATTTCTGCCGTCAACGAAAAGGCAAAAAAGACACAATTGCGTTTGCCGGGAGTCGAACCCAGGTCTATTGCTTAAAAGGAAATTATCGTAACCGTTGGACTACAAATGCTACTTTTATGATTTAGATAATTTATATAAGATGAAAATATAATTAAAAAATCCAAGCGGAAGAGTGCTTATTTTCCATTTTTTTTTTCATCGTATTATTTCACTAAGTCTGAGCCATCGACAGATTGATAAAATAATAAATTGCTTGCTTTTCATTTCTGGCGTCAAAAAATAAGCAATTGCGTCTGCCGGGAGTCGAACCCGGGTCTATTGCTTGGAAGGCAATTATCCTCACCGTTGGACTACAAACGCATGCATGTGGGACTATTTCAATATATTTATATAATATAAAATCATAATAATAAATCCAAGCAGAAGAATTTTAAATTAGGAAATATATGCGCATCTATCATTGCTATTTAACAATTAACAAATATATTACATTCCCACGGATCTTTTGAAACTTGATTAAAAAAAACATAGTTAGACATTTTATTTTAAAAAATTTACGGGGCAAAAATAAAAACGAATTTAAACAACACCAATATAATGAATTCAAATTTTACCTTAATAAGATAATTTAATTAATCATGAATTAAAATTATCCTCTACAAATTTAAAATTATCAAAATATATTGAAAGATTTTAGATTATTGTCATAAAAGATTATCTATTCATCTCTTTACATATTTCCAAAATATCCTCTTAGATTATCAATAGATCCTATAAATACGAGTTCTTGGATATTTTATTGTGAAGGATGATTTTTTTTATTAGAATTTTTCAAAAATAATTTTTTTACCTTATGATCATGATACATTCATCTTTTTTTGTTATAAAAAAAAAATAGGATCATACAATTTATATACACTTTACGTCGATTAATTTTAAGATATTTAATTTAATCTTATAAAAATTTTCTATCCATTGTAAATCAGAAAACGTTCATATCAACCAATTTATTAACCTAGCACCATTAAAAAAATATTTATCTATTAATTCATCAGTTTACTGGTACTCATTTCTTATAAAAGTCTCCGAAAAACTTTGCTCTGAATTAATATATTTGTATATATAGTTTTCTAACCAAGGATTTTAACAAAATTACATTTTTCTTCCTTACCTCGGAATTTGTTAATCTGTATCAAAAGTTTAAGGTTTAAAGTAAACAAAGTAGGTACAAAATAATTGATACTTGACTTCGTCACGTTATTTTCTTAAAATATAAAAATATGTAAAAAAGTTTTTGAGAATCAATGGATAATTATAATATTACTGGGAGTATCCGTGACTATAGAATTTATCAAATTTATCAAATTTATCGATAAAATATATATACAACATATTATTCCGTTAATATATTTTTTTAATATTATCGGTGAAATTTAACTTCCATAGGTAATTATATTAATTTATGAAAAAAGGGACTACCGATAGAATTTTAATTTCATCAGTAAATTATTTTCGGAATTTTCGATGGAATCCTATTACCTGACGGAATTTTGAATTCCGTCGAGAAATCCCGACAAAAATAGGATTCCGTCATAAATCTCGAAAATAATTAGAGCGTGTGTGCCCTTCCTTCCTTACGCACGTGTTTCTTTGTGTCTGAAGGTGATTTTCTCCGGTAATCTTTGGGTAATCTCTCCTTCCCTACTTTTTTTTTTCTCCTTTTCCCAATCTCCTCTGGCTGGCAGCATTTCTAGGTTTCCGCCCGCCAACACGCGGCTGCCTGTGTTTGTTTGTTGCAAGCATTTTCGATCGTTAGCCGCATGCTGGAGGCTTTGCCAACCACTAGCATAAGGCCGATGGCAACGTAGCCGGCCGTCAAGTGGTCTTGTTGCAAGCTTGCAACTACAAGCTTGATTCACCGCATACTCTTTTGCTATGTTTGTTTGTGATTAAATTTTACTATATTTTAGTTTTTATGTAGTATACTACATTTACTGTTCTTCTTCGGCTAGACTACTCTTCTTCAGGTATAATTTAATAAATAGTAATTATATGTTATTTTATATGATTTATTTTAGATGTACTCGAAAAATAACATTGTTTGTTATTTATTTGATCTGAAATCTATGTTTTTTGTGATTTAGGTTGATACATACTATAAGTTAAATATATGGAAAAACAATCTAAGTTTCTTGTGATTCCCTATGTTGAATGTTTAATAGAAAGTGAACATTATGTCTGATCTAATCTATTAAGTTGTTAAATGAAAACTACCCCTACTATATTATTTTTGATTGCTTTATTTAAACTTAAATCAAATTGTACCAATTTAATAGTGTTTTAAATTGTATTCTCATTAGGTGATAATGTCTATGAATAAAGTTTGGATGTACAATATTAGAAAATGAATTTATTAGAGATAATTTTATTGTTAAAATTGAAGAGTTTGTGAACTTTGTTAAGAGTCATCCAGAATGTATGAATGGTGCCGAGTTATGGTGTCTGTGTAATCATTTGAAATGTAGAAATAGAGCCTTCCTTGATGAGAATACCGTGAAAGTACATATATGTAGAAATAATTTTATATCAAATTACTACAATTGATATTGTCACAGAGAATCTTATTTGTATAAACCAATTGAGTCTTCTAGTGGTTTGTCATCTGGCACAACTTTACTATGCCTGAATCATCAATCATTGATGTTCTAATGCAATCAATGATTCACAATATGATGAATGTTGCAGTTAATTATTTCAATAGAGATGAAATAACAACACATGAGTATCAACAACTATATGAAATATTAAAGGCTAATGAACGAGAAGTATGAGAAGACATTCTCTCTGGTCATTCTCAACTATCAACTACTGCAAGGTTATTGAATATAAAATAAGAATATTATTTTTTAGAAAGATGTTATAATGATATATGTCAATTGATGTCAGAGTTACTTCTTGTTGATAATATAATGACTGATAGTTTTTATAAACAACTGCATAATATTTTGGAATGAAGACAACGATTTGAGTGAATGAAATATATACTTATCCTCGTTATAACCATCGTACTCACATACTAGGGAAGAAAAGGAAAAATATTACTTGGAAAGTGATGTATTACTTTCCTTTAACCGCTAGACTTCACCGCTTGTATGCATCTCCTGCTACAGCTTACCACATGATGTAGCATCATGAACATGAGCATGAAGGAGGTATTATCTGTCATCCTTGTGATTCCCTTGCATGGAAATATCTTGATATTGTATTTTCTGTTGGGAGATTGTTGGTGCAATATTCCTCAGGTCAAGGTTGACCTAGTTTGACTGAGCTTGAATTGGGTCAAGCTCGAGTCTTAATGTTTATGTTTTGATGGTTTGACAATACATGTTAACAATACATGTTTGACAATACATGTGGACAACACATGAAGATTGTAGGTGCAATTGTTCATGTGGGGAGATTGTGAAGGAGAGTCAAGTAGGTCAAGGTTGACTGGATACTTTACTGGAAATCCTAGTGAGTGAAGCTAGGTGAAAGTCCTGGTGAGTGAAGTCAGACAAATGGAAAGTCCTAACTTGGAGGTTAGGCAAAGGAAATCCTAGTGAGTGAAGCTAGGTGAAAGTCCTGGTGAGTGAAGCTAGGCAAATGGAAAGTCCTAACTTGGAGGTTAGGCAAAGGAAGTCCTGGTGAGTGAAGCCAGGTGAATGACCTAGTGAGTGAAGCTAGGCAGTGAGGAAATCCTAGTAAGTGAAGCTAGGTGAAAGTCCTGGTGAGTGAAGCCAGGTGAAAATCCTAGTGAGTGAAGCTAGGTGAAAGACCTGGTGAGTGAAGCCAGGCAGAAGGGAAGTCCTGGTGAGTAAAGCTAGGCACGGGGAAATCCAGATGGGTCAAGATTGACCAGACATCTGGTGAAAGTCCAAGTAGGTTAAAGGGATTGACCGGATACTTGACACGAGGAAGAAAAGCCCAAGTAGGTCAAAGGCATTGACCGGATACTTGGCAAGAGGAGAAAAGTCTAAGTGGGTCAAAGGGATTGACCAGACACTTGGTGAGAGAGTCCTAGCTGGTCAAGGGTGACCGAATGCTAGGTTTTATGTACCAACAAGTCATGGTTGACTGGATGTTGGTTTAGGGGGTTTTGGACTTGGTTTTGGGCAAAAACCAAGATCTGGATCGATCAGCCGATCGATTGGATCATGCCCAACCAATTGGCTGATCGATTGGGCGAGTCCTCGCGACAAGCCTTCTCCCAATCGATCAGTGGATCAATTGGGGAGAAGCATCGCGCGAACAGAACATCTCTGGATCGATCAGCCGATCGATCAAGAGCCCCCAATCGATCAGGCGATCGATTGGGAAGCTACGATTTCGCGCGATAGGGTCTGGATCTATCGGCCGATCGATCCAGGTGTTTTCCCGAGAGCACAGAGGCGCTCTGGATCGATCGAACGATCGATCCAAAGCCTCCCCGATCGATTGGGAGCAATCCAATCGATCGGGATCCGACCGTTGGCATCATATTTAGCTGCAAGCATTCGATTCCTTCGGTAGAACTTACACTGTTCATCTCAGATCATCACAGCAACTTCAGAGCTCCTCCACAAAGTTCAGATCGTCAGTTCTTGAAGGTTCTTGTCGGTTTTCCAAGTCAAGAGGTGGATCTACAACTGAAGAAGAAAGCTAGGGTTAGGGTTCCTTTGTAAGCTTGTGCTATATTTTTGTTTCCCTTTCCCTTTCTTCTTGTAGTGTGAACTTGTAGGGCTTCTTCGCCTTCGGTAGTTACCGAAAAGGAGTGTTTTATTAGTGGAGGGTGCGTGAGTGTGTGGATCCTTGGACTAGTCACCTCTTCTTGAGGTGGATACCAAGTAAATCCTTGGTCTTAGCGTTGTGTTTGTTTTCTTTGTATTTTCCGCTGCATATCTTTGAATAAACAAGCAACGAAGAGCACGACAAGCGCACAGAGCTATTCACCCCCCTCTAGCTACATATTTGGTCTTAACAAGTGGTATCAGAGCGAGGTTGCTCTTCACCGGAATCATCGCCGGAAGGGGCAAAGCTAGAGGGTGAAGAAGTTGGAGCAATTCTACAAGTCAAAGACTTCATCACAAGAAGCTCAACTTCAAATGGAATTCTGAGATAGACTCGGATTCGACACGAGGGTGCCTCCACCATTCACCATGATAAGCTTCAATCTTTGGTGGTTAAGAATCGAGAATTTCTTAATGGTGGAGATAGAGCAATGGTTTGCTCTCATGGAAGGTTTCGAGACTCCAACAAATTCCAAGGGCAAAGTCCTCAAGAAAAGCAAATGGAGCCAAGAACAAATCCAAAGATGTGAGGCAAATGATAAAGTGACCAAGCTTTTGATCAATCTATTGCCTAGCCACATTCTTGGAAAAATTGGAGAGTTCAAGGATGCCAAGGAGATTTGGAGCAAATTGGCATCAATTCATGAGATCCCCTCTACTGTACCAGACCAAGAAAAATCCAAAGAGGGTGACTTATTGGATCAAAATAAAGAGCAAGAGGACTCCGAAGTTGAGAGATGCTCAACTTCCGAAGAAGAGGAAGTCCAAGAAGCTTCATCTTCAAAGGAATGCAATGAAGAAGGCAAAGAGGGAGCATACTCCGTGTTCCATGTACAAGATGATGATGAGGAAGCCTCCACCTCTGGGATTGAGAGGGAGCAATTTTCATTGACACCAGATCAAGAGCAAGAAGAAGCCTCTGTTGGTTGCTACTCGGAAAACCTAATGGTTCCACTATACAAAAATTTTGTACAAAAGTCTGAACCTTTTCCTAGCTACCATGTGTTCTTTTAAATTAAACTTGGATCGCCTGCGGAACTTAACACGTTTGATCCAAAGTTTAATCTATTTGTTCTTTTAGGTTTTGACTTGGATCTCCTGCGGAACTTAACACGTTCGATCCAAATCACCTAAGTTATTAATTCCATTAAATATTAATTTCCATAATTGATTCCCAGTACTGACGTGACGAGGCACATGACCTTCTTGGATATGGGAGCAACCACCACCGACTAGACAAAACCTTTTAAGGAAAGCTAATATTTAATTTCCTAAAATAACTTTAGGTTAACCGAAAGGAACAATCAAATCACAAGGAAAAGAAAAAACAAAGAACACAACATCGAAAATAAATTTGAAATACTAGAATCGTATGCTTCTTGTATTTGGTATTATTTCCTAAAATAACTAGTATGATGCGGAAAGGAAAAATACTAGTTATACCTTTTAGAAAAACCTCTTGATCTTCTACCGTATTCCTCTTCTAACCTCGAACGTTGTGTGGGCAACGATCTTCCGAGATGAGAAGCCACCAAAGCACCTTCTTCTCCTCCTTGTAAGATTCGACCAGCTCAAGTGCACCTCCAAGGATGAAGAGAAAACACCACCAATGCTCCAAGGGATATAAGCTTTCTCTCCTTCTTCTCCAAGCTTATATCCGGCCATAACTTGATTTCCAAAAGGAAGAAGAGGTTCGGCCACAACAAGGAGAAGAGAAAGCTTGAAGGGGCCGGCCACACCAAGGAAGAAAAGAGGGAGAAGAATAATAGAAGTTGTGTCTCATGAAGGCACCCCAACCCCCTCTTTTATATTCCTTAGCTTTGGTAAATAAGGAAATTTAATTTCAATAAAATTTCCTTAACTTTCCTTCACAACAATTAATTAAGAAAAATTAAATAAAATTTCCTAATTAATTGTATGTGGCCGGCCACCTCATGGAGAGCAAACAAGTCAATTTTAATCAACAATTAAAAATTCCTTATTTGTCTTCGGAAATTTTAAAAAATAAAATTTCCCTTTAAAATCCCTTCATGGTTGATAAAAAGAAATTTTTATAATTTTAATTTTTCTACATGTGAATAATTTACAAAGAGAAAAAATAAAATATCTTTCCTATTTACAAATAAGGAAAGAGATCTAATCTCTTTTCTTAATCTTTTGTAAAAGAGATATTTTAATTTTAATTCTCTCTAATAAATTATATCTTCCACATAAGAAAATTTTAAAATTAAAATTCTTTTAAATTTAATGGGGGCCGGTCACCTAAGCTTGGGTTCAAGCTAGGGCCGGCCACCCATGAACCAAGGCTTGGCCGGCCCTAGCTTGAACCACAAGCTAGCTTGGCCGACCCCTATATCATGGGTACGAAGGTGGGTATAGGTGAGTATAGTACTCTATAAATAAGAGGCTACGATAGGGATCGAGAGGAGGAATTGGTTTTGGTCTCCCGATAAAATTAAGCATCCCGTGTTCGCCCCGAACACACAACTTAATTTTATCAATAATAATTCATTCCACTAGAGAACTATTATTGAACTACCGCACCAATCCCAAATTACATTTTTGGGCTCCTTCTTATTATGAGTGTGTTAGTCTTCCTGTGTTTAAGATGTCGAATGTCCACTAATTAAGTGAGTTACTGACAACTCATTTAATTAATATCTTAATCCAAGAATAGTACCACTCAACCTTATTGTCATGTCGGACTAAGTCCACCTGCAGGGTTTAACATGACAATCTTTATGAGCTCATCTTGGGGACATCATCAACCTAGATTTCTAGGACACAGTTTCCTTCTATAATCAACAACACACACTATAAGTAATATCATTTCTCAACTTATCGAGCTTATTGATTTATCGAACTAAATCTCACCCATTGATAAATTAAAGAAATAAATATCAAATATATGTGCTTGTTATTATATTAGGATTAAGAGTACACACTTCCATAATAACTGAGGTCTTTGTTCCTTTATAAAGTCAGTATAAAAGAAACGACCTCTAATGATCCTATTCAATACACTCTAAGTGTACTAGTGTAATTATATAGTCAAGATAAACTTATACCTAATTACACTACGACCTTCCAATGGTTTGTTCCTTTCCATTTTGGTCGTGAGCTACTGTTTATAATTTATAAGGTACTGATATCATCCTCTTCTGTATGTGGCACCACATACTATGTTATCTACAATATAAATTAATTGAACAACTACAACTAAATGTAGACAATTTGACCAAATGTGATTCTTTATTCAAAATAAATGTTTACAAAAGCTTAGGCTTTCAGTATACATTCCAACAGCCTCCGCATCCGGGTCAAAAGAAGAAGAGGATGAATAAGCTTCCACCTCCACAAGTCAAGACAAATCTATTGGAGGAGCATCAAGTTCGGATCAAGAGGAAGCTTCTACCTCCGAATCAAAAGGAGAAGATGCCACCCCTACAAGCAAAGGTATAACAATTTCAATAGAAAATAAAAAAAATCATATCATTTGCTTTGAGTGTAGGGAAAAAGGGCATTACAAAAGTAAATACCCTAAATTGGCCAAGAAGAAGGGCCAAGTGGCACAAAAGGGCAAGGAGAAGTCCAAGGAGACCGCTCCCGGAACAAAAAGAAGCAAGGAGCACATTGTGTGCTTTTTGTGCAATCAAAAGGGACATTACCGGAGTCAATGTCCCAAGGGGAAGAAGGCGGTCAAGGCTCAAGGAGGAAGCACACCTCAGGGGGAGTCTCCAAGGTAAAAAGAAAGGTATCATTTATTGAGCCTACTCCCTTGAACAATGGTAAAAAACATGCTAAGTCAAGTCTTTATCATTTTAATGTTATTTACCATAAGAATAGAGAGCACGATAGCATTAAGGAAAAACACATGGCTCTCCATGCTAAAACTACCACACCTAGGGTTAGGAAGGTAGATGGAATTTTAGGTAAGAACTCTAAGGATTTTAGCTACAAGCCTAGAAACAAAAATGCTCATGGACTTAATGGAAAACCAAAAACTAAAGACTTAGTGATGGAAAATCAAGTCTTGAGATCAAGACTTGACAAACTAGAAAAGACCCTAAAAAGGATGGAAAATATCCTTAAAGGGTAAAATAAGCAAAATCTAAGTTTAGGACAACAAGGGTCATCCAAGGGCCATAGAGATTTGGGATACAAACCTAAAATCAAAAAGGATGTACCTACTTACCATAGAGTTCCATATAGTTATGGAACAAACCCTAGGTCTAGTGGTCAAGTCAAGAATACTAGGGAGGCTATTCCTAAGAGTATTTTTGCAACAAATGTGGCTAAGACTTCTAAGAAGTCCAAGAAAGTCACAAAGAAGGTCACAAGGGAAGCAATCCCTAGGGTTGACCTAGAAAATGTGACCAAGGCTTCTAAGAAGCCAAACAAGGTCACTAGGAAGGTATCTAGGGAAGTTATCCCTAGTGAGTACCTAGAGCATTCAAGGAGCACCAATAGGTTTTGGGTTCCTAGGAGCATCTTCTCTATCTCATAGATGGGTTAGAGAGTGTCAACTCTAAGTGGAAGGGTAGTTAACCCAATCATGATGAAGTTGACACTCAAGGAGCATTTTCAAGGTTATTATTAACCTTTGAAAATGAAAAGGATAAAGGGTTTACTCTTGGAAAGAGTAAAATGTGTCATATTTTGAGAAATTGGATGAAATTTTAAATGACACAATTTGAGAAAATCATAAGAACTATCAAGTTGGGATTTTGGTATGTTCTTAGGAAGTTAAAGGCAAATTTAAGCCTTAACTCAATTGATTACTCTTTAAAAGAGTAACTTGTGCCAAAATTTGAGGAATATGCTTAATTTAAATTGGCACAAATTAGGAAAAACAAAATAAATGTCAAATTTAGTTTTTGACATTTTCTTGGGAAATAGTGGGCAATCTAGGGTTTAAATTTTTAAGTTAGCTAAGGGTTAAGGATACTTAGGTAGGTAATCTAGGTATTTTATCTATGCTAACTTGCCATGCTTTTCTTGCCCATTAAATGTCATGACATCATATTTATTTATTTGTGTTTGCACTCATGCCTTATTATGAAAAACACAAAAATATCATGTCATGTCATCCATACATCATATAGTTATAGGAAATTTTCTTTTGAAAATTATTTCTTTTTGATGTATGCCATAACATCATCATGCATCATTTTAATTCCTTGTTTATTAAGGACTAATGGCATTAATTAACAAGTAACATCCTTGGTGGATGTCTATAATTCAAAAATGTCTAGATAGATATGCATGATCCCTAGATTAGGGCAAAACCAAACTTTACATCTCACAAAAACCCATAAGGTGACTTGTATGTGTTTTAGTGCACATTAGATACAAGTGAGATGTTAGGATGATGAACAAAACTCAAGATATTAATTTAGTGCATTCTTTTGAGTTTTAAGTTCATCAAAACACATAGTTATGTGTTTTCCCATCATTGGGAAAGCTAATGTACAAGTCATGTGCATTAAGCCCAAGGAACATGGTGGGATATTGGTTTTTGAAAATTGTTTTAAAATGCTTTTGGAAAACCATTGGTGAAGGCTATTGTTTGATAGTAATGACCATTGAATAGTTAGGCACAAACTAGAAGAAAATACTAAAGTTTTTGTAAGTTTTCTAGTTTGTGTAAATCTTTGAAAATATGAAGTATTTTCTTATAAAACTATTTTTCCATGATAATATAATGCCCTAAATAGTGTCTACACAAATTTTCATGATTTTTAGAATTTTAGGGAATTTTTGGGGAGTTTCTGAAATTCACTGCAAGTGAATTTTAGAACTATCAGGCATTCAATCGATCACTTGATTGATTGAAGGGTCTCAATCGATCGGGCGATCGATTGAGAGCAAGCTTCTCGCGAACAGAAGCTTCCTGGATCGATCCACCGATCGATCCAGTCCTCCTGAATCGATCAGTGGATCGATTCAAGCTGGTTCAATCGATTGGGACCTAACTCCAATCGATTGAGGAAGCTAATTTTAGCTAGGAAAGCCTGATTTCAGCATTCCAAACCAAGTTTAGTCTAGAAAACCATTCCTAACCCCTCAAAATACATTTGTATACATAAAAAGGGTGTTTTCATGTTGAAAACAAGGATGGATTGGTTGAGGAAGACTAAATTGAAGTTTAGGTTGAGGTTTGGTTTCAATATTAAAATTTTGAACCTCAAACTTCTAAATTTGGGTTTCCTAAAGGTTTAGGGATTCCAAGTCATTGTTGGTGCAATGATAGAAGTTCACGACCATGTCTTTAGGGGGAGTTACTCTTTAAGGACATGAAAATTTAATTTTCATACACCTTGGAAGGTGGTTAACCTTCTTTCGTGAAAATGCTCAAAGTTGGGCATTTGACTACAATGGAGAGTGGATATCTTCATTGTTTAAGTCGTATATGCTCATGGATGAGTATTTGATAATAATGAAGGGTATGGAACCTTCATTTGAATCGTGTGTGATTATACCGGGTGGTATATGCTCAAGGTTGAGCGTTAAGGATAATGAAGGGTATGAGAACTTCATTATTGTGTTGTGAGCAATGATTGAAGTTGTGAACAACGTTGGGTAACTCTTCAGGGGGAGAGTTTGAATTTGATGTGTGCCCAAAGATGGGGAGAATGTATGGTTTTGATGTGTGCCAATAGGAGGAGAAATGTAGGGTTTAAGTTAGGACTTCATTATCTAAGAGGGAGTGTGCCCTCTTAGGAGGAGAATGAAGGGTGTAACTTATGCCTTCATTACCTAGTGGCATGAAGGAGGTTTAGGCTATGGGATTAGCCTAACTTAAAGAAGGTATTGTCAAACATTAAAAAGGGGGAGATTGTTGGTGCAATATTCCTCAGGTCAAGGTTGACCTAGTTTGACTAAGCTTGAATTGGGTCAAGCTCGAGTCTTAATGTTTATGTTTTGATGGTATGACAATACATGTTAACAATACATGTTTGACAATACATGTAGACAACACATGAAGATTATATGTGCGATTGTTCATGTGGGGAGATTGTGAAGGAGAGTCAAGTAGGTCAAGGTTGACTGCATACTTGACTGGAAATCCTAATGAGTGAAGCTAGGTGAAAGTCCTGGTGAGTGAAGCCAGGCAAATGGAAAGTCCTAACTTGGAGGTTAGGTAAAGGAAATCCTAGTGAGTGAAGCTAGGTGAAAGTCCTGGTGAGTGAAGCCAGGCAAATGGAAAGTCCTAACTTGGAGGTTATGCAAAGGAAGTCTTGGTGAGTGAAGCCAGGTGAAAGACCTAGTGAGTGAAGCTAGGCAGTGAGGAAATCCTAGTAAGTGAAGCTAGGTGAAAGTCCTGGTGAGTGAAGCCAGGTGAAAATTCTAGTGAGTGAAGCTAGGTGAAAGACCTGGTGAGTGAAGCTAGGCAGAAGGGAAGTCCTGGTGAGTGAAGCCAGACACGGGGAAATCCAGATGGGTCAAGATTGACCAGACATCTGGTGAAAGTCCAAGTAGGTCAAAGGGATTGACCGGATACTTGGCACGAGGAAGAAAAGTCCAAGTAGGTCAAAGGCATTGACCGGATACTTGGCAAGAGGAGAAAAGTCCAAGTGGGTCAAAGGGATTGACCAGACACTTGGTGAGAGAGTCCTAGCTGGTCAAGGATGACCGGATGCTAAGTTTTATGTACCAACAAGTCATGGTTGACTGGATGTTGGTTTAGGGGGCTTTGGACTTGGTTTTGGGCAAAAACTAAGATCTGGATCGATCAGCCGATCGATTGGATCATGCCCAACCGATCGGTCGATCGATTGGGTGAGTCCTCGCGACAAGCCTTCTCCCAATCGATCAGTGGATCGATTGGGGAGAAGCATCGTGCGAACAGAACAGCTCTGGATCGATCAGCCGATCGATCCAGAGCCCCCAATCGATCAGGCGATCGATTGGGAAGCTGCGATTTCGCGCGATGGGGTCTGGATCGATTGGCCGATCAATCCAAGTGTTTTCTCGAGAGCACAGAGGCACTCTGGATCGATCGAACGATCGATCCAAAGCCTCCCCGATCGATTGGGAGTAATCTAATCGATCGGGATCTGACCGTTGGCATCATATTTAGCTGCAGGCATTCTATTCCTTCGGTAGAACTTACACTGTTCATCTCAGATCATCACAGCAACTTCAGAGCTCCTCCACAAAGTTCAGATCGCCAGTTCTTGATGGTTCTTGGAGGTTTTTCAAGTCAAGAGACGGATCTACAGCTGAAGAAGAAAGCTAGGGTTAGGGTTCCTTTGTAAGCTTGTGCTGTATTTTTGTTTCCCTTTCTTCTTGTAGTGTGAACTTGTAGGGCTTCTCCGCCTTCGGTAGTTACTGAAAAGGAGTGTTTTATTAGTGGAGGGTGCGTGAGTGTGTGGATCCTTGGACTAGTCACCTCTTCTTGAGGTGGATACCAAGTAAATCCTTGGTCTTAGCATTGTGTTTGTTTTCTTTGTATTTTCTGCTGTATATCTTTGAAGAAACAAGCAACGAAGAGCACGACAAGTACACCGAGCTATTCACCCCCCCCTCTCTAGCTACATATTTGGTCCTAACATTTTCCTCCTTTGAATGAAACCACGTAATGTGAGATTGAGACTTTCCATAGATGGATTTTAGCATTTGGTCAATCAGGGCAACAATATTCATCTTGGCCAGTTATATTAATACCGTATAATTTACTACCATGGATGTATATGATAGACGAATTTATGTTTTTTATTGTGTTAATTCCTAGTCCAACCAATCCTAAAGAGAATATTGATGTTTTTTGCAACCTCTGATTACTGAGTTGAATGAACTATAGAATGTAGGGTCGGTCACTTATGATGTTGTAAGTAAAACTACTTTTAGATTGCAAGTTTCATTATTATGGACGATCAGTGATTTTTCAGCATACTCAATGTTGTCGGGATGAAGCACAACTAGTTAATTATCATGCTCACACCGCATTATAGATCCTGATGCATTTTCATTACCTTCTAGTGGGAAGATATCTTGATTTGATAATCACTGTAAATTTTTACCTGTTGATCACCCATTCAGGCGAAATAAAAAAAAATTCCTAAAGAATATTATAGTCAGAAAACCTCCTCCAACAGTTCAGGCTTCAGGTGAAAAAAGCATTGAACAAATAGACAATTATGGATTTCTACCAGTATTTTAACCTAGTTCCAATGAGTTAAATAAATACATTATTAGGATGTGCTAGTGTGGTTGGAAGAAAAGGAGTATTTTTTAAGAGTTGTCGTATTGGAAGTATCTACTTATTCGACATAATTTAGATGTCATGTATATTGAAAAAAAATCTTTAATAATATCTTCAACACTGTGATGAACGTGTCTGGAAGAACTAAAAACACTATAAAATCATGTGAAAAATTAAAAGAACTAGTCAATAGACCAAAGTTGCATCAGGATGAAACAACCAATAGATTTCCAAAAACTTATTTTACATTGGACAAAGATGGTAAGCAAGGTTTATATAATTAGTTGAAAGAAATCAAATTTCCAAATGGGTATATCTCAAATATGGCTCGATGAGTGAATATGAATAAGTTAAAGATGTTTGAAATGAAGAGTTATGATTGCATGTATTCATGTAAAGACTTATTCCAATAGCTTTCCATCATTTACTTCCACATAATGTTTGGTAAGCACTCACAAAATTGAGTTTATTTTTCAGAGATTTGACAGCGAGGTGTATTATGATGGATGATATGCTTTGGCTAGAAATGGGCATTCCTCTCATTCTATGTAAGCTGGAGCGCATATTTCCATCAAGTTTTTTTTATTCAATGGAGCATCTACCAGTATATTTACTATATGAGGCACAAATAATTGTTCCTATGCAGTATAAATGGATGTATCCATTCAAATGGTTTTTGAGGAAATTGAAGAATAATATTCGTAACAAAGAAAAAGTTGAGGAGTCAATATTTAATGCTTATTTGGTTGAAGAAACATCTTTTTTCTACTCCTATAATTTATTGGAACACTTTGGAGCTAGAAGGGGGGGGGGGTGAATAACTTCTTATGTTTGATCGATGAACTCCTTCTCGGAACAATCGGAGGTGGAGAAACCTCGTACAAGACTCTCACAAGCATACAACTCAAAATAAGAAGTAAATACAGGATAATACAAATGAAAACCTTCTTGCTTGATCTCTTGTAGCTTGTAGATGCCTCTTGACTCTTATAAGTGCAGCAACACTTGTCCCCAAGATGCTTCAAGAACTAGCAGAAGAATCATGAGTTTAGTGGAGAAGATCTCGTGTGACCGCTGCTTCATTTGAACTTGCTGTCGCCTTTATATCACACGTTAGATCCCAGTGATCCCAACCGTCCAAAGCATGCATCCTGCGTAATAGTCATATCCCAATCGATTGGGGAGGCTTTGATCAATCGATCGATCGATTTAGAGTGCCTCTGTGCTCTCGCAGATAAGCCCTGAATCGATTGATCGATCGATTCAGACTACCTTGCAATCTTGCAAGAAAATAATCCCCAATCGATCGATCGATTGATTGGAGTATCCTAATCGATCGGCTGATCGATTGGGGAGCACACTATGCTCTTCGCGTGAGCAGCCTCCAATAGGTCGGCTGATCGATTAGCATAGCCCTAATTGATCGACTGATCGATTGAGCTCTGGTTCAATCGATCGCTAATCGATTGACCATCCCTAACTTGACTAACTCAAGTATAGAATTCTCATACCCAACATCTGGTTAACCATGACCTATTGAGACTCGCCCATGCTTAGCATCTGCTCAACCTTGGCCTGCTAGGACTTTGTCACCAAGTGTCCGGTCAATCCTTTGATCCACTTGCACTTTTCTCTGCGTTTCAAGTGTCCGGTTAACCTTGACTCACTTGGACTTACTGTCTCATGTCAAGTGTGTGGTCCTCCATGACCCACTTGGACTTCCAAACACCAGGTGTTCAATCACCCTGAACCCGCTTGGATTTCCACAAGCCTGGCGTCACTCACTAGGACTTTCCTATCACCTAGCTTCACTCATTAGGATTTTTCTTCTGCCTAGCTTCACTCACTAGGACTTTCCCACCAAGTGTCCTGTCAAGCACTAACCCACTTGGATTTTCATCTTCTGCCAACCTTCCCATTGGACTTCTCTTGCCTAATCTCTAATTAGGACTTTCTAGTCAAGTATCTAGTCAACCTTTGACCTACTTGAGTCTTCTTCACATTAAATTGGTCAACTTTGACCAATCTCCCCAAACGGATGTTTGCTCATGCAATCTCCATACATTGTCAAAACAATCTTTATATATTGTCAAAATTCGAAACTCACACACTACGACTCAAGATTGAGCCAATTCAAGCTTAGTTAACCTGGTCAACCTTGACCTAGGAGAATTACATCAATAATTTTTCCCTTTTTAATGTTTGACAATACATTTAAGTTAGGCTAATCCATAGCCTCAACTTCCTCTTCATGCCAAAGTATAAATGAGGATTTTTCTTCATTCTCTCCCTTTCCTAGAGGGCAAACTCCCACTTTGGGTAATGAATGTCTAACTTAAACCTTACATTCTCCCCCTTTGGTATGCATCAAAAACTCTCCCACTGAAGAGTTATCCATACATTGTTCACAACCTTACATGTTGTTCACAACATCACAACGAAGGTCGTATACCCTTCATTATCTCTAATGCTCATCCTTGAGCATTAACCCACTTCACAATGCTCATCCTAGAGCATTCACACTCAAACAATGAAGATATCCAATCTTCCATTATTTTTCAATACTCAATCTTGAGCATTCATCATAATGAAGGTTTTACAAACTTCCCGTGGTTTCAAAAATTATTTTCATGTCTTTAAGGAATATCTTCCCTTTAAAACATGCTCTAAATTTCTATCATTGCACCAACAATGACTTGAAATTTCTAAAACTTTAGGAAATTCAAATTTTGAAGTTCTGAGGTCTAAAATCCAATAGTGAAACTAAACCTCATCCCAAACTTTAAATTAGTATTCTTTAATCAATCCATTCTTGTTTTCATTAAGAAAACTACCCTTATATGTTCAAAAATAAATTTCATAGGGTTTAGGATGGTTAATATGACTAAAAATGACTTAATGGGCTAAAATCAGACCCTTTCAGCCAAAATCAGCCTTTCAATCGATCCACTAATCAATTTTGCGAGTTTTTGTTCATGAAAAATACCATTGAATCGATCACCTGATTGATCCAGGTAGGGTCAATCGATCGACTGATCGATTCAGTGAGCTTCTACTCACGAGAAAATCCAGTTCAATCGATCGGTTGATTGATCGAACTCTCCCAATTGATCGGCTAATCGATTGGGTTTCTAATTTCTTGAAATCAAATTTTAGCCAAAATTTAGAAATACCTCAATAATTCTATAAAATTCTAAAAATCACAAAAATTCTTATAGACATTATTCAAGACATATACTATCAAGGAAAAATAATTTTCTAAGAAAATAATTCTTATTTTGAAAGATTAACATAAAATTAGAAACTCTTGTAAACTTCAATGATTTTCTCTAGTTTATGTCAAACTTTTTAATGATGATTACTATCAAAAGAGAATCTATACCAAGGTTTTCCAAAAATAGTTTGAAATAATTTTCAAAACCAATTTCTAACCATGTTCTTTGGGATAAATGTACATGACTTGTATATTATCTTTCCCAACGATTGGATAACACATAACTATGTGTTTTGATGAAGCTAAAACTCAAATGGATGCATTAAATCAACATCTTGAGTCTAGTTCATCATCCTAACATCTCACTTATATCTAATGTGCACTAAAATTCATACAAGTCATCTTATAGTCTTTGTGAGATGTAGACTTTGATTTTACCCTAAACTAAGGGTTCATGCATATCTATCTAGGCATTGTAAACTTGATCATCCACATAGGATGACACTTGTTGATAAATTCCTTTACCACACCTGTTGGTAAATATCATTGTCCTTAATTACAAGGAATTTAAAATAATGCATGATGACTTATGATATACATCAAAATGAGTAATTTTTAAAATAAAAACCTACTATAAGTATATGATATATATAAGACATGACATAGTATTTTTATATTTTTTTTATTTTTCATAATGAAATGAATGCGAAATATGATGTCATGACATATGATGGGCAAATAATAATGGTAATTCAGTATAAATAAATATACCTAGATTATTTAAGTATCTCTAGATCTTTGCTAATTTTAAATTAATCCTAGATTGCCCTTATCTTCCTAAGAAAATGCCAAAATCTCATCTTGACATTTCTTGACTCTTTCCTATTTGTGCCAATTTAAATTAAGTCCAATTACTCAAATTTTGATACATTTTACTTTTTCAATGAGTAATCATTTAATCCTTTTCATTTTCAAAGTGTAACAATACCTTAAAAATGACTTCCAAGTATTAACTTTTTCAAGGTTATGTTAACTATCCTAGAGAATATATACTGAATGACCCACCATGAGAATATTTCATAGATCATTATATGAGTGTCATAAACATTCTCATGTGACTATTGGTATGAATATGTTAGGATCCTTAGCGGCCGGCTAGAGAAGGAGTGAATTGCCCCTGCATAAAAACAAAACAAAAAGACCTTTCTCGAATTTATAACTTAATTAAAACACTTGTATAAACATAGCAATAATAATAAACTTAAAAGACAAAACTCAACAGATTTACTTGGTTACAACTAAGGAAGTTGTTAATCCAAAGCAGATGAAAAAGCACACTAAAAATCTCCTCTGGGCAAAGAAGCCTCTTACAACATTCAAAGCTCACAAAACAAAACTAAACTCAAACAAACTCAAGCACAAGTATTGTTACTCTATAATTCTTGTTGTTGTTAGGTTCTAGGAACAGGGCTACTTATATAGCTCTACTCGAGACACCTGGAAGGGTTCTAGATGCCTAGAATGGGATAAAATTCTATCCCTAATGCAACATTCAAATGCCACATCGAAATGGCTAAGAATTGGGTTTCGGGCGCTCGAAGTTTGGGCGCCTCGGACTGGTCCGGGTGCCCCGAGGCCAAAAATCAGCTTTTGTTGATTTTTGGTCCCGGTCTCCTACTCCGGTTTCGCTCGCATCAGTTTAGGTCTTCCACTCCGGCTTCGCTCACTTGGGTGATTTCGGCCATCCGGAATAGGGCTTACCCGAACCTAACTTCCAGCCTTCTAAAGTAAACTTCTGCTCCGACTTCTCGTCCCTCGGAATTGCTGCTTGCTTCTTTCTCGTCCGCCAATGTACTCTTCCACAGCTTTTCGTCCCTCAGACAGCTACATCTTTTTCTCCTCGAGCAATCTTCTGCTCTGGCTTCTCGTCCCTTGGAAACACTACATGCTCCCTTCTCATTCGTCGGTGTACTCTTCCGCAACACCTCATTCCTCAGATGCACTGAGCCCGTCGGCTCTCTCCCATGTTGTCCTTCTCGCCAGCTATGTCTTTCGCTCGACTTCCTATGCTCCTAAGTTCCTGCACACTTAGACACAGGGTTAAAGACAATAAGACCTAACTTAACTTGTTGATCACATTAAAACTACCTTGGGGTACCAGCAGAATAGTCCTTAGACCTAAAGTCACTACGGTTCCCTACATAAGGTATTGTATACTTTAGATTCGAAAGTCTGGTAATAAGCTCCTTGATCCTCGAGTGAAGATGTGCTATAGTTTTGTCTTCTTCTAATCGGAGGCTGCTTATCTGGTTGCGAAGTAAGTTCCGTCTCGCAAGTTTCACCTCCGAGGTTCCTTCGTGAAGTTTCAGGAATTTTTCTCAAAGCTCCTTGGTGGACTTGTAAGCTCCAATCTGGTTGCCTTCTTATGGCGGTAATATGCTCAACAAATAAAACTCTACTTTGTCGTTTGCCATGAAGTCGGCTTATTCCTTCTTCATCCATTGATACTTTTCCTTGCCCTCGAGTGCTTCAAAACCAAATTCCATTATTAATAATAAATTGAAGTCTATTTTAAAAAATACCTCCATTCTCCTTTTCCAGCTCGTGAACTCCCCCTCGAACTTTGGTAGATAGATGATTGGTCTGGCCATCTCGTGTGATTCGTTCGGCAGCTAGTCCTCCTGAAGCGTCCTGACTCTGATACCACTTATTAGGACCCTTGGCGGCCGGCTAGAGGGGGTGAATAGTTCCTACACAAAAATAAAACAAAAAGACCTTTCTCGAACTTATAACTTAATTAAAACACTTGCATAAACATAGAAATAATAATAAACTAAAAAGATGAGGCTCAACAGATTTACTTGTTGCAATCGGGGAGGTTGTTAATCCAAGGCAGATGAAAAAGCACACTAAAAATCTCTTCTGGGTGGAGAAGCCTCTTACAGCATTCAAAGCTCACAAAACAAAGCTAAACTCAAATAAACTCAAGCACAAGTGTTGTTACTTTATAATTCTTGTTTTTATTAGCTTCTGGGAGTAGGGCTGCTTATATAGCCCTGCTCAGGGTGCCTAGAAGAGTTCCAAGAGCCTAGAATGAGATAAATTCTATCCCCGACGTAACGTTCAAATGCCACATCGAAATGGCTAAGAATTCGGTTCCGAGCGCCTAGAGTCTGAGCGCCCCAGACTGGTCCGGGCGCCCCCAGTCCGGGCGCCCTGGATTGGTTTGGGCACCCTAGACTGGTCCGGGCGCCCCGACCAAGTCCGGGCGCCCCAGTCTGGTTATGGTGCCCCGGGGCTAAAAATAAGTTTTTGTTGATTTTTAGTCCCGGTCTCCTGCTTTGGTTCTGCTCATATTGATCTGGGTCTTCCACTCTAGCTTCGCTCACTTGGGTGATTTCGGTCATCCAGAATAGGGATCACCTGAACCCAACTTCTGGCCTTCTCGAGCAAACTTCTGCTCCGGCTTCTCATCCCTCAGAATCGTTGCTTGCTTCCTTCTCGTCCACCAGCATACTCTTCCACAGTTTTTCGTCCCTCGGACAGCTGCGTCTTTTGCTCCTCGAGCAATCTTCCACTCTGGCTTCTATTCCCTCGGAAACACCACATGCACCCTTCTCATCTACTGGTGTACTCTTCCATAGCACCTAGTCCCTCAGACACACCAAGCCCATCGACTCTCTCCCGTGCGTCCTTTTCGTTAGCTGCATCTTTCGCTTGACTTCCTGTGCTCCTAAGTTTCCGCACACTTAGACACAAGGTTAAACACAACATGACCTAATTTAACTTGTTTGATCACATCAAAACTACCTTGGGGTACCAACAGAATAGTTCTTAGACCTGAAGTTACTACGGTTCCCTATATAAGGCATTGTATACTTTGGTATCGGTAAATGTCACCTATAATAGGGTGGACTATAAAGTCAATCACCGGGTATGCAATAACTTATGCAGAGGGATGTGAGTAATGTAGATGGGATCTATCCCTTCCATATGACTAAAGTGATATCTGTGAGCCCCTTGCTTAGTAGGACACAAGAAAGTATGGTCATGCTCAAATGAGTCAATATGAGATGTTGAGCTTATTTGATTGAGTGTGTCTACTTAGAGATCAAGAAACACAAAGATTGATAAGAGGATGACACGATCTATGCCTTATTGATCAATCTAGATATCAAGGATAGAAGGATTGAGTCATACAAGACAATAGCCATAGAAAGGTTAAGTCAGATCTCGACATTCTCGTCACTTGGGTAGTAATGATGTCTTGCTAGATGTCACTCATTGTTTATGTATCTAAAATATTGATTTGGATACATTTCTAATATTACTAGAACCTATTAAGTCACACACAAAGAACAAGTTGATTTAGAGATGAGTTCATATGATGGATCATTGAATTAAATCTAATCCGAATTAGACTCATTGAGTTAGACTTAATTGGATCTAATTATTGGATTGAGTCTAATTTAAATTGGATTCATAGAGTCAATTTAGATTGATTTTCATGGAGTCAATTGGATTGATAAGGTTCAATGAGTTAGACTCATTGGGTGAACTCAAGTTCATCAAGGAAGATGAATGGTCAATTTTAAACTATTGGATTGAATGGTCAATTTTGAACCATTAGATTGAATAGAGGAAGACCAAAGGGCAAAACCCTTTGGTATTCCTTAGATGAATATAAATATGATTTATGAATGGAATTTTCATTAGATGAAAACTTGTTGTGTCCATTGGGATTCCTCCTCTTCTTCTTCCTTTACTCGGTCGAAACTCACCTTGTGGTTGCTAGCACAACCAAAGGTTGTTTCTTTCTCTATTTCATGAGTTTGTGAGACAAATGAAGGATTGTTCATGTAGATACCATAGAGGCATGGACACGTGATTGTGCTGAGATCCTAGCTACTAGGAGATCGAGTGCACGCACCAAAGGTATAACTCCCTATAATCATGAAATGTAGTATACTGTTTTTCCTTCTCATGGATCTTCTGGGAGAGGAACTAGATGATTTCCGCTATACTTTCTGCATTTTTAGCCCCCTAGTTCCCTACCCAAAGTACACCATTGTGGTTTAACCATAGTGGAGAAAGCATATAAGAAGATGGCTAAGGTTGAGCACTCTAGGAGGAGCTCAAAGAGTCAATTTGGGACTCATAGTCAATGGATCTCAATTGGATATTACTTAGAATTTTAGATTGATCATAGAATGTGCTAAAGGGTTTGTAGAAGAACTTGAGTAAAAAATTCAAGGAATTGGCACAATTGGGTTATGTGTTTCATGTATGAAAATATGAAATTAGGTTCATATTGTTGAAATAAGTTGAGCCGGCAAGAGGGGTGAATTGCCTAAAAAAATAAGATAAAAATAAAATCCTTCTCGATCTTTCAACTCAAATTAGTAGCACACTTATAAAAATAAAATTAAACAACTAATAAATTAAAGATATTAAGAAGTTACTTGGTTACAACATGGGTAGTTGTTAATCCAAGATAGAGGAAAGCACTGAAAAGATTTCCTTCATATAGGCGAAGAAGCCTATTATACTCGTTGAATGCTCAGAAATGTGCTAGAAAATGAATACAAGAGTTGTTACATTATTCCTAGATTTAGGAGTCTTTTTATAGCCCCTAAAAAATTCTATCTGAGGCTGAAAGGCACCTTCAACGGGGTGGAAGGCACCTCCAATGTGGTAATTTTATATGTGAGAAGATAAAGTTTTATCTTCACTAACGGTCACTGGGAAGACACCTTCAAGCTATTGAAGGCACCTTCACACTATTCATGGAAGACGCCTTCCATGGATTGAAGGCACCTTCGCACTATTTATGGAAGGCACCTTCCATGGATTGAAGGCTCCTTCGTACTGTTCATCAAAAGCGGTTCAACTTCATCTGCTGCTCCGACCTCTTGGGTAATTTCGATCGTCCGAAATAGGACTCATCCGAATTGATTTTATGGCCTTCGAGCAGTCTTCCGTTTTGGCTTCTCATCTCTCAGAAACATTGTGCGCCTCTTTCTCGTCCACCAGCGTACTCTTCCATAGCACCTCGTCCCTCTGAAGCATCGAGCTCGTTGACTCTCTTCCGTGTTGCCTTCTCACTAGCTACGTCTTTCGTTCGACTTCCTATGCTCTTAAGTTCCTATCACTTGGGCCTAAGGGTTACAAGACCTAGCCTGACTTGGTTGATCACATTAAAACTACCTTGGGGTACTTACAATCTCCCCATTTTTGATATGAACAACACAAGTTAAGTTAGGGTAATAACAAAAACAAATAATAACAAGGTAATCAAATTAATAATGTGCGAAAATTAAATAAATTGAATATGAATTACCCTCCCCCTAGACTTAATCTTTACTTCTCCCCCTTTGATCACATTAAAAAAAGGGTATGAAAAATACTCTAAAACAAAGTCTAAGGGAAAATACTCTTATCCAGAAAAATATAAAAGTTTAAGCTCCAAAAAATCTGGATTTATAAATGAATTTTGAAAAAAATAGTTTTAATTCTTGAAAAAAAAATTTAACAAACATATATAAGGCAGATAAAAATTTTCATATAAAGTTGAAAATTTAAAAAATTTTCTTACAGATAAGTGATGAAATTATTTTTTTTAAAAAATAACTTCTAATTAATATCTAACAAAATTTATGCAAAACAATTTATTTGAAAGCATTTTTATAACAATTAAATATTTAACAGTTAGTCAATTAAATATTCATTTAAGTAATTGACTTCAGGGCTATGGCGAGGCACATGGTCTTTTAGGTTATTAGAACAATAACCACTTCTAAACAAAGCTTTTTAAATAAATTACATTTTTAATTTTCTTTTTGAAAGCCCTAGGTCTAACTTTCAAAAATTTTAATTTAAAAATAGGGCATGCAAAAAAAAAAAAAAAACTAAATATGATTTTAGAACCCAAAATAGATTCATTCCTATAGAATTAATCAAAAATTTCTTAGGAATATATTTCTGTGATATTTTTCTAATTTGGCCCTTATGGTATTTAAAGTGTCAATTTAATCCATTAGATCTGTTGGATCGAGACCACGCTAGAGGGGGGGGTGAATAGCGTTCGTGGCTATTTCTTTCGATTCGTAAAACAAACGAGTAAAAGCGCAGCGGAATAAAGAAATAACAAACACAGAGAGACAGGAAGATTTACTTCGTTCGGAGCCTAAAGCGACTCCTACTCGAAGGCCCGCGATCCTTGATCGCTTTCCGTGGGCAACAACTATAAGCACGATAAAACTATTACAGATTAACTACAATTTAAAGCAGTAAACAGATTATACCGACAACAAAAGACTAAATCGAAGCTCCGGGTTGTCGGGGTGTCGTTGCAGCACTTTCTGGATCGAGTCGTTAGCAGCTTGTCGCAGGGAGATTACTTAGATTGTCGTTGTACTTGGTGCTGCACCTCGACCCTTCTTTTATATGAGGTTCCGGGCGCCTGGATCCCTTCCGGGCGCCTGGAGTGTGACGTGGCCAACCAACCAGGATGCTCCACGTGTCAACTTCGCGCAGGGGATAAACTTTGGTCCCGGGGCGCCCGGACCTGTTCCGGGCGCCCGGACCTCCGGGCGCCCGGATCCATCCCGGGCGCTCGGACAGCCTTTTTCCAGTAGGTTCCTCACCTGCAAACAAAGGTTAGTCCGAGCAAAATCCCCTGCAAGACAGTGTTAGAATAAGACAAAACATCGTAAAGAAGAATTGACAGTCTTCGGACTGTCCGAGTCTGACTTCGGATTTCCAACCGGAAATCCTAGGTTGACCCGACGCCTACTGTTCCCTCTACGGGGAACGCGTCCTCACCTACTCCACTCAGGAGATTTACCTGTTGCCAGTCGGTCCTCCAGATCGACTGGACTTTTGCTCAGCACTCGATGCTTCCGGACTTTCTGCTGGACATCCGCTTCCTGGCTAGTCCAGACTTTCACCTAGTTCGTGACACCAGGACTTTCCACCTAGGGTTACCACCCCTAGGACTTTTGCCTGAAGCCATCGACCTGCCAAGACTTTCCGCATAGGGTTACCACCCCCTATGACCTAGGGTTACCATCCCCTAGGGTTTTCCCTTTGCCTAACCGCAGCTAGGACTTTTCTCCACCTAGGGTTACCACCCCCTAGGACCTAGGGTTACCACCCCCTAGGGTTTTCACCTGCCTAACCGCAGTTAGGACTTTCCTGAAATACTCATTCAACATGTTAGATAACAGAGAATCTTAACTTTGAATCCCTTTGCCATTATCAAAACTTAGGTTCGATCGTCGGATGCTTCCTGCACCAACAATCTCCCCCTTTTTGATTATGGCAACAAAAATTCAAAGTTAAGAAAATAATGCCATTAAAAGATAAACATGAAAATACAAGCATAATGATAGTTAAGTGCAGAACTAAATTAAGTGCAGAGCTCCCCCTTAATATAAAGCTCACTTTTTTAAATTTGAATTTCTTTCAATTTTCTTTAATTCTTTGAATTTTCTTCTACTCTCCCCCTTTGCCATATATCAAAAATCAGTTGAAAGCAAGTTTTAAGATTTTAAGAAAATAATCTTTTTGAGAGAAGGAAGAAGAAGGCTTGTGAAACTTAGTTAATCGGAATATTTTTAACTTAGAAAAGTATTTTAGCATTTAGAGTTAAAATTTATAAGGGGGCTAAGTTTGAGAAAGTTTGAAGGTTGCTATATGAGTCACTTTAGCTAAGCCTTTTGTAAACAATGAATTTTGAGAATGTAGGTTCAGTTTAAAAGGTACTTAGTGTTAAAACTTAATTTTGAAAAGATAGGAGTAAGAATTTGTTCATACAAAGAGGGAGTGACTAAATGTTTAATTTAGGTTATTTATTTTAGCTGGTCTTTAAGTCCAAGCATGAGGTTAAATAGATTTTAAGTTATCCAGATTGTTTTGTTAAGGTATCAGAGCCCTAAAGTATGAGCATGCTCAAACTTCAAATCTCCATTTCCTTCAGGGTTAATTCCATGTTTTTCTAAGTCTAGTAAATTTAGGGGAGCAAAGGATTTTGAAATTAGTTTTCCAAATATTTTTCAAAGGATTTTGAAATAAGTTTTTCAAGTATTTTTCAAAGGATATTGAAATTAGTTTTTCAAATATTTTTCAAAGGATTTTGAAATAAGTTTTTCAAGTATTTTTCAAAGGATTTTGAAATAAGTTTTTCAAGTATTTTTCAAATGATTTTGAAATTAGTTTTTCAAGTATTTTACAAATGATTTTGAAATTAGTTTTCCAAAGATTTTTCAAAGGTTTTTGAATAAGTTTTCCAAATATTTTTCAAAGGATTTTGAAGCTAGTTTTTCAAGTATTTTTCAAAGGATTTTGAAACTAGTTTTTCAAGTATTTTTTCAAGTATTTTTCAAAGGATTTTGAAACTAGTTTTTCAAGTATTTTTCAAAGGATTTTGAAACTAGTTTTTGAAATTAAGGTTTAAAAGATTAAACTAATTTTGAAATTAAGGTGTAAAAGGTGTAAAATGATTTTTAAAATGATTTTGAAAGTTTTTTTCAAATAATTTTGAAATGAAGTTTAAAAAGATTTTTTTTTTTTAAAATGATTTTGAAAGTTTTTCAAATAATTTTGAGATGAAGTTTAAAAAGATTTTTAAAATGATTTTGAAAGTTTTTTCAAATAAATTTTAAAGAATTTTGAAATTAAGTTTTAAAGATTTTGAAATGATTTTGAAAATAATTTTGAAAGATTTTTCAAATAATTTTGAAATGAAGTTTTAAAAGATTTTTAAAATAATTTTGAAATATTTTGAAAATGATTTTTGAAAATAATTTTTAAAAGATTTTGAAATGATTTTGAAAGATTTTTCAAATAATTTTGAAATAAAGTTTTAAAGATTTTTAAAATAATTTTGAAATATTTTGAAAATGATTTTTGAAAAGAATTTTTAAAATATTTTGAAATGATTTTGAAAATGATTTTGAAAGATTTTTCAAATAATTTTGAAATAAAATTTTAAAGATTTTTAAAATAATTTTGAAATGTTTTGAAAATGATTTTTGAAAAGAATTTTTAAAAGATTTTGAAATGATTTTGAAAGATTTTTCAAATAATTTTGAAATGAAGTTTTAAAAGATTTTTAAAATAATTTAGAAATATTTTGAAAATGATTTTTGAAAAGAATTTTTAAAAGATTTTGAAAATGATTTTTGAAAAGAATTTTTTAAAAGATTTTGAAAAGAATTTTTTAAAAGATTTTGAAATGATTTTGAAAATGATTTTTGAAAAGAATTTTTTAAAAGATTTTGAAAAGAATTTTTTAAAAGATTTTGAAATGATTTTGAAATTTAGTTTTGAAAAGATTTTGAAATTATTTTGAAATTAATTTTTGAAAAGAATTTTTTTTTAAAAGATTTTGAAATGATTTTGAAAATAATTTTTTAAAAGATTTTGAAATTTAGTTTTGAAAAGATTTTGAAATTATTTTGAAATTAATTTTTGAAATTAATTTTGAAATTAAGTTTTGAAAAGATTTTGAAATTATTTTGAAATTAATTTTTGAAAAGAATTTTTTTTTTTAAAAGATTTTGAAATGATTTTGAAAATGATTTTTGAAAAGAATTTTTTAAAAGATTTTGAAATGATTTTGAAATGAATTTTTTTTTTAAAAGATTTTGAAATGATTTTGAAATTTAGTTTTGAAAATATTTTGAAATTATTTTGAAATTAATTTTTGAAAAGAATTTTTTTTAAAAATATTTTGAAATGATTTTGAAAATGATTTTTGAAAAGAATTTTTTAAAAGATTTTGAAATGATTTTGAAAAGAATTTTTTAAAAGATTTTGAAATGATTTTGAAATTTAGTTTTGAAAAGATTTTGAAATTATTTTGAAAAGAATTTTTTTTAAAAAGATTTTGAAATGATTTTGAAATTTAGTTTTGAAAAGATTTTGAAATTATTTTGACATTAATTTTTGAAATTAATTTTGAAATTAAGTTTTGTAAAGATTTTAAAATGATTTTGAGATTAAGTTTTGAAATTAAGTTTTGAAAAGATTTTGAAATTGAGTTTTAAAAATCATTTTGAAATTTTGAAATAATTTAATTGTTAATTAACTTGATTTAAGTTCAAGTCAATTTTAATTTTAATTTCTTAATTATCTCACTCGATCTAAATTGTCAATCAGGGAACCCTATAATTGTTGTGAGATGAATTGAGGTTCAATTTAAGGGTTTGGTTTTACTTTGTGTTAGATTTAGGTTTAGCTTTGGGTTCAACAAGTAAGTATTCTTTAGATAAACTTCTGGGCTATGGTGAGTCACAAGGAACTCATTAAAGTAACCATGCCTTCGAGGTTTCCAAATAGTCCTACTCACTGAACTTAATACTAAACCTTGGTCTAACTAGTTAGGATCCATTTAAGGGTAGCTTCGGTCAGTTCCACTTGGCCAAATGCACCAGGTCGAAGCCATATCTTCCTAGACATGCGATGCCCAAGCTTCCCTAACGTACTATCATCCAAAAAATTTCACCAGTACTGTGGGTCAAGTTAAACCTAGCCCATTTTACGTAACCTTAATTACCCTGCCGGGTGGTCTACTCTTGGTTACCCTTATCGGGTATATTAAGTTCGGAGGTGCCAGATAATCTGGAGCCTTCCTTTTAATTTGATTTAATTACTTAATTTCGAATTTTGAATTTCATTTAATTTTTTGAATTTAATTTTTGAATTTCATTTTTGAATTAATAATTTAATTTTTGAATTTAATTTTTGAATTTATAATTTAATTTTTTGAATTTAATTTTTGAATTTATAATTTAATTTCGAATTTTTTATTTCATTTTTGAATTTATAATTTAATTTCGAATTTTGAATTTCATTTTTGAATTTATAATTTAATTTCGAATTTTGAATTTAATTTTTGAATTTATAATTTAATTTCGAATTTTGAATTGAATTTTTGAATTTATAATTTAATTTCGAATTATTGTTTTTCTCTTTGCTCCCCCTGGATCACGGCCTCGATATGGTCTATCGAGGTAATGTATTTGATCCTTCGGGACCCAGTATTGACCAAGTCCAACTTGATTGATCAATTTGGACTTGGGGACCCATGCTTGGGCTGTGTTACTACTTTGTTTGTTTATTAAGGATAAGTAAGATTTATATTTACTTTTATATCCTAGCCCAGTTCTATTGTAAATGGCCCTTTGTGTCCCAAGAATTAAGTCCAAGTTCTTGGAGCTCAAAGAAAATCGTTCTAAAGTAGTTTTTAAATCTTTAACCTGATTTTTTAGACTTGAATTTTCTTCCTCAAGTTTATGAACTTGAGTTGGAAATTCAGTTTGACTCTGGTCAGGTAAGGTTTTAGTGTCAGCCACTTCTTTAAGGACAGTTATTTCCTTTAGAAGTGACTTAACTTTCAGGTTTGACTTAGTTAATTTGCGCAATAAATAACTAACTAAAATGTTTAACCGGGAGATGCTTACAGCGGGGTCTGGTCCTTTGGAAATGGATACGGATCTGTGGCTTTGCTCGGACTCTGCCTCAGACTCGCTCTCGCTTCCGGATTCGACGATTTGGTCCCGGGCCATTAATGCGAGTAGACTCGTCTGTTCGAGCTCGTCGTCGTCGTCCTCCGATGAAGATTCGTCCCATGTTGCCTTAAGGACCTTTTTCTTTCTTTGCTTTTTGACCTCCTTCAGGTTAGGGCAGTTGGATTTGATGTGCCCTTTTTGGTTGCACCCGTAGCGTGTAACTTCAAACTTCATCTTTGAGTTCTGTGAACCTTCCTTCGTTTTTACTGCCTTTTTTAGATCTCTTTTGTTGAAGCCCTTCGTTTTGTAGAGCTTCTTCACGAGGTTTACCAGCTCGGTTGTAATTTCAATGTCTTCATCGTCTGAGTCTGGTTCAACCTCCGACTCCGGTTCCGTTCTTCGTCGTGATCTCGGTTCCCGTGTTCGACTTGTACCTACAACCAACGCAATACCTTTCTCGGTTGGCTGTGCATTAGTCTGCTCATGAAGTTCAAATTCACAAAATAATTCGTCTAATTTTATTGAAGACAAGTCCTTGGAAACTTTGTAGGCATCTACCATTGATGCCCACAATGTGTTCCTTGGAAATGAGTTTAAAACATACCTTATGACATCCCGATTCTCTATCTTCTGTCCGATTCCATGAAGAGAATTGAGGATGTCTTGGATTCTCGCATGTAGAGAACTTGCCGTCTCGCCTTCCTGCATCTTTAGATTATATAATTTATTAAGTAAAAGATCTCTTTTACTTACCTTGGTGTCGTTAGTGCCTTCGTGGAGTTCGACTAGCTTTTCCCAGAGCTCCTTTGCGGAAGAGAACGAGCCGACTCTGTTGTGTTCTTCTTTGGTAAGGCCGCACTGGAGGGTGCAGGTAGCTTTGGCGTCGGCTTCCACCTTTTTGATTAGAGAGGCGTCCCACTTCTCGCAGGGGGTTGGATTGTCGTCGTCATCGGAAGGTAGCTGAAGTCCCGTCTTAATGATCATCCATGTTTCAAACTGAATCTTCAGATACGTCTCCATTCTTCCCTTTCAATAACCGAAATCATCTCCGGAGAATAGTGGGGGACGAACAGTACTGAACCCCTCTTGTTGAGCCATTTGTAATATGCAACAAAAACAACAAAAATATATGTTCCAAGACTACGTCTTGGATTAGTAGTGCGGGAATAAAGAATAGTAGTAATAACGAGCTCGAGTGGTGTTGCACCAACTTCGGGCAAAAGCCGATTCGATAAAAGAATTAGAATAAAGCTTTAAGGCTAAATTCTAATTGACTCCGAAAAATATAAAATCGAAAGAAAAATTTGTTTTGAAAGGTGGTTGCACCAATTCAAAACGACCCCGCTCTGATACCAATTGTTGGATCGAGACCACACTAGAGGGGGGGGGTGAATAGCGTTCGTGGCTATTTCTTTCGATTCGTAAAACAAACGAGTAAAAGCGCAGCGGAATAAAGAAATAACAAACACAGAGAGACAGGAAGATTTACTTCGTTCGGAGCCTAAAGCGACTCCTACTCGAAGGCCCGCGATCCTTGATCGCTTTCCGTGGGCAACAACTATAAGCACAATAAAACTATTACAGATTAACTACAATTTAAAGCAGTAAACAGATTATACCGACAACAAAAGACTAAATCGAAGCTCCGGGTTGTCGGGGTGTCGTTGCAGCACTTTCTGGATCGAGTCGTTAGCAGCTTATCGCAGGGAGATTACTTAGATTGTCGTTGTACTTGGTGCTGCACCTCGACCCTTCTTTTATATGAGGTTCCGGGCGCCTGGATCCCTTCCGGGCGCCTGGAGTGTGACGTGGCCAACCAACCAGGATGCTCCACGTGTCAACTTCGCGCAGGGGATAAACTTTGGTCCCGGGCGCCCGGACCTGTTCCGGGCGCCCGGATCCATCCCGGGCGCCCGGACAGCCTTTTTCCAGCAAGTTCCTCACCTGCAAACAAAGGTTAGTCCGAGCAAAATCCCCTGCAAGACAGTGTTAGAATAAGACAAAACATCGTAAAGAAGAATTGACAGTCTTCGGACTGTCCGAGTCTGACTTCGGATTTCCAACCGGAAATCCTAGGTCGACCCGACGCCTACTGTTCCCTCTACGGGGAACGCGTCCTCACCTACTCCACTCAGGAGATTTACCTGTTGCCAGTCGATCCTCCAGATCGACTGGACTTTTGCTCAGCACTCGATGCTTCCGGACTTTCTGCTGGACATCCGCTTCCCGGCTAGTCCAGACTTTCACCTGGTTCGTGACACCAGGACTTTCCACCTAGGGTTACCACCCCCTAGGACTTTTGCCTGAAGCCATCGACCTGCCAAGACTTTCCGCATAGGGTTACCACCCCCTATGACCTAGGGTTACCATCCCCTAGGGTTTTCCCTTTACCTAACCGTAGCTAGGACTTTTCTCCACCTAGGGTTACCACCCCCTAGGGTTTTCACCTGCCTAACCGCAGTTAGGACTTTCCTGAAATACTCATTCAACATGTTAGATAACAGAGAATCTTAACTTTGAATCCCTTTGCCATTATCAAAACTTAGGTTCTATCGTCGGATGCTTCCTGCACCAACAAGATCTTCTAACTTGTTGAATATGTGAGCATGCACAATTTTTTAACTCTTCTATTTCTGCTTTCAATTTTTTATTTTTCATTTTTATCTTGTCGAAGTCTTCTAATCGGCAAGATGTTGCTAGAATTCCTTTGAATTCATTATTTTATTTTTTATAATTTACAGAAATTTTTTTATAATATTTTTATAAATTGAAATAATTTATTAGGAGGGAGAGATCGTACCTGACTTACTTTGTCAATCCCATAATCTAAAGCTCCCCTTGAAGTGCTACTTCCTTCTGATGTATCTCCCCCTTCATCGATGCTCTCAATGCTCATTTCGGACGAGCTTGCTTCGTTTTTATCTTCTTGGTGATTTGCCAATAGCGCAAGTCTGATGAGGGCTTCAATCTCCGATTCAGACGACGTTTCGTCCCATATCGCCTTTAGATTTCTATGCTTGGTATGGTTGACTTCTTGTCCTTGTCCTTTCTCTTCAATTTCAGGCAGTTATCTTTCACGTTCCATTCTCTATTGTAGTGGTAGCACCTTACCTTTCTTTTTCTTCTTCTACCTTGCACTTGATTAACTTTGTTAGTTTTAAATAAATTTTTAAATTTCCTTACTATGAACATCATTTTGTCATCATCGAGAGAAGATTTAGAATCTGGTTCATCCATTTTTGCCTTTAAGGTAATGTTGTGCTTGGGCTCCTTTTTCAGATCTGCACATCTTGTTTCATGAACTTCAAAAGTTAAAAATAACTTTTCTAAAATACTTACTTCTAGATCCTTAGAGATATAATAATCATCTACTAATAATGTTCATTCAGTGGTCCTAGGGAATGCGTTAAGCGCATACCTTAGCGAATCTCGGTTGATTACCTTTTCTTCGAGATTCGTGAGTCTGGTAATAAGTTCCTTTATTCTAGAGTGAAGGTGTACAACAGTTTCACCTTCTTCTAATTGGAGGCTACTGATCTAGTTCCGGAGAAGATCCCATCTTGTGAGTTTTGCCTTCAAGGTCTCTTCGAGTAGTTCTAGGAATTTTTCCCAGAGCTCCTTGGCTGACTCATATATAGGCTCTAATCTGGTTGACTTCTAGAGGAGGTAAGATGCTAAACAGATGAAACTCTACTTTGTTGTTTGCTATGAAGTCAGCTTGCTCTTTCATCGTCCATTGGTATTCTTCTTTTCCCTCTGGTACTACAAAACTAAATTTCATGATTAATAGTAAATCGAAATCTGTCTTAAATAATACCTCCATCTTTTTCTTCCAGCTTGCGAATTTCCCCTCGAACTTCAGTGGGTTAATGCTCGGTCCAGCCATTTCTTGTGCTTCAGTCGATGATTAGTCCTTCCGAAGCATCCTGACTCTGATATCACTTGTTGAAACAGGTTGGGCCGATAAAAGGGGATGAATAACCTGAAAAAAAAGACAAAAACATAAACGTTCTCAATATTTCAACTTAGATTAGTAGAACACTTATAAAAAGGAAATTAAACAACTGATAAATTAAAGACACTAAAAAGTTACTTGGTTAAAATTTAGGTAGTTGTTAATCCAAGATAGAGGAAAGCACTGAAAAGATCTCCTTCATGTATGCGGAGAAGCCTATTACACTCGTTGAATGCTTAGAAATGTGCTAGAAAATAAATACAAAAGTTGTTACATTATTCCTAGATCTAAGGGTATTTTTATAGCCTTTAGAAAATTTTATTTGAGGCTGGAAGGCACCTTTAACGAGGTGGAAGCCACCTCTAGTGTGGCAATTTTATCTGTGCGAAGATAAAGTTTTATCTTCGCTAACGGTCATTGCGAATGTGTCTTCAAGCCATTGAAGGCACCTTCATACTATTCATGGAAGACGCCTTCTATGGATTAAAGACGTCTTCACACTGTTCATGGAAGGCGCCTTCCATGGATTGAAGGTGCCTTCGTACTAATCATCGAAGGCGGTTCAGCTTCTTCCGCTGGTTGATGTGCGTAGATTATATATGTTATTTTATATCATTTAACACACATCTTTTTGTATTTATTTGGCTATGATCTATGCTTTTGTACCATTTTCTATCATGTTTTAGCATAATTACTACTTTACATCTAGAGATCTGCTCGGTTTCTTGTTTTAACTTTTAGGAGCAGTTTGGAGCAGAAAAGAATGCTAAAGATGCAAATAAATATCAAATGAAGCAAGGATTATTGGAGTCCCAAATCATTTCAGAACAAAACTAGGCCTGGCCATGCCTTAAGGCACGACCAGAAGAAAATTCAGATGGTGGCTGTGTCCAAAGGCACAACTAAGGAAGCAAAGAAGACATGGTCATGCCAAATAGCACAACCAGAGAGAATAAATAGCACACGAAGAGGGAGAAGTCGTGTCCCAGAGCATGACCAAAAGCTTTCCATACCATTTTCCAGAGCCAAATTAGACTTGGACGTGCCTTGAGGCATACCATGAACTTTAAAGTGCAGTTCTAAAGAGATGGTCGTGCCAATTGGCACAACCAAGAAGAGGCAAAGCAGAGTTTTGCTCTACTTTTACCGTGTCAAACCACATAGCTTGGCTATGTGGATAGAGCCAAATTGGCTCTGGCCGTGCCTTCTGGCACGGCCAAGAAGCCAACAGTAAAGAAGGGGGCGTGCCATTTAGCACGGCCAAACACTTGTGGCCAAGATTGATTGGCTCTGACCATGCTAAATGGAATGGCTAGATGCTGGAGTCATGTCCAGGCCGTTCCTAGAGGCACGACCACCCCGTGCCACACCTCTATAAGAGGGGCACTTCATCTCCACCACAAGAGAGGAAGTTTGGTGGAGAGGAAGAGACCATCTAAGTCAAATTATTGCATCCAGAGGTATCGTCTGGATGATTTGAGGTCGTTCTACTGCTCCATCCTCATCGACACGACAAGGAAAGGTTTAAGTCTGGGGGTGTGATGTGCGTAGAATATATATATTATTTTATATCATTTAACGCACATCTTTTGTATTCATTTGGTTATAATCTATGCTTTTGCACCCTTTTCTATCATATTTTAGCATAATTATTATTTTGCATCCAGAGACATACTCGGTTGCTTGTTTTAACTTTCAAGAGCAGTTTGGAGTGGAAAAGAATGCAAAAGATGCAAATGAAGATCAAATAAAGCAAGGATTGGAGTCCCAAATCATTTCATAACCAAACTGGGCCTGGCCATGCCTTGAGGCATGGCCAGAAGAAAATTTAGATGGTGGTCGTGTGCAAAGTCATGGCCAAGGAAGTAAAGAAGACATGATCGTGCAAAATAGCACAAATAGAGAGAAGAAATAGCACAAGAAGAGGGAGAAGCTGTGTCCCAGAGCATGGCCAAAAGCTTTCCATGTCATTTTCTAGAATCAAATTGGACTTGGCCATGTCTTGAGGCACGACAATGAACTTCAAAATGCAGTTCTAAAGAGCTAGTCGTGCCAATTGGCATAGCCAAGAAGAGGCAAAGCAGAGTTGCTCTCTTTTGACCATGTCAAACCACATGACTTGGCCATGTGGACAGAGACAAACTCGCTCTGGCCGTGCCTTATGGCATGGCCAAGAATCCAGCAGTAGAGAAGGGGTCGTGCCATTTGGCACGACCAAATACTTGTGGTCGAGATTGATTGGCTCTGGCTGAGCCAAATGGCACGGTTAGATGCTGGAGTCATGTCTAGGTCGTGCCTAGAGGCGCATCCACCCCGTGCCACACCTCTATAAGAGGGGCGCTTCATCTCCTCCACAAGAGAGGAAGTTTGGTGGAGAGGAAGAGACCATCTAGATCAAATCCTTACATCTCGAGGCATCATATGGATGATCCGAAGCCGTTCTACTGCTCCATCCTCATTGGCATGCCAAGATCTGCATCCAAAGACTTCACTTGACATCAAAGGATAAGATTTCCTCTTCCTTCTCTTGGATTTCTATTATTATGAGTCTTTGGATTGCATTTCTAGCTATTATGGAGTAGATTTAATCTGTTCTAAGATGTAGGATGTAATTGTAATATGTAGATGATGTCAACTCTATAGAATTGCCAATGACCTAGTTTGATGACACTTGTATGCATTTGTTCTGTTTGATGAAATGCTTGCATAGAGGCATTCCCTTATGATCATGAATTTGTCTATCTAGATTGCATTTCTAGTTGCATAGATCATAATTTTGAATTAGATACATTGTTGTGTGTCTATATCAGGGCTGTGTGTGGACATAAATTTTCATTGATCAGATGCATAAATCATCGTTTCTTTTAAGTGTGCATTCCGATATAGCTCGACATGGTCTTAGGATACTTGTTTGGAGTTGAGTATCTAAGGTAACTATCCTTCTATATGAAACACAACCTCCTAAGGCAGGACGATTCTATGTATCGATAAATCTATCACTTGACCTAATGGGCTTCCCCCAATCATTTGCTACGCAAGTGACCTACATAATCTAGAGACGTATACCTAGTGGAGACCTTGTGACAGGAGATACTCTACTGAAAACCTGGACTCTCGATGTTACTTCTTCACTTGATGGCATACTTGGTTACTTGCAGGGGAAGCACTCCGACACACCGTCGCGGGGTGGATGTGATAGATGTTTAGACTATCTTGCAAACATAGACGTAGAGGACTAGGAACGTGTCAATTCGTAACACAACATCCACCATTACAATGAAGCCTTCGACCTAGAACATCTTTTGAACTAAGGACTTCCTCAATTTACTTTCTTTACTTTCACATTTTATTTCAAAAATCTCAAAACAAACATCTATCGATTTTGTCTACCTAAATTCGAAGTGTAGAATCAACTAGCATTTAAACTTCAATCCTCATGGGATCGACTTTATAAATTTTATTACTTGACAACAACCATGCACTTGTAGTTATGACATCTGATATTTTTGGCGTTGTTGCTGGGGATTAAATGTTTTAAATCTAGTTAGTTTTTATTAGAGTTTGTCTAGATAATTCCTTAATTCTTCAATTCTTCAATTCTTTAATTCTTTAGCACTTTAATTCTTTCATTTATTATTCTCTATGCCTTATTTTTCATCTTTGCATTATATTTCCTTTTCTATATTTTATTTTCTTTCCTATTTTAATTTTGCTACTTCATGTCTATCTATTTCTAACACATTCACTTTCAGATAGACATAGACTCATTGAAGGCAAAGCTGATTGCTCTAATTCATAGGTTCAATCAAAATACAAACGTGAATTCTTATATTATTTTTGTGATATTTATTTTGCAACAGGTCATGTGGAAAGTACTTATCCATCATTATTTGACCCGTCCTTATGGGTTCCCTCCCCAACTACAATCAGAGGTCAGAGCAAGGTTATTGTGAGGCTTGTAAAGAAATGAGTCATTCCATTGCAACTTGTTTAAGGATCAATAATCTGGTGAAATCATTGGAAGAGCTTGAAAGAAAGTTTAATGAAATAGCCTATTTAAGTTTAATGAAATAGCCTATTCAAATTCACATTCTCAAATATCTAGCCGGAGGAATCCTTAAAATTTTTTCAAAAATAATCAACAAGAAGGAAAGATGAATTATTTTGACCCAACATTGGAAGTTCAACCACCATCTCAAGAAGATAGATTGGAAAAGATGGTGAAAGAAATTTTGGCCAGTCAAGCTTAAATGCTCAGGGATATAAAGCAAATGATTAAAAGCAACAGTGTAGACTCATCTTACACTGAAACACCAACTCTGCTCTCAACTTGGGAGGACCCTTAGATGGGCATTATACATGAATATGAGCTTGAGGAACAAGATATAGAAGCTTCTTCCCACACCTTGGAAGATAGATTATGGGAAATGTGGGAGAGCTTCAAACCCACACCTTGGAAGATAGATTATGGGAAATGTGGGAGAGCTTCAAAACCTCCCAGGCTCAATCAACTGAGATGAATAATGATAATGTAAATAAGCTTGGGACAAATGAAACAGAGAATCTGATAGAGGAGTGCACTACTATAATTCCAATATCTCCTATTGTCAATAATCAAGAGGAGTCTTCCCTTTGTCCTTCTATTAATGAAGTTGTGGAAGGAAGTGTAGGGAGCTGTGTTGTGAAAGCAATATCTCAAGAATCACCTCCTTTGAACATACAACCAATTGATACCATGGATTTTGTAAGAATGAAATTGGTTGATGATATATGTGTAGGGGCTTTTGTAGTAGAGACAGAGTCCCAAGAATCAACTTCTTTAGAGGCACCATCATTTGAGCCAAAGCTGGAGACACTACAAGATCCAGAAGGAGTCACATCCACTTGTTTAGAACTTTCAGGTATCTCTCAGTAATGCAAAGTAAGTATCACTAGTGATCTTTTAGAAAACTTCATAGAGGTACCCATCATTGGTTTAATTGGATGTGATTCATTTTTTGATACATGCTTTGATAAACCTAATATTTTTATAGTTCTTTCTTATCTTTCCCTTGTATGAGAGGTATGCTCTTTCTTTGGGTGTGCAGATTTTCATGGGGCATATAATTGGAAGCTTAATCGGAAACGCTTTCGATCACCTGAAAGAACTTCCAAGAAGATGAAGATGGAGAGAGCGATACTTCACTTTATATCTCTTATGATGAAAGCTCACTCCATAATAAGAGCCCTTGGTAAGAGGGTGTTGAAATATCATACCCCTCCAAGACTGAGATTTCGATGAGTCTATTGAGGTGGTCAAGCTTAGGACCTAAAACAAGCGCTTCTTGGGAGGCAACCTAAGTTTCTTTCTTATTATTATTTCAGTTTATTTTCTTTTCTCTTTTCTTAACCCAATCCCTTTACTTAGTTTTTCTTGTCCATACTTCTTTTTTAGGATACATTATTTAGGAGGCTTGAGGATAATGAAGTAATTTCAAAACTTGATTGACTCATTAACTTGGCATGTGATATGGGTTAGGTTTTAAGGGTCTTCAGATGAGGAAAGAAAAAGAAGAAAGAGTCAAAGGAGGTAGGCCAATAATGTAACAACCACCCTTCTTACTACTACTACTCTCTAAGGATGACCGTTACTTATCTACTAACTCTACTTAACCGGTATAATTAAAATCATCGAAGAAATCCTACCGAAAAATTTCGGCAGAGTCTCCCCTGTACCGGTGACCATAATCATTAATACATGATATAATATACACAGCCACAAGCGGCTGGAACACATATCAACCAACCATGCAGTTTATATATTAAAAAGAAGCACAATACCAAGGAAAAATCAACTCTAACGAATACACGACAAAACAAACCAAATAATAACATGCACAAGTTCTAAATACGTTAAACACTTAAACCAAAACATTCTAAATAAATTCTGGTTCAATCTCCTAGTCTACTCCATAGTCCAAACATCACACACCATCCGCGCCACATTGTCGCCTTCCTTGCTATGTCTTTTCCTTTCCTATATCTGCAGTAAGAGGAAGTGCAATCTATAAGCAAAATTTGCTTAGTAAGCGCTATCTAACTCACAAAATCACGAATGTGCATGTATACGAAAAGGACTAGAAACTATATGCTCTAAAAAGAAATAAAGCATAAACATAACTGCTCATGTCAAACTAATAGCAAAGAAAAGCTAAGGAATCTACTCATGTAATTCTAATGGTTAATCATGCTACTCATCTAATAGGTAAACATGAAAACTACTCATCCACTAGATAAACATGGTAGAATAAAGAACTAAACTTACTGATTTTCAGAACTATATGAAACTTATTCCATTTGTTCTAACTTAATCTCTAATACTTTATGTTTATGTAAAACTCGTTTTACTTGTTCAAAAACTTATACTTATAATACTTCAAAAAAATAATTAACTTCTCTTGGGCCCGACAACTGTGCTTTTACTTTTGTAACGACCCGACCCATTTGGCGGCCCATTTGGCGACCCTCGAGTCGTCGACCGTCGACCGTCGGCCGTGCCATTACTACTAGGTTATCTAAACCTAGGGACGACTATGGGAGCCCAACCCAAGGACAACTGAGAGTCCAGCATAGTGCCACTGATAAAAGTAAAATACTTGTTATCTTTTAATACTTCTAATATATAATGCCTCGGCATTTTCTTTAGCACCTTGTGTGCCAAATTCCCTAAAGTCTTGACTTTGGGATCTACTTAAGGCCTTGGCCTTTTTCTTTCTTTTCTTTATCTTTCTTATACTTTTCTTAAACTCAAAATACTGATAGGGAACTCAAAATTTGTAATTGAAATGCTTAATGAAAAATCTACACTGCAATGCTTAATTAAAATCTGCATTATAAGCTTACATAAAAATCTGCACTTATACACTTAATTAAAATCTGCACTATAGGCTTGATTAAAATCTGCACTATAAGCTTAAATAAAAATCTGCACTATAAGCTTAATTAAAATCTGCACTATAGGCTTAATTAAAATCTGCACTATAAGCCTAAATAAAAATCCGCACTATGAGCTTAATTAAAATCTACTCTATAAGCTTAATTAAAATCTGCACTATAAGCTTACATAAAAATCTACATATGAGCTTAATTAAAAATCTGCACTATAAGCGCTCATCATGCTTCGAATTCAAGAAGAACAAAGGTCCGAAACTACTCCTACTGTAGGTGAGAAGCACTTACCTTGATTCTTAGAGTAACAACCGAACAAAAAGGGCATCTAGGACCTTGGTCGGCCGCCGGAGATGATACCCTAACTCCCTTTCATTTTCTGCCCGAGCTCCGCCATCGTACGCAGAAGAGAAGGAGAGAATAGTTTAAGTCACGGGAAAACAGAGCATCAACTTATCCCCTTTTATAATCCAATATTCTGTTAATTATCTTAAATAAATTTGCTACTTTTTCTAAACAAACAAATCCAACATCAACTTATCCCTTTTATAATCTAATATTCTGTTAATTATCTTAAATAAATTTGCTACTTTTTCTAAACAAACAAATCCAACATCAACTTATCCCTTTTATAATCCAATATTCTGTTAATTATCTTAAATAAATTTGTTACTTTTTCTAAACAAACAAATCCAACATCAACTTATCCCTTTTATAATCCTATATTCTGTTAATTATCTTAAATAAATTTGCTACTTTTTCTAAACAAACAAATCCAGCATCAACTTATCCCTTTTATAATATTCTGTTAACTATCTTAAATAAATTCGCTACCTTTTCTAAACAGAAAAATCCGTTTGCACACCTGGTCAGCCGGGTTTTGACCGAGTCAAAGGTCATGGGTTCAATTCTCGGCTTGGACATTTTTTTGTCGAAACTTCCTTCGTTTAGTAAAAATACCAAACGACCTCCAAAAATTAAATAAAAATACTCTAAAAATTTCTAAAAATCCCTAGAATATTTCTATAGCATTTTTAAATATTTTTAAATTACTTTTAGGACTCTAATTGAGGAAATTTGGATCGTTACAAATAACGGCCGAAACATACTTTCAGAACAAAGGTAGGCCAATATCGATCGATACATGCCTGCCGTATGAAGGTAAGTCAATATTGGTCGGGACATACCTTCAGAACAAAGGTAAACCAATATCGGTCGATACATGCTTGCCGTATGAAGGTAAGCCAATAACGACCGATACATACTCCAGAGCAAAGATAGACCAATATCGGTCGATACATGCCTGCCGAACGAAGGTAGGCCAATGTCGGTCGATACATGCTTGCCGTATGAAGGTAAGCCAATAACGACCGCTACATACTCCGAAGCAAAGATAGACCAATATCGGTCGATACATGCCTGCCGAACGAAGGTAGGCTAATGTCGGTCGATACATGCTTGCCGTATGAAGGTAAGCCAATAACGACCGCTACATACTCCGAAGCAAAGATAGACCAATATCGGTCGATACATGCCTGACGAACGAAGGTAGGCCAATATTGGTCGATACATGCTTGCCGTATGAAGGTAAGCCAATAACGACCGCTACATACTCCAAAGAAAAGATAGACCAATATCGGTCGATACATGCCTGCCGAACGAAGGTAGGCCAATATCGGTCGATACATGCCTGCCGAACGAAGGTAGGCCAATATCGGTCGATACATGCCTGCCGAACGAAGGTAGGCCAATATCGGTCGATACATGCTTGTCGTATGAAGGTAAGCCAATAACGACCGATACATACTCCAGAGCAAGGATAGACCAATATCGGTCAAGAGGGTTCTTTCGAGCAAAGAACCCACATAGTTCCTTCAATGAATACCTTAGAAACATGTTGAATAAAATATTATTTTTTAACACAACAAAGATACAAACAGAAGTCACATGAAGAAGAATCATACATGAATACATCGAATAGAATAATTCATGATAGAGAATATATATTTTTTGGCGGGAAATATGCTTTCAGCTTGTCTTGCAGGCGCTAAACGACAAAGAAGGTACATCTGGGGTACAAAAAAGATTCCTTAAAAATTATCTTCCGCAAGTGTGCATCTGACATCATCTCATAACGAACTCTAACAAACCGGGGTCCACTTCATGGCTACGGAGGTCACATGAAGTGGTATAAAAGGGGGAATTCTCTCCGTTGGCTAGGTAAGTTCACATCTCTAATTTTCAGGCTACTGTTCATCTTCTTTCTTCTTCCTTCCTCGACATCAAGAGAGATCATTAACTTGAGCGTCGGAGGGCCTAGCCAGGGATTCCCACCCCGGTCTTAGGTCACTGACGATAGTGTTGGTTGGTCTATTGTGCGCAGGGAGCCTCGGGAGCTTGAAAGTTCGATTTTCTCCTATTTGGACGGGGATTTCTTCCTACTTATCAGATTTCCTTCGGTGACTCTGGTTTTCTTCCGATCCGCTTTGGGTTTCTCGGGTCGAGGTTTCATCGGCATTATTCTTCGTCATCACAGTGGGTTTCCTTCTTCCAGATCTCCTTCACAGTCAGCTTCTCAGACAGGATCAAATTTGGCGCCGTCTGTGGGAAATTCACCTGAATCTGAGACTACGTGATGGAAGAAGCTAGGAAGTCGAACCTACTTACTATCAGTCGCGAGGATTTGGATCTCCTCATTAATTCTCATGTTCAGAAAGCCCTACAACAACAGCAGCAACAACTGCAAGCTCATACTGGGGCCACTCTGCCGACGGCTAATCATCCGGCGATATCAACTACTGAGCATCGGAAAGGAAAGGAGATGGAAGAAGAAGAACCTTTGTATTTTCCTCCAGCTACTGTTTCTCCAACCAGGCATCCGCGAGCCTTCCTTCGCACTCCCTTGGATCCAGGGGGTAAGAGGCCTGTGTTCCAAGAGTCCTCTGGTGAGGCGCCGGACAGAGAGAAGCGTAAGATTAAAATGATAACTAGTGATAGTTCACCAGAAAAGGTCATCTCCCCATTCTCACAAAGTGTATTAGATGACCCACTTCCTAAGCGATATCAGAATCTGTAAATTGGAGAATATACCGGAACCACAGATCCGGAAGATCACTTGTTAAAATTTGAGAATGTAGCCTGGTTGCAACAATTCTCCGATGGGGTGAAGTGTTGGATGTTTCTCACTACTCTTGGGGGAGCAATTATATAAAAGGGCTTTTTCCAGACCTTTGCTCAAGTGTGTAGGCACAGAAGACACACAATTTATTTTACAGGAGGTGCATCAGGGTTCTTGTGGTAGTCATATAAGAGAAAGATCTTTGGCTCGTAAAATCCTCTTAGCGGGATATTTCTGGCCCACTCTACATGAAGATACCGCTAAACTGGTAAGAACTTGTATTTCTTGTCAAAAGCATCAGAATATATTACATCACCCTACCCAGTTATTAAGAACATCTATAGTCTCGTGTCCCTTTGATCAATGGGGTATGGACATAGTGGGTCCATTTCCTATGGCTGCTGCACAGAGGAGGTTCCTATTGGTGGACGTGGATTATTTTTCTAAATGGGTGGAAGTAGAACCACTTGCTAGGATTACAGAAGACGCAGTTATTAATTTCATATGGAAAAATATAATCTGCAGGTTCGGCATTCCTCATAAATTAGTCTCTGACAATGGAAGGCAGTTTCAAGGCAATAGAATCCTAGACTGGTGTCAGAGTTATGGGATTACCCAGGCTTTCACCTCTGTAGCTTACCCGCAGAGCAATGGTCAAGCAGAAGTAACTAATAGGGAGATTATTAGAGGACTGAAAACTAAGCTAGATCATGTCGGAGGTAGCTGGGTAGACGAGTTACCCAGTGTTCTCTGGGCATATCGTACTACGCCTCGTGAAGCTACAGGAATCATTCCTTTCCAGTTAGTCTATGGAGGAGAAGCAGTAATCCCCATTGAGGTAGGAGTAGAGTCTGACAGAAGACAATTGTATGATGAGGATAATAGGGACCGACGACTTATGGAGCTGGACTTGATCGAGGAAATAAGGGATAAAGCTGCTACTCGTCTTATATCATATCGACAAAGGATGAGACAGAATTATAACAAAAGGGTCATCCCCAGATTCTTCCAAGTAGGGGATTTGGTATGGAAACGAGTTAAACCTGTTGGGGATGTCAACAAGTTGGGACCACAATGGGGAGGGCCTTATAAAGTGATAGAAAAGCTCGCGTCAGGCTCATACTATCTCCAAGATGCCGAAGGAAGAATGTTGGAACGCCCTTGGAGCGCTAATCATTTGCAACCTTATCGAGCCTGATTTGATCATATTACTTTAAATATGTTCACAGTTATTGGAATTCCCAGGCGAATTGAGATACTTGCAGTTTATGTACTTTGTTTCTTTGATGAAAGTCAAGCAAGATAAATATTGACACAGGAAATAAATATGGTTCATACAAATTGATAAGTATCAGGAGAAGTCTCCTTTCTATTTTTCAAGCAGTAAAATAAGGGGAAATCCTAAAGGCCTATTCAGCTCCCCTCAAGGAATTACAAGCCAACACGAGGTTAGCCCAAGTATTATACTTTCGTATAAATCAAAGTCGATCAGGAAGATTCTATGAAGTAACCCGGCGGGCCTTCATAGGAAAAACCGGAGACTATAAACCAAGACAGATCAAAGTCGATCGAGAAAATCCTATGAAGTAACCCGGTCGGGCCTTCATAGGAAGACTCGGAGACTATAAACCAAAGTCGATCGGGAAGATTCTATGAAGTAACCCGGCGGGCGGGCCTTCATAGGAAAAACCGGAGACTATAAACCAAGACAGATCAAAATCGATCGAGAAAATCCTATGAAGTAACCCGGTCGGGCCTTCATAGGAAGACTCGGAGACTATAAACCAAAGTCGATCGGGAAGATTCTATGAAGTAACCTGGTGGGCCTTCATAGGAAAAACCAGAGACTATAAACCAAGACAGATCAAAGTTGATCGAGAAAATCCTATGAAGTAACCCGGTCGGGCCTTCATAGGAAGACTCGGAGACTATAAACCAAAGTCGATCAGGAAGATTCTATGAAGTAACCCGGCGGGCCTTCATAGGAAAAACCGGAGACTATAAACCAAGACAGATCAAAGTCGATCGAGAAAATCCTATGAAGTAACCCGGTCGGGCCTTCATAGGAAGACTCGGAGACTATAAACCAAAGTCGATCGGGAAGATTCTATGAAGTAACCCGGTCGGGCATTCATAGGAAGACTCGGAGACTATAAACCAAGACAGATCAAAGTCGATCGAGAAAATCCTATGAAGTAACCCGGTCGGGCCTTCATAGGAAGACTCGGAGACTATAAACCAAAGTCGATCGGGAAGATTCTATGAAGTAACCCGGCGGGCCTTCATGGGAAAAATCGGAGACTATAAACCAAGACAGATCAAAGTTGATCGGGAAAATTCTATGAAGTAACCCGGACGGGCCTTCATAAGAAAAATCGGAGACTATAAACCAAGACAGATCAAAGTCGATCGGGGAAATCCTATGAAGTAACCCGTACGGGACTTCATAGGTAGACTCAGAGACTATAAACCAAAGTCGATCGGCAAAATCCTATGAAGCAACCCGGACTGGCCTTCATCGGAGAAACCGGAGAATATAAACCAATATGAAGCAGAACCATCGGGAAATTATATGAAATACATCAGATGAGTCTTCACAAAAGAGATCAAGGATTCTAAACTCGAGCAAGATATAAATAATCAGAGAATCTCCCGGCTTCGAAGCCTAATTTCGAGAGGGGATTCCATAGAGGAGCCCAGATATGTGAAAGTGAAAGTCTTTACTCAAAAGTCGTCCGAGATATTATATTTAGCTCGGAGGCTAATAGTTTTATACAATTTCATATCCAGTCTCAACCGAGATTATTCATCCTCGGGGAGATACAAAGCACGCGGGAGATTACTTAAAAAAGAATCCATCAAGATAAGGCTCCGCTTTGAAGGATGAACAAGGAATTTTTTTTAATAAAGTTTATATTCAGCAAGCAATAGCATTCCAAAAGGGGTATTCTCAAACTAGCATGAAGAAGAAGCAAGTAAGTGTTAAAATTTCCTTATACCTTGCAAATACTTAGTTACTCAGTACCAACTGCACCTTTTTTCTCATTGTCAATTCTTACTTTACAAGTTTTTATGAATACATTGTTTAAACATTCGGGAAAGGGCCTTTCAAATCTGAGGGTAGTTCTTCATTAAGCCTGCGGCGATTTATGAAAGAGAGGGGAGGTTCTCTGGGTAGATATCCACCCTCTTTTAGCTGTTGAAGAACCCCCGATACGGAATGATTTAGCGCACCCACTATCCTGCGAACAAATTCCCGGGCAAATGCTGGTGAATTTAAGTAAGCTTGCCGCCATTCTTCCCACCGACTCTTTTCCTGCTCCTTATAACTTTGAAAATCAGCTTGTAGCTTGGCGTTCTGAGTTGTCAGAGCATTCTTCTCTGATCTAAGCTGCTCCAATTCCTTTTGAAGCGATGACAATTCAATCTCTTGAGCTTTCCGTTGCTCTTGTTCCTGTAGGAGAGTGAAATCATGAGAGGCTAAGTCCTGAGCTTGGTCATAAAGACAGTCATTATGGAGCTTCTCTAATTTCTCTAAAATAAGGCTTTTCTGAGAAGCATCTAAAAGAGCTTTCTCTTTCAAAGCAATCTTTAGTCGAAGACCAGAGTGTAACCTCTCCACCTGTAATTCTAACGTCTTCTTAGCAAGCTCTTTGTCTTTCAACAGTTGTTGACATTCCTCCAATTCTTGTTTCAGGGTTCCCAATTGTTGATTTTGCAAGGCCACCTGCTCTTGCAACTGAGCCCTATCACTACTAGAATAGGGTGAGGCAGCCTTCAATGTCTCTAGTTGAGCTTTCAACTTAGTGTTCTCATGATCTATAGCTGTGAGTAGCTGATCGATATGCAGACTTGTGGCTAGAAACTAAATAAAAGGATAATATAGGTTAAAGATAAAGTTACAAAGCTAATAAACACATAACTAGTAATACTTACAGCCACTGCCTGATGACTATGGCGATCCGCTCGATGTGGGAGACTAAGGCCTCGTAATTGTTCATAACCTTGCGACCAAGATTCAGCCAATAAACCTTGTAGTTGCAAAGTGCCATAGTCAGGAGGACTAGAAGGCTATCCCAATTGAGAAGGTAAGCCCGCAACCACTCTAAATAAAGGAGGGGGATTAGAGGAAGCCGGAGATGGAGAAGAAGAGGAGGCAATGGAAGGAAAAGGGATAGTAGAAGCAGGAGGAGCAGAGTAGGAACTAGATGGAATAGAAGGTAGTAGTGTAGGAGGGGTTGTTGCAATTGTGGAAACACTAACGGCTCAAGGGCTGACAATGGGAGAAGATCTCCGGCAAGGTGTTCGTTTTGCTCGAGGCCTATGAGCCAAGGGAGGCAAGGCCAATGCCAAGGATGTAGAAGGTACAGGAGAGATAGCGGCCATCTCAGAGGCAGAAGCAGGAGAAGCTGAAATAATAGAAGAAGAAGAGATAAGCAGACCGGGCCTCATCATTCGAAGAGCAGGATTGGAGATGATATTGGTGGGAGGCATCGGTGCCTTACCTCTCTCAAAAGAAATAGGCGCCGGAACAAGAGGAGTTTGCACAAAAGTACCAAAGAAATCACCAAAGGGAGAATCCTTGGTAAGATTTGGCTTTTTAACTAAAGTAACAAAAGGCTCTTCTTCTTCCTCTTCCATGAGTGCGACACCCTCTGCTTGTCGTTCTTCTTCGGAAAGCAAGCCCAAGGCAGAGGGATTGGGCTCGGACCAGCGGGCCAACAACCATTGTTCTCCAAGATTATTGATAAAGGACTTGGTCATAGCAGAATTCCTGTACATAAAAGCCGGAAGAATAGCATCGGCTGAAAAACAGAGGATAAACATCATTATTATAGAGATATACTAATCAGCAAAGGCGAAGTAAAATAATTATACTCACCAAAGGAACTATCCAAAGGAGTGTTAATGTTCCCTATCCCGAAGGGAAACATTAAGCCCTCTTCAATTAGATGTGGCAAACTGAATTTCGCTCCTCTCAGTTTAGGTAACGCAGAAGCAACAGAGGGATCGTTAAGGAGATCATGGCTATCCAGAAGTGGAGGTAAATCATGTATCCATTGGATGGGAAACTGAGGTGGAGAAGGTAGACACATATAGAAAAATTTACGATACCATTCGCCTTGAGGAGGAACCTTGAGGAGGAATGCGGTTAAACAGAATGGCCTTAGGACGAGACTGAAATTTGAAAATGCCCACATCTACTCGGCGAGAAATGAAGAAGTGATGAAAAAGACGGGGAGACAAGGGGAAATCCAACAGTTTCGATACCCCAATGAAACCCATTAGAATAGAAAAAGATTGAGGAACAAGTTGGTTCAGCGGGATATCAAAATAACGGCTGACATTACAGAAAAAAGGATGAAGGGGAAATCTAAAACCTTGTAAGACTTGGTCCCTGAATATGGAAATGCATCCTAGGGGGGAAGATGTGGACCCTCATGAGAAGCAGGACGAGTGATATAGGAAGGAAAACCATAAGTTGCCTGTAAATCCACTTCTTCTGTATCGGTGAGGTCAGAAGAGCATGAAAGAAACCACGCAGGAGAAGAAACCGCCATAGGGAGAAGCAATCACAGAAAATGGAATCAAGGAAGAAGATGAAAGATGAAGAAAAACAAGAGAAAACCTCGTAAGCCCTTATCTTTCTTTTTGCCTTGAGCTAAAACCCTTAAGATGAAACAACAAAAGGGGAAAAAGGTGCTTGGAGTATCAATCGTTTTAAATAGGTAATAATATTAAAGAATACAATCAGGAGGAAAAAGTGAAGTTTCCTCAGAAGTGTTCTTAGGAAATCCTGACAAGGACAAATAGAAATTAGTACGATAAACTATAAGGAGGTCAAGCGTCGGATAGTAGTTAATAAAATAGAAGTCAAACGTCAGATAGTAGTTAATAGACAAAATCCGTAGATGAAAATCGGACGATTTTGATAAACCGGCCGAACTAAAGGTTGTTCAAAATATATTGTCCAAAGGCTTATTATAGTAAGGCAAATAATATACGTTATGATAAAACCCAGTGAGACTCAATTACTATGTGGAAAAAGACATATGAGGATACAATGATAAATCGGTCGAGCAGAACAAATCGACCAATATCAAGGATAGCATGACGAAGCTGTGTTAAATCGGTCAAGCAGAACAAATCGACCAATATCAAGGATAGCATGACGAAGCTGTGTTAAATCGGACAAGATGTAACTAAGCTATAAAATATCGGGCGGTATTTGTCAATCTTAATATATACCAGGCGATCATTAAGAAAAGACTCATAGGGAAATCTCGCGTCATAACATTAGATACATTTACAGAAAACAGATATTTATCCTGAGAAAGAGTAAAATTTGCAACCCAAGAGGAGTAATCAAAGTTACACGAGCTTATCAGTACTGAATCACAATAACTCGAACCTAAGTTAGAGTCAGCTTGGGGTACAGATCAGGAGGTTTGTTTTCAATTAGTTTACGTTTGTTTAAGAAATTAGGAGGATGATCGCGAGATAAATAATGCTCTTCTTTTAATTGTTGAATCGCCCCTTGAGCTCCTGCAGTAAAAGCGGATAGAATGGACCTCACGATGGGTCTGTTGAACTCAGGAGATTCAATCATGGTTGTGGCTCGCTCCTTATAACGAGCGTCCTCGCCCCCTTTGTAGACTACCAGCGTCGTCTGAGAGGTTTTTAATTCATCTTTTCTGGCAGAAGCCTCGGCTTTAGCCGAATCAAGGGAGGTGGTCAAAGAGGCTACCTCGTCCTCTTTCAGCTGTAAGGCTTTGAGTTTCTCAGTCAATTCTGCTTCATAATTCTCTTTTAGTTCGCTAAGTTTTGAGGTCAGCTCTTGATTGAGGTCCGTAACCAATTTGAATTGGGCTTCAAGGCTCTCAATTTGAGTTTCAAATTGCTTCTTGGCGGCAGCAGAAAACTCAGCAGAAGACAATTCGATAACCTGCTGTCGCAACCCCTTGTTCTCTGATTTCAATTTCTCGTTCTCAGTGTACAGATTGTGCAATAGTCGGGAGAAACCCATGTTCTCTAGCCACCGCTGGGAGCATATTCAAAACCGTAAGATGATACTTCATAAACAGAAATCAGGAGTATGTAAACATACCTTATTCTCTTTATTAGAAAAGCGGTCAATCGCTTCAGGAATGGTAGAAGAGCCAGTTGAGAAGGAAGAAGTAGGGATAGATGGTGGAGCAAAAACCAAGTAAGAAGAAGGCGAAGAGGGTAGAGATCTTGAAGTCGGAATAGACAAAGGAAAAGTAAAAGAAACGTTACCAGAAGTACTAGTTTTAGGAAAAGGAGAGGTAGGAAAATTCAAGGAAGGATAAAGTTCTGCTAATGTGGGCTCATCGGAAAGAAGGTCAGTTGACACAAGATCTTCTGAAGCAAGCTCATCAGCAGTAAGAATGAGCCTCCTTTTTGGAGGAGGAGCCCTGGTCAGCTTGCGTCCCGGACGCTTGCCCGCAGAAATCTCAGTTAGGGGTTTATCAGAGCTACCAGGGGATGTAAGCTCGATAAGAGGAATAGAGGCAGATGGGGAGACAGTAACAGCTGCGGGAGACGTAATAGCAAGAGCAGGATCAGGGAGGATCTGCGCAGCAGGATCCCTAGAAGAACCTCCTGGAGTCTCATGAAGCCCAGAAGAGCTAAGTATTTCGGCTAAGGGAGCCGGCTCTTCAGTTGACGGTGGAGGGGCGATAGCTGCCAGAAATTCGGCCTCCTTGGCGTGAAGCAATTCTTCTTCCACGCGTATTTCTTCATCAATCAAAGCATCATAAAAACTCTCCACTGTATAGAACAGAGAAATAATTTAGGCAGTTATAAGCAAAAAGAAAGGAACAAGATGTTACCTAAGGAAATGTGAGTATTGGGTTTGACGGGGCTTAAACCAAATAGGTATAGAAGCTCGACCTTCAACCATTTCGGGATCGAGAGTCGGTGACCTAATAACTTCTCACAATAAATAGGAAAAGTAGGAATGAGATGAAACTCTCTAACATCGGGTAAAGGAGGCAAGAAAGATTTCCAAGCATGAGACCAAGGAATAGGTCCTAGAAACTTTAAAAAGAAAAAACGAGATTTCCAGGCTTTGAGAGACGATGGCATATCTCCAAAAAGGACCATTTTAGTTCTCGACTGGAATAAGAAGACACCAGGTTCTGAGAGCTTGGGGTAGGAAAACATGAAGAAATTTTGAGGAGTAGGAGGAATATCTCGTAGGCGAAACAACATATAAGTACCGCATAGATAACGAAATGCATTAGGAGCAAATTGTTGCAAAGGAATATCAAAATATCGACTTATTTCAATTAAGAAAGAAGGAATGGGGAACCTTAAGCCCCCTATCAACTGGTCCCTGAAAAAAGTCACGCAGTTATCAGGGGGATGATGAGGTCGATCATTCGGTGTTGGGAGTATGATTTTATATTCCTTAGGAATTTCATATTGACGACGGATGGATAATCTAGCATTCTTATCAAAGATAGAAGACATATGGACATACCAAGGAGCAATTGCTTCTTCAGCCATGGACAAAGGTATGGGCTAGAGCAATAATAGATTACTTACTGAAGACAAGAAAGGGGATCGTCGTGAAACGGCGAGCACGAGGACTGGTTGAAGACAGCAACAGGAAAAGAACTCTAGAGAAGGAAAAAGGAAGGACGAGGTTTAAAGAGGAGGCGAAAGGTTTAGGGTTTGAAAAACGCAAGACGGTCGTCAATTTAGGACGTTGGTAGCTCAGCAGACACTGAGGATCGCAATAGAAAGGCAAAAGGCCTATGTGACGTGGTGATCAGAAAAGGCATGTGTCAGGTCATCATAAAAAAAGAGGGGCATTTATATCAGACGTGACGAATCGGATCGCGATGGGGTTGGTAGTGCCTCGAACATTCTCTCACTCGAAGGAGAGCCAATCACCAGTTCAGAAACCTCGAAAGAAGACGTGATCGACTGGGCATAATAAAATAAAAAGGACTGGACTTTTTGACCATACCCAAGCTAAAGACAAGAATATTTTAAGAGTACAAAGTTTAGAAGAGTGACAAATGTTAATCTGTCCGTGCAGAACATGACTTAGTATTTATTGAAAATATTTTTATTAACGAGAGCAATTGTGGTTATGTTAGATAAATATTGTGGTTATAATATCAAACTATACTAATAGATAAGATAACCTTAGCTATGATAAATGATATATAGGATACATGAAGAAATGATGAACACAACACCACATTGTAAATGATAGAGGGATTCAATAAAAGCCTTTGATTTGATACAAAAATTTGTCTTTACACTTAGAATATGATCAAATACATAGCGTCACATTTCCTCAGGAACAGCAAACCTTAAATAGATAGCAAATATTACAAGAATAGACTCTTAGAGCACTCAGAAAATTTCAGTCTCACTGTATTCAAACTTACCATGGAGCGGAGATGGAAATAGCCCACTTCGTCCGAACTTGTCAAGGTGCACAAGAGGCAATATTTTGCCCTGGGTGAAGAAAGCAACAAAAAACAAAAAAGCTCAAGGGCAACGAGACAGGGGAACATTGATTCATTCCATGATGGAAAAGTAAATGTAAAAACCACTTCCCCTCTCAAGCCGTGTGAGCTTAGCGAGTGGAGCAATCAAATTCAGCCCAAGGGTAACATGTGCTGTGCCCTTCACACAACACCCATGGGTCATTTGACTGCTCCTCTATAAGTAGAAAAAATTTCTCTGAAGTTTCTTGGCTCCTTCAGAGCACCTGCATCTTTGGATAGAAGATTTGAACTGTGAAGCTTCCTCTCTTAAGACGATCCCTTGTGCCCCTGGAGTAACCAGAGCAAAAATCCCAATAAACTCATATATAGTTCTCACTTGGTCCAACAAAAGTTGCCTCCAAAGAGGAGGATCCACGACCATGGCCTTAGCAACAAAAAGTTGGAAGGAAGAAAAAGAACTGAGAAGGGTTGTGGGTGAAGAAAAGGTTGTAGGCTTGTAGCCCTATTTAAAGGAGAAAAAGGCTCACAGGATTGCTATACTTAATTTATTAAGACAGTGGTACACAAAATCTGTGAGGTCATTTCAAAATCTGGAGCAGAGTCACGAGTAGGAAAAGACAAGACCATACTTATGTCTAGTCAGTCGTCTACACCTCCTTCGACTAGACTTAAGGGGAAGGCTAGTGATATGGGTTAGGTTTTAAGGGTCTTTAGATGAGGAAAGAAAAAGAAGAAAGAGTCAAAGGAGGTAGGCCAATAACGGCCGAAACATACTTTCAGAACAAAAGTAGGCCAATATCGATCGATACATGCCTGCCGTATGAAGGTAAGTCAATATTGGTCGGGGCATACCTTCAGAACAAAGGTAAACCAATATCGGTCGATACATGCTTGCCGTATGAAGGTAAGCCAATAACGACCGATACATACTCCAGAGCAAAGATAGATCAATATCGGTCGATACATGCCTGCCGAACGAAGGTAGGCCAATGTCGGTCGATACATGCTTGCCGTATGAAGGTAAGCCAATAACGACCGCTACATACTCTGAAGCAAAGATAGACCAATATCGATCGATACATGCCTGCCGAACGAAGGTAGGCCAATATCGGTCGATACATGCTTGCCGTATGAAGGTAAGCCAATAACGACCGCTACATACTCCGAAGCAAAGATAGACCAATATCGGTCGAGACATGCCTGACGAACGAAGGTAGGCCAATATCGGTCGATACATGCTTGCCGTATGAAGGTAAGCCAATAACGACCGCTACATACTCCAAAGCAAAGATAGACCAATATCGGTCGATACATGCCTGCCGAACGAAGGTAGGCCAATATCGGTCGATACATGCCTGTCGAACGAAGGTAGTGTTGGTGCAATCGACCTAGGTTTTGATGTGTGTGTCAAAGAGTTTAAGTTAGGCTTTCATATGTATTTGATATGTGTTTGAGTCATGCAGGACTTGGTGGAACACATAAGGACTTGGTGTGACCAAGTTCGGGAAGCTCATCCAAGGGCTCGGATCGTTGAGTCGGTGAAGGATGGTGTGGAAGACATCCGAGGGACCGCGCGGACGAGGAGCAATGGAGTGGAGCCGAAGGAAGTGGACTTCAAGGCAGCGTGAAGGATGGCACGGAGAGGAGCCGCGGGCTTGGGTGCATCTGAGGGACGAAGGCCGAGGAAGAGGACTTCAAAGGCGACTCCGGAAAGGATGAGAGGAGTGAATGTACTGGGACCAGTCGACTGGTCATGGGACCAGTCGATTGATCCAACTTCACAGAATGCACAGAAGCATTCTGTGCTTGTCGACTAAGGGGACCAGTCGACTGGTCCTAAGACCAGTCGACTGGTACATGACCGTTGGCAGAAAACGGGCTCTAAAGAGAGCCACTGACGTTGCCTAATGGCTAGCACCAGTCGACTGGTGCATGGACCAGTCCACTGGTGTCAGGGTTTGAGTTGATTGGTGATCAACTCTTTCCTCTTACTTAAGGGGAGCTTTGGGGCATTGAAGGGGTTACTGATACTCATTGTAAACCTTCTGAATCTTGCCCAAAGCTTCCAAGCCAACTCTCTTCCTTCTAGCCCTAAGTTTCATCTTATAAAGAGGAAGAGAACTTTGTGAGAGGTTTGCTCCACCGAGAAGGAGAAGCTTTAGCCGGAGATTGCCGGGGACTGATCCACCAAAGGATCAAGGGCTCGTCCACCTCAAGGACACGTCGTGGAGTAGGAGCAAGCAATCTCCGAACCACGTTACATCGAGCGTGTTAGCGTTTGTATTCTCGTTTGTGTTTCATTGTTTTAGTTTCTATATTTCCGCTTGCGCAAACTAACGTATTGTAGAGAAGAAATCAATTTGGGGTGGCCTAGCTATCCAACCCCCCCTTCAAGCGGCCATCGATCCTCCAACAATTGGTATCAGAGCAAGGAAGCTCTTCAACGGACTAATCGCCAAGAAGAACAACATCATCAAATGGCCGGCTCAAACATTCATCCACCCAAATTCGAAGGAGACTTCTCTTGGTGGAAGAGGAGAATGGAGGTATTCTTCGAAACCGATTTTGACATAATGCTAATCATGGAAAATGGTTTCGAAGTGCCTAGGGATCAAGACAATAAGATACTTGAGAAAACAAGGTGGACCAAGAAGCAAAGGGAAGAACATTTAGCAAATGCTAAAGCCATACATCATCTACAAAGTGTCCTTCCCCAACAAGAAGTAACAAGAGTTGGAACCTACTCAAGTGCCAAGGAGTTGTGGGAGAAGCTAGTGGAGCTTCATGAAGGCACATCGGAGGCTAAATTGGCAAGAAGAGATCTCCTCCGAACTCAACTCAACAATGTAAAGCTTGAGAAGGGAGATAAGGTATCTACACTTCATGCTAAATTTAAAGAAATCTTAAGTGGGCTAACAAGTGTAGGTGAGAAACTCTCCAACCGGGACATCATAATGAAAGCTATCAATGCTTTCCCAAGATCCTCGACATGGAGCTCCATTGTAGATTCATTCTATATTTCAAAGGATCTAGAGAAGAGCTCTCTAGATGAATTCTTCTCAACCATGGAGCTTCACGAAACAAGGGTTGAAGGATTAGAGGGAGAAGCAAATAGATCAAGAGGAGTAGCCCTTGTGGCAAACAAGGGAAAGGGTAAGAAGAAGAAGTGTTCATCTCCATCATCTTCCGATTTCGAGGAGTCAAGTGCCTCAATGGATAGTGACCAAGAGGCGTATATGGTAAGGAAAATGAGAAGAGCTTTTAGAAATTTTTCATCTAACAAATCTCATGCTAGGAAAAGCTCAAGAAGCAAAAGTAGGACAAGGAAGATAATTTGCTACAATTGCCAAGGAGAAGGACACATAAGAGATGATTGTCCTCTCTTGAAAAAGAAGGAAGGGAAGAAGAAGAAGAAGGAGAAGACAAAAGAAAAGGGGAAGAAGGCTCAAAACCTAAAAGCAACATGGGATGATCCTTCATCATCATCGGAGGAAGAAGAGCATCACATAGTCAATTTTGCTCTAATGGGGATTGATGATGTAGCCTCCACCTCATCCGAACAAGAAGAAGGAAGGAGCTCAAGTGAAGATGAAGAGGGGAGCTCAAGTGAAGGGGGAGGTCAAACTTCGGATTCGGACTTCTCGGTAAGTGAGGTACATAATCTTCCTCCTCATATTTTAATTAAAATTATTTCAAGCACAAATGATGACTTGTTCAAGGCAAAAAGGAAAAACAAGTCTTTGAAACATGATATTAGCATGTTAAATAAAAAATTAGAATCAATGTGTTTTAAGGATAGTGATTTGCATGCTTCCTCTACAAGTTCAAATGATTCATGTTTAGAAGAGGAAAATAGGAAATTAAGGGAAAAAGTAGAATACCTCACCATAGCCCTTAGAAAATTTGAAATTGGCTCAAAACCCCTAAATATGATCATTGGGAGCCAAAGGGCAAGTTTTAAGAAAAATGGGATAGGATACAATGAACAAAATAATGAAAAGACCTATCATTGTCTACTTGCTAGGGGGCAATCCAAGACAAAGACCATAGATAGGAAATGGATTCCCAAAGAGTACTTGGTCAACCTAATTAGAAAGAATTTCTATTGGGTGCCAAAATCAATCCTCAAGGGTTAGAGGATTTTATGTCAAGTCAACCATGGAAGTAAATAATTCAAATTTTTCCTATATGGTTGACTTGAGACCTTAAGGGGGAGGACTTAGCCTTGATAGAGATTTATGATCAAGAGGGCTAAGTAGAGGTTACCTTTATCTCACAATGATTTGTATTATTTTCTAACCATGAATGTGAGATAATAGGATGATACAAGTAATTCACTTATGCTTATGGCATTTTGATGAGTTATGAAGTGTATCAATGTTTTAGTGATCATAGGTCAACTATGGGGAAAGCAAATGTTTAATTAATGGACATCTTGCCCATAGATTATAGTTGGACATTTCAAATGTTTTGAAAATAATTCTATGTTTTATTTACTGTGGTCTAGCTATTTTAAAACATATGATTGCAAAACTGATCTTGAAATTGATACAAACTTGCATATTTTCGATATTTTTGAAACTTGGTCAAAATTTTGAAAATAGGTTGACTTTTCATGAAAACATATTTTTCTTAGTTAAAGAACATTATAAGAAATATGTGTTCAAAATTTCATGATTTTTTGAATTTTCTAGAATTTTTTATGGATTTCTGAAGTTGGCTGCCGTAGGCTGAAATTGATGTTCAGTTTGTGCCAGTCGACTGGTCCCAGCCTTTCAGCATTCTGTTGGTCTTTAAAATCAAATTTTTGGTTCAAATTTGGTTGGAACTGATACCATAGTATGTGTACGTATCTGGTACAATATTTTTGATGGTGTCAAAGGGGGAGAAATGGGTAGGTTTAAGTTAGAAATCTACTTGGGTGCAAATCTTTGAAAATTAAGATTAAGAGCATGTGTTAAGGGGGAGCTTGGGTTTTATGCTTCATATTTACATATTGTCTGTACTTTTCAAAGTTGTTATTGGTGCCTAACTTAAACATATTGCCACACATCAAAAAGGGGGAGATTGTTGGTGCAATCGACCTAGGTTTTGATGTGTGTGTCAAAGAGTTTAAGTTAGGCTTTCATATGTATTTGATATGTGTTTGAGTCATGCAGGACTTGGTGGAACACATAAGGACTTGGTGTGACCAAGTTCGGGAAGCTCATCCAAGGGCTCGGATCGTTGAGTCGGTGAAGGATGGTGTGGAAGACATCCAAGGGACCGCGCGGACGAGGAGCAATGGAGTGGAGCCGAAGGAAGTGGACTTCAAGGCAGCGTGAAGGATGGCACGGAGAGGAGCCGCGGGCTTGGGTGCATCTGAGGGACGAAGGAAGAGGAAGAGGACTTCAAAGGCGACTCCGGAAAGGATGAGAGGAGTGAATGTACTGGGACCAGTCGACTGATCCAGCTTCACAGAATGCACAGAAGCATTCTGTGCTTGTCGACTAAGGGGACCAGTCGACTGGTCCTAAGACCAGTCGACTGGTACATGACCGTTGGCAGAAAACGTGCTCTAAAGAGAGCCGTTGGCGTTGCCTAACGGCTAGCACCAGTCGACTGGTGTCAGGGTTTGAGTTGATTGGTGATCAACTCTTTCCTCTTACTTAAGGGGAGCTTTGGGGCATTGAAGGGGTTACTGATACTCATTGTAAACCTTCTGAATCTTGCCCAAAGCTTCCAAGCCAACTCTCTTCCTTCTAGCCCTAAGTTTCATCTTGTAAAGAGGAAGAGAACTTTGTGAGAGGTTTGCTCCACCGAGAAGGAGAAGCTTTGGCCGGAGATTGCCGGGGACTGATCCACCAAAGGATCAAGGGCTCGTCCACCTCAAGGACACGTCGTGGAGTAGGAGCAAGCAATCTCCGAACCACGTTACATCGAGCGTGTTAGCGTTTGTATTCTCGTTTGTGTTTCATTGTTTTAGTTTCTATATTTCCGCTTGCGCAAACTAACGTATTGTAGAGAAGAAATCGATTTGGGGTGGCCTAGCTATCCAACCCCCCCTTCAAGCGGCCATCGATCCTCCAACAGGTAGGCCAATATCGGTCGATACATGCTTGTCGTATGAAGGTAAGCCAATAACGACCGATACATACTCCAGAGCAAGGATAGACCAATATTGGTCAAGAGGGTTCTTTCGAGCAAAGAACCCACATAGTTCCTTCAATGAATACCTTAGAAACATGTTGAATAAAATATTATTTTTAACACAACAAAGATACAAACAGAAGTCACATGAAGAAGAATCATACATGAATACATCGAATAGAATAATTCATGATAGAGAATATATATTTTTTGGCGGGAAATATGCTTTCAGCTTGTCTTGCAGGCGCTAAACGACAAAGAAGGTACATCTGGGGTACAAAAAAGATTCCTTAAAAATTATCTTCCGCAAGTGTGCAGCTGACATCATCTCATAATGAACTCTAACAAACCGGGGTCCACTCATGGCTACGGAGGTCACATGAAGTGGTATAAAAGGGGGAATCCTCTCCGTTGGCTAGGTAAGTTCACATCTCTAATTTTCGGGCTACTGTTCATCTTCTTTCTTCTTCCTTCCTCGACATCAAGAGAGATCACTAACTTGATCGTCGGAGGGCCTATCCAGGGATTCCCACCCTGGTCTTAGGTCACTGACGATAGTGTTGGTTGGTCTCTTGTGCGCAGGGAGCCTCGGGAGCTTGAAAGTTTGATTTTCTCCTATTTGGACGGGGATTTCTTCCTACTTATCAGATTTCCTTCGGTGACTCTGGTTTTCTTATGATCCGCTTTGGGTTTCTCGGGTCGAGGTTTCACCGGCATTATTCTTCGTCATCACAGTGGGTTTCCTTCTTCCGGATCTCCTTCACGGTCAGCTTCTCAGACAGGATCAGCATGTCTTTCTTGGTATCTCCTTTAATATTAACTCTCTTTCATATTTGACTTTATTTTCATTGGGATAATGAAAAGTTTAAGTTTGGGGGATACATACTTAGATGTATATATGTTGGGTTATCGTATAGATTTTGATAATAAAATTTAGATTTTGGTCATATTAAAATTTTTGAGATATTTTGAGTTATACTATCCATACTATTACTGCTGACTTGTCCAAAAGTAAACTTCTAGCATGTTTATTATCTAGAGGTCATGAGCTACATTTCCTACTGCCAGTATATTTAGTGATCTATTTTTCTATCTACAATGGAACAAAATGAGCATAGAAATTGTTTGATAATAAAATTTTTTGCACGTTTATTATTTAGATTCATGTGGATAGGTCATGAGTGCTAGTATGTTTGGTGATCTACTTTTCTCTATCATAATTAGCAAGACATGAACATTGTTTTCATTGAAAGGATTTGATCCTAGTCTAGCTTGAGGATCTCTATATACTATGCCTTATTTTAATAGTTTAAAGTTCTGAAATTAGTCATGATTCATTAGAGTTGATGAGTACTTGAATTTCCATGGTGATTTCTTAACTACATCTCAACTATTAGATTGATGCTCGAAACATTAAAGCTCATTTAGAAAAATGAAAATCCCATAAATTTACATCATTACAATTGTGCAATAAAAATATAAAAAATATATGAAATAAGGGATTGAAAAATTTATTGTCATGAGTAGAAACTAGTTGTTTGTCCCTTTAAGACCGAGTTAGGTTATTGGAAAAATGAACACTAGATTTCTCATGTTATCAAGCACATTCTTTAGACTTTGGGTAGAGTTAGAAAAGATGAATCAAGCAGTATTTACTATTGGGAATAATAGGAAAAGATGGTTCAATGACGACTTGACTAAGATTTAGAATTGATACTTGAGATATTTAGGCCACATTTTACACTGAGCAAGAGGACTTATTCTTAGGCTAAGTTAAATCCATTTATGATCATGCTCATTATTGAAATTGTTCGATAGAGTTAAATTGATTCATCAAGGATTATGATGCACTTACTCTTACGCATGTTTTTATATTATAGAATTTTATTTGATAACGATCAAATGCTTTCTTGTAGATCATTGTGATTATGCTCATTAGTTTCACTAGTTTGATAGAACTGGATAGAATCACTAGGGATACTCATTTTAGCTCATGAATCTAGATTGCAGAGTTTGCTTGATGGCAAGGAAAGGTTTAAGTCTGGGGGTGTGATGTGCGTAGAATATATATATATATATATATATCATTTAACGCACATCTTTTGTATTCATTTGGTTATAATCTATGCTTTTGCACCCTTTTCTATCATATTTCAACATAATTATTATTTTGCATCCGGAGATATACTTGGTTGCTTGTTTTAACTTTCAAGAGTAGTTTGGAGTGGAAAAGAATGCAAAAGATGCAAATGAAGATCAAATGAAGCAAGGATTGGAGTCCCAAATCATTTCATAACCAAACTGGGCCTGGCCATGCCTTGAGGCATGGACAGAAGAAAATTTAGATGGTGGCCGTGTGCAAAGTCATGGCCAAGGAAGTAAAGAAGACATGATCGTGCAAAATAGCACAAATAGAGAGAAGAAATAGCACAAGAAGAGGGAGAAGTTGTGTCCCAGAGCATGGCCAAAAGCTTTCCATGTCATTTTCTAGAATCAAATTGGACTTGGCCATGTCTTAAGGCACGACAATGAACTTCAAAATGCAGTTCTAAAGAGCTAGTCGTGCCAATTGGCATAGCCAAGAAGAGGCAAAGCAGAGTTGCTCTCTTTTGACCATGTCAAACCACACGACTTAGCCATGTGGACAGAGACAAACTCGCTCTGGTCGTGCCTTATGGCATGGCCAAGAATCCAACAGTAGAGAAGGGGTTGTGCCATTTGGCCCGACCAAACACTTGTGGCCGAGATTGATTGGCTCTGGCTGAACCAAATGGCACGGTTAGATGCTGGAGTCATGTCTAGGTCGTGCCTAGAGGCACATCCACCCCATGCCACACCTCTATAAGAGGGGCACTTCATCTCCTCCACAAGAGAGGAAGTTTGGTGGAGAGGAAGAGACCATCTAGATCAAATCCTTACATCTCGAGGCATCATCTGGATGATCCGAAGCCGTTCTACTGCTCCATTCTCATCGGCATGCCAAGATCTACATCCAAAGACTTCACTTGACATCAAAGGATAAGATTTCCTCTTCCTTCTCTTGGATTTCTATTATTATGAGTCTTTGGATTGCATTTCTAGCTATTATGGAGTAGATTTAATCTGTTCTAAGATGTAGGATGTAATTGTAATATGTAGATGATGTCAACTCTATAGAATTGCCAATGACCTAGTTTGATAACAATTGTATGCATTTGTTCTGTTTGATGAAACGCTTGCATAGAGGCATTCCCTTATGATCATGAATTTGTCTATCTAGATTGCATTTCTATATGCATAGATCATAATTTTGAATTAGATACATTGCTGTGTGTCTATATCAGGGCTGTGCGTGGACATAAATTTTCATTGATCAGATGCATAAATCATCGTTTCTTTTAAGTGTGCATTCCGATATAGCTCGGCATGGTCTTAGGATACTTGTTTGGAGTTGAGTATCTAAGGTAACTATCTTTCTATATGAAACACAACCTCCTAAGGCAGGACGATTCTATGTATCGATAAATCTATCACTTCACCTAATGGGCTTCCCCCAATCATTTGCTACGCAAGTGACCTACGTAATCTAGAGACGTATACCTGGGGTGTTAGAGTGTATACTAAAAGCTTAGCTTTTGTATAAACATTTATTTAGAAATAAACAATCACATTGGTCAAATGTCTACATTTATATGCTAAGTGTAGTTGTTCAATTAATTTATATTGTAGATAACATGGTGTGTGGTGTCACACACAGAAGATCATGTTATCAGTTCCTTATAAATTATAAATAGTTGCTCACGACTAAGATGGATAGGAACAAACCATTGGAATAGTCATAGTATAATTTGGTATTAGTTTATCTTGACTATAAGATTACACTAGTACACTCAGAGTATATTGAGCTAGACCATTTAAAGTAAGTTCTTTTTATACTAACTGAATAAAAGAGCAAAACCTTTGTTATTATGGAAGTGTATACTCTTAATCCTGATATAATAACAAACACATATATCTAGTATTTATTTCTTTGACTTATCAAAGGGTGAGATTTAGTTCAATAAATCAATAGACCCGATAAGTTAGGAAATGGAATTATAGTATTATTTATAGTGTGTGATGTTGATTATAGAAGGAAACTATGTCCTAGGAATCTAGGTTGACGATGTCCCTAAGAGGAGCCCATAAAGATTGTCATGTTAAATCCTGCAGGTGAACTTAGTCTGACACGATAATAAAGTTGAGTGGTACTACTCTTGGACTAAGAAATTAATTAAAGTGAGTTGTCAGTAACTCATTTAATTAGTGGACATTCGACATCTTAAACACAGGGAGATTAACACACTCATGATAAGAAGGAGCCCAAATAGTAATATGGGATTGGTGCAATAGTTCAATAATAACTCTTTAGTGGAATGAGTTATTATTGATGAACTCGAGTTGGGTGTTCGGGGCGAACACAGGAAGCTCAAGTTCATCGGGAGACCAAAACCAATTCCTCCTCTCGGTCCCTATCATAGCCTCTTATTTATAAAGTATTATACCCACTTATACCCACCTTCTTACCCACCTTAAGGTGGCCGGCCAAGCCTAGCTTGGAGCCCAAGCTAGGGCCGGCCAAACCAAGTTGATTTGGTTCCATTGGATGGTCGACCCTAGCTTGAACCCAAGCTTAGGTGGCCGGCCAAATTAAAATAAAAGGGATTTTATTTTTAAAATTTTTTTTATGTGGAAGCCATAGTTTTAGAAGAGAGTTTAAAATTTAAATCTTTCCTTTTATAGCTTTCTACAAAAGAAAGATTTGATATCTTTCCTTATTTGTAGTTAAAAGGAAGATTTTAATTTTTGATAAAACTTTCTTTTTATGAAATCATCCTCATGATTTTAAAAGAGAGTTTTAAAATTAAATCTTTCCTATTATAGTTTCTACAAAAGATTAAGAAAAAATTTGATATCTTTCCTTATTTGTAAATTGATGGGAAGATTTTAATTTTAGAGAAAACTTTTCTTTTTGGAAATCATTCACATGTTTTAATAGAGAAATTTTAATTTATAAAAGTTTCCTTTTATGACCAACCATGAAGGAAATTTTCAAAAGATAAATTTTTATTTAAAAATTTTCGAAAATAAATTAGGAAGTTTTAATTTTGTATTTAAAACTTTCCTTATTTGGAGGGATTAAGGTGGCCGACCATTAGAGGTTTAATAAGGAGATTTTAATTAAATTTTCCTTCTTAAACAATGGCAAGGAATATAAGGAGGTTTTTATTTATAAAACTTTCCTTATTTGCCAAGACCAAGAAATATAAAAGAGAGGGTAGAGGTACCTCACTCAACAACATATGATCTTTTATTCCTCTCTCTTTTCTTCCTTGGTGTGGCCGACCCTATTCCTCTTCTCCTTTCTTCTTCTTGTGGCCAAACCTCATCATCTCTTGGAGATCTTGTGGTGGCCGGATTTTTACTTGGAGAAGGACAGAAAGGAGACTTTGTTTCTAGCATCCCTTGGAGCTTGGTGGTGGTGGATGAACCTCATCCTTTCTTGGAGTTATTGAGGTGGCCGAATCTTGTTTGGAGAAGAAGGTATCTTGGGTAGATTCTCGTCTCGGTAGATCGTCGCCTACACGACGTCCGAGATAAGAAGAGGAATACGATAGAAGATCATGAGGTCTATAAGCTACAAAAGGTATAACTAGTTATTAAGTTTCCGCATCATAACTAGTTCATCCTTTTGTTTAGATCTTAAAATACCAAACACAAGAGGCTAGTGATTCTAGGTTTCAAATTTGTGATTTGATTTGTGTTTCCTTTGTTTTTTCAATCTTGTGATTCGATTGTTCTTAATGGCTAAACCTAGGGTTACTATAAGGAGATTAAATATTGAATTTCTTTGAAAGGCTTTGTAGAGACAGTGGTAGATGATCCCATACCCAAGAAGGCCTAGTGCATCGCCATGTTTGACCTGGGACCCGATCTTTGAAATAAATATTTAATCAAATTTGTAACATAGGTGGATTTGGATTAATAATGTTAAGCATCGTTTGCGATCCAAGTCTAAACCTCTAAGAACAGATAAGTTAAATTTGGAATCAGTAATGTTAAGTTCTGTTTGCGATTCCAAGTTTAATTTCTAAAGAACACAATAGATTGTTAGGAAATATTCAGGACTTGTACAAAATTTTTGTACAGGAGAACCGATACGATATTCTGAGTAGCAATCAACAACCTGGGGGAGACCTTGTGACAGGACATACTCTACTGAAAACTTGGACTCTCTATGTTACTTCTTCACTTGATGGCATACTTGGTTATTTGCAAGGGAAGCACTCCAACACATCGTTGCGGGGTGAAATTTGGTAGTTGTTTAGACTATCCTGCAAATAAACAAGCAGAGGACTAGGAACGGGCCAATTCATAGCATAACATCCACCATTACAATGAAACTTTCGACCTAGAACATCTTTTGAACTAAGAACTTCCTTAATTTACTTTCTTTACTTTCACATTTTATTTCAAAAATCTCAAAACAAACATCTATCGATTGTGTCTATTTAAATTATAAGTGTAGAACCAATTAGCATTTAAACTTCAATCCTCATAGGATCGACTTTATAAATTTTATTACTTGACGACAACTATGCACTTGTGGTCACAACATCACTGCTCCGATCGCTTGGGTGATTTTATCTGTCTGGAATAGGGCTCACCTGAACTCATTTTTCGACCTTTGAGCAGTCTTCTGCTCCGGCTTCTCATCCCTCAAAAATGTCGCACACCTCCCTTCTCGTCTGCCAGCGTACTCTTCCTCAGCACCTCATTGCTCAAGCACACTAAGCCCATCGACTCTCTTCCATGTCATCCTTCTCGCTGTTGCGTCTTTTTCTCGACTTCCTGTGCTCCTAAGTTCTTGCACACTTAGACACAAGGGTTAAAGACCAACAGGACCTAACCTGACTCGATTGAAACTACCTTGGGGTACTAGCACATATTACATGAAAATTTATTTTGGATGTATAGATGTCATATAAAGTAATACTGGGGATGCATTGAGGTTTATTATGAGCAGATACATCAAGAGAAAGCCAAAACTAAGACTTTAAGTCAAGGTTTAATTGAATAATTTAGATAGTTTTAGATTTTATGTCAATCTTCGGATCCGTGATAGATATATTTTTGAATATATTTTTTCCAAGGAAGTACAGATAAAATAGACATTTCTATAAAATTCAGAGATTTTTGGATGTCTATGATTTTTTTAGTATATTTCTGAAGTTGAGTCAAAAATGTTGTTTAGACTTAAAATAGGGTGACAATCGATTGATACAGATACCGATCGACTGATAATAGAATTTTTTTTTTGTCACATAATAGTTCTATGAAGTTATATCGATAAGAACAGTGAACTAGGGTCTGGACCAATCGACTGATACAGTTTGAAATTATTTTTTCAGCAATGAGTTTGATCAAGACAACTCATATAGTTGTATGAGATTCTTGTGGGATAAATACACAAATTTAGAGTTAGTTGGGATGATCAAGTTTTTGATAATTGGGATATTGTTGGAGGCTTTTTGATATTAGGCAAAGGGGGAGAAGTAAGGTTAAGTGGAAAACCTTGAATACCTTTACGGGGAGAAATTTGTAACTCCATAGGAAACTTAGAGTAGGGGGAGCCTTGCGATAGGTTCTTAAATATCCTTATAGGTAAAAAATCTTAGCTAAATGGAGAGCTTAGGTGTAGGGGAGTCTTGTGATAGATTCTAATGCATGTTACATGTTTCATTAGCATGGTTGATTGCGATTATGTTTTCCCTAACTTAAACGTATTACCAAATATAAAAAAGGGAGAGATTGTTGGAAACAATCTTGAGGGTCCGGTGTGACCATGAGTTTTGATATTTGGACAAAGGATTTAAGTTAAATTTACCCTTGTATTTGATATGTGCATTTAAGTTATACAGGTTTACAAGATACACATATAACTTAGCTTGATGGCTTCGAGTCCGATGAAGCATGGAGCATCCGAGGGACAGTGGATAAGGTAAAGGACAAGACAAGGGAAGCACACTTCGAGGTATACACTAAAGATGGCATTGGGACAAGCCACGGGCTTGAATGCATTCGAAGGATGAGAGCCAAAGGAAGGAGACTTGAAGGTAAGAGGCCAAGGCTATAAAGAAGAGTCAAGTGAGTCGTAAGGATCCGAGTGCGAGAAAATGTACTTGGAAAGGGAAACCCTAGGTTTAAGGTTTTACCAATCAACTGGTGTCTAGAGCAGTTGACTGGGACAGGGCACAGAATGCTTCTGTGCCCAACGGTTGAAGGGATCAGTCGACTAGTGATGGCACCAGTCAACTGGTAAAGAGTTGTTGGCAGAATCGCAAGTTCTACGAAAGACCGTTGGCCAGCACAGGTCGACTCTATATAATGGAGCTTGGGGTGGCTAGCCTTTGTTGATAAAATCAGACTTAGTTAAAGCCTAATTATAGTCTCCAAGCCATCTAGCAATTCGTGTGTTCTTGGTTGAGTTGTGGTGAGGTTTCTCCATCGACAAGGAGGATTGTGCTAGCAAAAAATTTTCTAGGAACTAATTCGCCGATGGATAGAGATCGTCCACCTTACAGACAGTCGTGGAGTAAGAGAAAATTATCTCCGAACTACATAAATTGACGTGTAGTGGTTTGCTCTTCTTGTCTTTGTAGTTTAGCTTTCGTATTCGTATTTAAATTGTTTGTATTCCGCTGTTCACTAACAAATACATAGAAAGAGAATGTTTTTGTTGGTGAAATCCTAGGTCAAGGTTGACCAATTTGACTAAGCTTGAGTTGGCTCAAGCTTTAGTCATAATGTTTGAGTTTTGATATTTGACAATATATGAAACTTACAGGTGCAATTATATATTTGGGGAGATTGTTGATATAATTCCCCTCTGGTAAAGATTTGACTAGTTTTATGTGAAGAAGAGTCAAGTAGGTTAAGGTTGACTGGATACTTAACTAGGAAGTCCTAATTAGAGGTTACACAAGGGCAAGTCAAATGGGAAGGTTGGCAGAAGAAGAAAATCCAAGTGGATCAATATTGATCGGACACTTGGTGTGAAAGTCCTGGTGAGTAAAGCCAGACAATTAAAAAACCTTAGTGAGTGAAACTAGGTAGATGAAAAGTCCTAGTGAGTAAAGATAGGTAGATGAAAGTCCTGGTGAGTGAAGCCAGGTAAAAAGTTCTAGTGAATGATGCTAGGCAGTAAGGAAGTCCCGGTGAGTGAAGCTAGGCATTTGAAAATCCAAGTGGATCAAAGGTTGATCAGACACCTGGTGATTGGAAGTCAAAGTGGGTCAAAACTGACGAGCACTTGGCATGAGATGGTACATCTAAGTAGATCAAGGTTGAACGGACACTTGATATGAGGAGAAAAGTCCAAGTGAGTCAAAGGATTGACTAGACACTTGGTGAAGAAGTCCCAGCAGGTCAAGGTTGACCGAATGCTTGACAAGGAGGAGTCCCAACATGTCACAGTTAACTGGATGTCAGGTGAAGGGAACCCTAGACTTAGGTTTAGAAGTTAGGATTTGGTAATCAATTAGGTTAATCGATTACAACATGTGTTAAGTGATTAAGATAAAAGGGTAATCGCTTAAGTTTAAAGTCGCGAGAAACAGAATGAAGCTGAATCAATTAGGGTAATTGATTTAGAAATCCTTAATCAATTAGACTAATCGATTAAGGTTGTTTCTATGAGAAATAGAATGAAGTTGAATTGATTAGGGTAATCAATTCAGTAATTCTTAATCTATTAGACTAATTGATCAAGGTTGTTTTTATGAGAAATAGAAGCTACAGTAAGCGATTAAGCATGGAGGCTTAATTGCTTACGACTAATTCTCGTGCGAATAGAAACCTTCCTAATCGATTAGGTTAATCAATTAGGAAGGCTTAATTAATTGGGGTAGTCAATTAAGCTTCAGAAAAGTAAACATTATGCAGGCTACTGACATCGTAATCGATTAAGGAGATTTTTAATCGATTATGGTGCCACCAGTAACCTTAGAAAAGGGGTTTTCGTGTATTGTTTCATTAGAGCTTTTGACGTTAGTTCTTGAGATTTGGGGAAGATAAGTGTTGCTGCATTTCCCATTTTCAAGAGGCATTACAAAGCAAGAAGAGCTTAAGCAAATCAAGATTCAAAGTGCTAAGTCATGTTATGATTTGTATTTGCATTTGTTTCCTTGTTTTGAGTTATATTTTTGCTCTTAAGCTTGTACTAGGCTTTTCTGCCTCCGGATTATTTCTGAGAACGAGTTTTTTCATAGTGCAGAGGTGTGCATTATGTGGATCCTTGGATTAGTCACCTCATTTGAGGTGGATATCAAATAAATCCTACTTGTTAGCATTAGAGGAGCTTAGCTTCGAGTATTCTGCTGCCAATCATCATCATCGAATCGAAGTTATTCACCACCCCCCCTCCTCTAACTCCAAAGTGTCCCAACAGTTTTGAGGTCAACGTATATTCAACCCCCTTCTAGCCAGCCTAATGATTCTCAACAGATCCTACCCCAAGAACATATACTAGAATATATTCAAACTATAATTTAGTTGAGGTTAATGAAAACAAAAGGTTCAACAAGTTTGAATCTTTTATTTTTGGGGTACAAGTGGGTCAACTTTTCTATCTTGAATATCCTATGAAAAGAAGAAATATAGTGAACGGTTGTCTGTTAGTCGAATGAAGCTTCGCTCGATTATAGAAATGTTGAACACCATCACTGCTCAAAACCATGATGCACTTCAAAATGACAAAGTGGAGAGACATTCAGTTAATTCACAACTCCAATCTACATCTCAATTACTTGTAGATGTTATGTCACTTACGAGGAGATAGATCATGGAGAGATGTCCAATAGTGAGGATGAATTTGTACTAACAGAGTCTAGCGATGAAAACTTTGAAACTATTAATGTTGATTAAATAGATGTTAATGTCATGTTGAAATTGTTAATTTTCATATTATTTTGTATTGATGTCATGTATATCTGTAAACTTTAGTATGTTGTGTTGTAATGTTATTTTACAGATATTATTATGGTTGAGCAGTAGATAGTAGCACCCCGTGGCTACAAGGTTCTTAAAGTTGTTGGAGATTCGTAAGTATTTTTTATTATTAGTAATTTAAGTTTGTATATTTCTTTAATAATTTTCATACCTTAATATTTTTTTCTTGCACATTTGTTCTTGATGGACACCGGGTTGCATCTTATATCATTGAAAATTTTTAAAAATGAGTATGCACTACATGGAGGCATGTAAACAAGAAGATGAAGACATTTTATTATAATGAATTTGTAGTAAGTAAATTTAATATATTTGATATTCAATAATATATTTATCCTTTCATATACTAAATTCTTAACTTATAATTGTAGAAAAGTTATACATGGGAAGAAAGGTAAGAAGAATAATTTAAAGCTACATAGAAAGCTACTGTGTCAAACTTTACAGAGACCTTATGTATTATATAAGAAAGAAGAGCACTAGGGCGGTGTATGTTTCCAGGGCGGCATGGAATGCATGGATGACCACCTGGGCTGCAGAAAGGTGGTGAGAAAATGCTGAAAAGGCTAGATCAAATAGAAATACAGAGCAAGGTAGCCCGAGCACCGGAACCGCTCAAAACATCAGGATCCAAATCTATTGTTGAGCATGTCATGGATCTTGTGAGTTTAATTTAAAGTTATACTTTGTAACAAATTTTGTATTTATGGCCAAACTTGTATAATTTTATAGAACATTTGTCGATTCTCAATCCCGAGCCCTACACATAAGATTATTAATTTTATTACATTTGTTCACTTCTATCTTGATTAACTTTAGTAATTGTGGTCAAATTAGATATTAATCAATATTATATTTTTCACATTGGAGTAAATGACAAAAAGAGTGGCTTAGGCATCTCCACCATTATCAGAAGGGGGAGTCATAGTCTCTATCCACCGACGCTCTAAATGAGATATATTATGATGTTGTCAGTGGAAGAACAGAAAACTCCACCCTCTATAACCTTGGATCCCAAGCTAAAGTGGCATTTGATCATTTTAGGACTCTTAGGGGTCATGCTAATTCGTCTTCATATATTGAGATGTAGTCTTTAAGACGCAAAATGAAAAATTATGCACTCAACTGAAGTCAATGGATAAGAGGATGGTCTCTATGGACCAATGGAGGCTTGCTGAGGAGCAAAGAAGGACCACTAAGGACTAGAGGAGAGCCGAGGAGGATTGGATTAGAGCCACACATGATGTAGATAATGAAGCTCTCTTTGCCCGTATGTGATCGATCGTGGCTAATTTTGTTCACACCCAGACACCACATGGTTTTCAGTCACATGAGACTCAAGATCCATCAAACCATGATGATTAACTTTTTTTGAGGTTTGTTCAATTACAACTTACTTTTTATTTATCATACATAAACCATGCAAAATTTATTTAGTTTGTTATTTAAATCTACTCATTACTAAATATTATATTATTATATATTTCAAGAGTCCCTATTTACATATTAATCATCATCATCATCATCATCTTCTTCTTCTTCTTCTTCTTCTTCTTCTTCTTTCTATCCAGGTATATTTTTTATTACATGTAAAATTTGTTATACATATATGTAAAATTTTGAATTATATACCAATCTGATCATAATCTATCCTATTTGACTTTTTGCAGAATTTTATATTACTAGTATTCTTTGGAGTATTTATTATCATGGTATGGATTTATATATTTGATTCTGTACATTTAGATTTTGATATGAATATTTGTTTCTATTATTGTGTTTCTATTTTGTTTAGATTGTATTTGTTTCTATCTGTTTTTCTATCTAGAATGCTATTTGTTTGTTTGTGATATATAAATTGTTAGAATTGTATTAGTTTATTTGTATTTATGGATTGTTATGATGTGTAAAATGTGATTGTATGTATGAATTGTTAGGATGTGTAAAATGTGATTATATATATGGATTGTAAAATGTGATATTTGTATATATAAAATGTCATCGCCTATGATGATTTTATATAGATATGTAAATTATAAACAGGGTAGATCCTGAATGTAAAATGTCGCATTTTAAATTATTCTTTTTTCCTGACGGAATACCAATGAAAATACTGGTTTCGTCGGTAATTACTGATGGAAATACTAGTTCCGTCGGTAAATTTGGCTATTGGGTATCGATGGAAATACTATTTTTGTTAGTAATTATCAACAAAAATACTATTTCCATCGGTAAATCTGTTGAATCTTAAAGACGCTAGAAGGGAGTGAATAGCGATCGTCATTTTTTTCAAAAAACGAGAACACACAGCGGAAAAGAAACATAAAAATACAAACACTAACACAAGTAATTTTTTATTTGGTTCGAAACCTTCAACGACTCCTACTCCAAGGCTTGCACGTGAGAGTGCTTTTGATGGGCAATCACTATCAGTTCGAAAATGATTTACAAAGATTTGAGTACAAGAACTGAAATATAAATGTTATCGACAAACAGAAAAGACATTTGAAGAAGTCTTCATTCTTCGAGCTTTGGAGTAGGCTTTTAGTGTCATCGGGCCTTTTCAGAGCAGCGCGCAAATATGAAAGTCGTAGTAGATGATTGTCTGAAGCTACTGATCGAAGACCTTTATATAGACTCATTTTGGGCGCCTAGAACTCCTTCGGGCCCCTGGATCGTTGTTGACTTGGTGATTTCTCGTTAAAACTTAATCCATCAATTTTATCCACCTCCGGACACCTAGACCCCCTCTGGGCGCTTGGACTGTTGACGTGGTTTCGACCAATCATCGAACTCCCACTCAACTTCTGGATGATTTTTTTAGTATGGACACCTGGACCAACTCCGGGCGCCCAGACCGCCCGGGTGCTTGGCCAAGTACCTGCTCGAACGAAGTTGGTCTAAGCGCCCGGAGTCCGGGCTCCCGAACCCCTTCCAGGCGCCTGGACACTCTTTTTCAACAACTTCTTTCCTACAAGAAAGAGTTAGTCTAGGTAACAAAAAAAAATATATTTATCCTGTAAATTAAAGTTAGCACAATACAGTAAGATAGTAGTAGTAATTAGATCATGTCTCCTTGAGATTAGAATCTAGTCAAGATCTCAACTTATGTTTCCTAAATAGACCTAAGCTAAACGGACACCTACTTTTCTCTCAACCGGGAACGTGTTCTCACTGGATCTCTCCTCCAGTTGCTTACCTTTTACTTACCAACTACAGTCACTTGACTCGCCTTTGACCCACCAAGTCTTCCTACCAATTGTCAGGTCCGCAGACTCAACTAGATTTTGACCGATTGTCAGGTCTCGTAGACCCAACCTGACTTCCTACCAGATATCGGGTCCCACTGACCTATCTGGATTTTGCACTAGCTATCGGGTCTCGCAAACCTAGTTAGATTTCAGTCTGGTGTCAAGTCCTTCAGACCTGTCAACTCCTGCACACTTGGTAAAATAGTTAGACCACAAACATTCTAACTTTAATCCACTTGTCATTTATCCAAACTTGAGTTAAATTATTAGTGCAAATTGTACCAACAAAATCTGATTACGGGGAACAGTGTGTTTATTGATGGAATATTTATTCAGTTGGCAAAAATACTGACGAAATTTTGATTTTTGTTGGAACCCCCGTTTCGACTAATGATATCCCAACAAATGCTTTTCTGTCTAAATGTTGTCGGTAAACGAATATTCCGACAGATTTATGACAGAAAATTTAATATATGCCACATTTAAAAATATATATATATAATCAATATGATCACATGTCATATATCTATTATATTAATATCTTTCTTTTATTAACACATATTAATATTTATTTTAATATTAATATTTATTATTTATGGTTAAATTGTTCGTTCAATCATCTTTACTCTTATTTTATATTAAATAAATATTTTTTTTGAAATTTACTTATTGACTACATTCAAATAATTGAACATTGACATGTATGTGAGTATACACACATACATATTGATTCTACTACTATTTAGATGTTATAGCACCCACGTATTAATACATATACCACGGCAAATTTTTGTTCCTTTTATTCCTTTCTTGCACAAACTATTTTGCAAGAGAAACGCATAGAAAATTCAACTAAGGCCTGAATTTGTATCTCCATAAACGATGTAATCCAAAATAAATCGTGAATACTCCTACGATACAAATGCAGTGGTAAAACAAGGCAACAAATAAGGGGATTGGATTCGAATCCTAATAGAAAAAAAAAAACAATTCTAGTTAATTTCATTAATTATTTCTGGAATGATCGATTCAGTCTTAGAGAATTTTTCCATCAGTTATCAGGATAAATCGGGAAGTATATGCGACAGTCAATCGAGAAGCTTAACATCTTTTGATTACGTTCCCCCTCTCTCCCTTCTAATTTAGAGGATAAATTTCTATAAATATACCGTAGTTAAAATTTACCTTTAATTATGTATAATTGTACTGCATATTTCTTCAATAAATGAACTTAGAGAAAAGACCAATCTTTGAATCTTCTCCAGAAGAACATTGAAGACATCCTGGCACAGACCTAACAGTCCTAAACAAGTGTTTCTGATTTACTATTAACTATAAAATAAAAAAAAACTATATATTAATGATCTGCTGCATCCTAGAAGGCCTAATATATATCTAAGAATATTCATCCCAAGTTAAATACACTGAATGAGAAATTAGCAACTAGATAAGAAATTAATAATTTCTAATTTAATTTCAGTAAAATTATAGATATAATCAGTTGTGGTCTAGTTGGTTAGGATATTTGGCTCTCACCTGAAAGACCCGGGTTCAAGTCCCGGCAACGGAATTTTTTTTTTCTCTGTTTAGATTTAATAAAACTGTGTGCTGTTTCATTGAAAGAAAAAAAAACAATGCACGTCTTTACTGTTTTCTTTTATTTAAGTACGTATGCAATCAATCTAACTCTATCATTATAAAAAAGCGATTATTAATATTTCTTGGAAAAACTTTAACTTTGCTCTGAATTAATATATTTTTTTAAAAAAATTTAGTCCTAGAAGTTTAACAAAATTACATTTTTCCTTACCTCAGAATTTGTCAATCTGTATCAAAAGTAAAATATGCAAAGTAGGTTACAAAATAATTGAGGTAATATATATATATATATATATATATATATATATATATATATACGATTTTGATAAACTGGGCAATGCGCACAGTCTCTAACTATGCGCGTCGTGCAGTATATCTAGATTTTTTTTTTTTTATTTTGATTAAAAAAATAAATAAAATATAATTTTTAGGATTTTATTGGTAAGGTTCCAGCGTCCTAATTAGATTATAATTTTTCAGTTAATTTTTTTTTAAAAAAAATTACCTTGGGTTTAAATTTTTTAATTGAATTATAGTATTTAGTTAAAAAAATTAAAAATAAAATAAATTTAAGTATTTACAAAGTAGTGTAATATGTTAAGGGAATACCTTAAGTACTTATAAATATTATTTTTTTAATTTAAAATGTCTGTGTTTTATTATTTTTTTTAATTTTGAATTAAGAAAATAATTAAAATATATTTTTATATATTTTATTTCTAGGATTCAGATTTCCCAATTGAGTTATAATTTTTAAGTTAATTATTTTTTTAAAGATTTTACCTCTTGGGTTCATACTTCCCAATTGGGTTATAGTGTTTAGTTAAAAGAAATATTAAAAATTAAATAAATTTAAGTATTTACAGAGTATTGTAATGTGTTTAGGGGATATATCTATATATTAAGATTTTATATAAAGAATTATTGAATTTTTTAAATTCAAAATATTAAGAAAATAATAATTAAAAAAAATAGAAAGTTGATATTGTGCGCGACGAGCACAGTTGCACAATATCACAACTATATATATATATATATATATATATATATATATATATATATATATATAATTGTTATGCTACGACTCTATCCTGCGAATTGCTACGGACCAATTGTCATGTCATATTATTTTATTTTTTTAATACAACATTTCCTCTTTCTATTTTTTTCTTCTTCTTCGTTATCTCGCTGCATGCGCGCCGCCTCGTCACTGCACCTCGTCACCGTCCAGGACGCCATTGTTGGAGCAATCCCAATGGTCCATGGGACCATGTGTTTTGGTGTTTGGGCAAAGAGTTTAAGTTAGGATTGCCCTCGTTATTTGATATGTGTACTTGAGTTGTGCAGGACTGCAGGTGACACATGTGACTTAGGTTGACGGTTTCGGGTCCGGTGAAGGATGGAGCATCCGAGGGACCGTGGACAAGGCAGCAAGGACAAGGGCCGAGGGAAGCGACTTCGAGGCATACGCGAAGGATGGCATTGGGGACGAGCCGCGGGCTTAGATGCATCCGAGGGACGAGAGCCAAAGGAAGTAAGCTTGAAGGCAAGAGGTCAAGGCTGCAAAAGAAGAGTCAAGTGAGTCGTGAGGGTACGAGTGCATGAGAGATTGTACTCGGAGTAAAATCATAGTTTTAGGGTTTCACTGTAGCGGCACTGTAGCAGTTACTGTAGCGCACTGTAGCAGTTACTGTAGCGCACTGTAGCAGTTGACTGGTGATGGATCAGTCGACTGATGCACTGTAGCAGATAGCCGTTGAGAGAGCCGTTGGGCTGGCACCAGTCGACTGGTGCATGGACCAGTCGACTGGTAACGGGCAAATCAGGTTCTGATTTGTTCCAAGCTCTATAAGAAGGAGCTTGGTATGGCCGGCCAAGGCGACGAAATTAGACTTGGTTAAAGCCTAATTAGTAGTCACAAAAGTGCTTAAGGTTTCCCTTGTGTCCAAGAGGTCTTGGTGAGTTTGTGGTGAGGTTTCTCCACCCACAAGGAGGTTGAGCTAGCCGGAGTTTGCCGGGGACTAATCCACCGACGGATAGAGATCGTCCACCTTACGGACACGCCGTGGAGTAGGAGCTTTATCTCCGAACCACGTAAATCGGCGCGTGTTGGTTTGCTTGCTCTTTCTTGTTCTTTGTATTAGTATTTAGCTTTCGTATTTGTGTTTGTATTATTTGTATTCCGCTGCGCAACTAACAAATACGTAGAGAGCGATCGATTTGGGGGCGCAGTCTATCCAACCCCCCTTCTAGCCGGCCATCGATCCTCCAACAAGTGGTATCAGAGCGAGGACGCTCTCCGTTGGACTAACCGCCAAGGAAGCACAAGATGACAGGCTTAATTGAACCGCCAAAGTTTGAAGGAGGAAGCTTATGGGACATCACCTTTTGGATGGTGAAGATGAAGAACTTCTTCGAGACGGATTGGGACACAATGATGGTGGTGGAAGAACCATTTGAAGTCCCTAAAGACAAGAAAGGGAAGAAGCTCCGACCACGACATTGGACGGAGGAGCAAACCACACGATCGGAGGCAAATTCAAAGGTAATATCAATTTTAATTGATATATTGCCTAATAATGTTGTGAGTCGTGTAGGTAAATATGAGAATGCCCATGAATTATGGAGCAAAGTGAAGAAATTTCCATGGGAGGAATTTTCGCCTACACAAGAAGAAGAAGAAAAATCCGAAGAAAGTGATGAAATGGTCCAAGAGGAGAAGAAGGACCAATCAGATGTGGAGCCCAAGGAGTTGGGCTTAGTAGCTCAAGAAGAGGAGGTGGAGCAAACGGAAGTTGAGTCATGCTCAATATCCGAGGAGGAGAAGGAAGATGAGGTATCATCTACATCCTCAAGAATTGAAGAAGATTCCAAGACAAGTGAAGAAGATGAAGTCTTGGAAGTCAACATAGCAAGCACCTCCACCAAAGCAAAGTCAAAGGACCACATTATGTGCTTCGGGTGCAATGAGAAGGGGCACTACAAGAGTAGGTGTCCTTTGGGTAAGAAAAAGGTAACTCCTAAACTCAATTCAATTCCTTTAGAATCTAACTTGAGTTGTAGGAAGAAGAAGGAGAAGAAGCACATTAGATGCTTTACATGTGGTGAGATGGGACACTACCACACAAGATGCCCAAGGAAGGGAGAGCTCAAGAAGCTTGCACATTTAAAGAAATGGGAGAAGAAGAAGAAGAGCTCAAATCAAGGGGGAGCTTCAAGGGTAAGGGAGGTATACCCTAACTTGAATCGTAATTCAAATTCTTATATTCCCATGCATGCTAGGAAAAATAATGATAATCATTATATAGCAATGAAGAATTTTGGATTTAGATATCATGATAGGAATAAGGTAAATGCTAGAGATAACCCTAGGAGACCTATGCATGATAACTCTAAAAATGTTAGACCTAAGGAGACCCAATGCATTAATCCCAAGAAGGGGAGACACATGCCTAGAAAGGGTAGGTCTAGGAATGTCCAAGGTGGACATGTTGACTCTAGGGTTAGGAACCTAGAGAGGGAGAATCAAGCTTTGAAGTCAAAGCTTGATAATTTGGAGAAATTCCTTAAGAGATTCACTATTGGATCTAAAGGATTAAATATAGTGTTGGGTAGTTAAAGACCCAACAATGATAGATCGGGCGTGGGATACCGATATAGTCCCTATAAGGTCAAAAGGAGACCATGTGCTAGGGTGGCACATGATAAGGGCAAGGGAGAGTCATATAAAGCCAATGAGAAGAAATATGCTAGGGTTGCATATGATTATGGCGAGGATGATGTGTCCAAGGTGCACCATTGTGGTTTAGCCATAATGGAGAAAGCATCTAAGAAGATGGCTAAGGTTAAGAGCTCTAGGAGGAGCTCAAAGAGTCAAATTGAGACCCATGGCCAATGGATCTCAGGTGGGTACCACTTGGAAGTCTAGAGGAGCCATGAAGTGTGCCAAATGGTTTGAAGACGGACTTGAGTCTCAAACCTAGGGATTTGGCACATATGGTTTGTGTTTCATGCAAGAAATATGACATTTGAGGGTCATATAACATGATAATTGGTTTTGGATGTATAGATGCCATATAAACCAATGCTAGGGATGCATTGTGGGTTGGTATGGGCAAATACATCAAGAGGAAGCCAAAACTAGAACTTTAGGTCAAGGTTCAATTGAACCATTTAGCTAGTTTTGGATTTTGTGTCAATATTGGGATTGGTGATAGATACATTTTGTAATGTATTTTTCCCAAGAAGACAAGGGTACAATAGACCTCTCCACAAAATTTGGAGATTTTTGGAGGCCTAGGGAATTTCTGGTGCATTTCTGAAGTTGGCCTGAAAAGACTGATTTTTGCAGAATTAAGGTACCAGTCGACTGGTGCAGATACCAGTCGACTAGTAACAATATTTTTGAGCACAGAATGGTTCTGTAAGCTCATTTTGATGAGGGCAGTCGACTGGTATCGACAGCAATCGACTGGTAATAGTATATTTCGACCACATAATGGTTATGTAAGGATGCGTCGAAGGGGGCAGTCGACTGGTACTTGGGGCAGTCGACTGATATCAGCTTGAAAGTGTTTTTCAGCACTGTTATTGACCGTGTCAACTTATTTAGATGTATGGGTTCCATAGGGGATTAATACATGAGTTTAGGGTCAGTTTGGATGATAAAGTTTTTAACAATTGGGATATTGTTGGAGAACTTTTTGGATGTTAGGCAAAGGGGGAGAATTAAGGTTTAGTTGGGAAAACCTTTAGTGCCTTTGCGTAGGGGGAGCCTTGTGATAGGTTCTTAACAAGCCTGGTGATAAAATCCTAGCTCAATAGGGAGCTTAGGTGTAGGGGGAGCCTTGGGATAGGTTCAAATGCATTGTTTCGGCGATTGCCAAGTGTGTAGCCTTGGCAATGTAAGTCCATTTGGCGGTGTAAGTCCAAGTGTGTAGCCTTGGCATCGTAAGTCCATTCGGCGGTTGCCAAGTGTGTAGCTTTGGCAACGCAAGTCCATTTGTTATTAGCATTGTTATTTGCTATTTGTTTTCCCTAACTTAAACATATTGCCAAACACCAAAAAGGGGGAGATTGTTGGTGCAATCCCAATGGTCCGTGGGACCATGTGTTTTGGTGTTTGGGCAAAGGGTTTAAGTTAGGATTGCCCTCGTTATTTGATATGTGTACTTGAGTTGTGCAGGACTGCAGGTGACACATGTGACTTAGGTTGACGGCTTCGGGTCCGGTGAAGGATGGAGCATCCGAGGGACCGTGGACAAGGCAGCAAGGACAAGGGCCGAGGGAAGTGACTTCGAGGCATACGCGAAGGATGACATTGGGGACGAGCCGCGAGCTTAGATGCATCCGAGGGACGAAAGCCAAAGGAAGTAAGCTTGAAGGCAAGAGGTCAAGGCTGCAAAAGAAGAGTCAAGTGAGTCGTGAGGGTACGAGTGCATGAGGGATTGTACTCGGAGTAAAATCATAGTTTTAGGGTTTCACTGTAGCGGCACTGTAGCAGTTACTGTAGCGCACTGTAGCAGTCAACTGGTGATGGATCAGTCGACTGATGCACTGTAGCAGATAGCCGTTGGGCTGGCACCAGTCGATTGGTAACGGGCAAATCAGGTTCTGATTTGTTCCAAGTTCTATAAGAAGGAGCTTGGTATGGCCGGCCAAGGCGACGAAATTAGACTTGGTTAAAGCCTAATTAGTAGTCACAAAAGTGCTCAAGGTTTCCCTTGTGTCCAAGAGGTCTTAGTGAGTTTGTGGTGAGGTTTCTCCACCCACAAGGAGGTTGAGCTAGCCGGAGTTTGCCGGGGACTAATCCACCGACGGATAGGGATCGTCCACCTTACGGACACGCCGTGGAGTAGGAGCTTTATCTCCGAATCACGTAAATCGGCGCGTGTTGGTTTGCTTGCTCTTTCTTGTTCTTTGTATTAGTATTTAGCTTTCGTATTTGTGTTTGTATTATTTGTATTCCGCTGCGCAACTAACAAATACGTAGAGAGCGATCGATTTGGGGGCGCCGTCTATCCAACCCCCTTCTAGCCGGCCTTTGATCCTCCAACAGCCATCACTTGCTTCTACCGCACCGTCCTTTCCTCCGGCAAGGAGCTATTCACCCAAGTCGTTTGGTCCGCCAACCAAGTCGGTGGCGCTTTCCTCTCCGTCATCGTAAAGTCTGGAATTTAACCCTCGAAACCTCACGCCCATTTGTTGAGGAAAAAGAAGGGCAGGAGGTCCTTCAGTGTTGGCGATTCCGCCATCAGCCTCCACTAGGATACCTCTGTCGCCGCCTACGAGTCGGGCTCGAGCCGAGCAAGGCCTTCTACCTCGCCATGGTCGCCGACGCTGAGTTCACACTGCTGCTGGGCGACATGTGCGGGCGATTCATCGAGCATTTTGGGGCAACACACCCAATCACGTCGTTTTCGATGGTGAGCTAGCGAGAGCAGGTGCCCCGCGAAACTCTCTACTCCACCAAATTGGCGCTAGTCGACGGCGGGAAGGAGCGCAAGATTATGATCCGTAGCATAACAATCCTCTCTCTCTATATATATATACTCATTGTTTTTTCTTTAAAAAGGAAAGGGATAATTAAAACATTAATAATAGATTAAGAACACTAAACCATCCACAAACAATAAATAAATTATGGATCTGGCTCCAATGGCTCAGTCGATCACAGGCTGATTTTTTTTTTTTAAATGTATCTACCTTTCTTTAAAAAAGATAAATTATTATAGTTCATCATATTGTTTCCTAAAGTTCAGCGTTTCATAAACTAATTCGTTAAATTATAATAATAACAAAAGATAAAAGTTTGCTTATTTAGATGTACAATACCTATAATTTGAATTCTGTCGTCAAGAAAAAAATACAAAATTGCGTTTGCCGGGAGTCGAACCCGGGTCTATTGCTTGGAAGGCAATTATCCTAACCGTTGGACTACAAACGCTGTCTTGTTAGGATGTTTCAATGAACATATAAAAGTAAATGTTTAATTAATAAATCCAAATAGAAGATTTTTCAATTAGGAAATATATGCACATCTTTCATTGCTATTTAACAAATATATTACATTCCCACGGATATTTTGAAACTTAATTAAAAAAAAATCATAGTTGCACATTTTGTTTTAAAAAATTGATGGGGCAAAAATAAATAAATAAAAACGAATTTAAACAACACCAATATATTGAGGTCAAATTTTACCTTAATAAGATAATTTAATTAATCACGAATTAAAATTATCCTCTACAAATTTAAAAATATCAAATATTAAGAAAGATATTAGATTATTATCATAAAAGATTATCTATTCATCTCTTTAAATATTCCCTAAATATCCTCTTAGATTATCAACTGATCCTAAAAATACGTGTTCTTGCATATTTTTTTTAAAGGTCGACTAGAACAATAATAGCAATAGTAAGAAGGAGAAGGAAAAGAAATGACACGAGTTATCACTTGATTAAAAATTTATCTAGCTTGAAATTTCATCAAATAGGAGAGTTTTTTCTTTCACGTTAACAAAGATACGAAGAGAAATCCCTCCAACAAAAGGCAAAAATCTAGCGAACAACTTTAACTTAGTTATTTTCATACACAGAAGAAGAAGAGGAAGAGGAAGAGAAAGAGAAAGAGGGTTGGTCGTTGTCCACTAATAAAAAAGGATATAAATATATCAATTAAAAAAGAAATTATTTATCTTTTATAGATATAAATTTTAATATCTAGAAAAATAATAATACTCAACAAACGAAGGAAGCTAATGATCCTCAAAATGCATATTTTAGTTTTCATACTATGACATTTTGACATAGATTTAGCTTCTAGTTTAAAGATATGTTTTCATTTTTCACATTAATAGCAAACTCAGTAATGTAATCTTAGTCTAGCTGATTAGGTTACTCAGCTTTCGCCCAAGAGATCCAGTTCAAGTCCCAGCTATAGGAATATCATTAGCTGAATTAATATTTACTCTGAATTATTTTTTCTTGGAAAAACTTTGCTCTGAATTAATATATTTGTATATATAGTTTTCTAACCAAGGATTTTAACAAAATTACATTTTTCTTCCTTACCTCGGAATTTGTCAATCTGTATCAAAAGTATAAGGTTTAAAGTAAACAAAGTAGGTACAAAATAATTGATACTGGACTACCTCACGTTATTTTCTTAAAATATAAAAATACGTAAATTTTTCTTTGACAATGAATGGATAATTATAATATTACTGGGAGTATCCGTTGCTACAAAATTTGTCAGATTAATTTACCAATGGAATATATTGATTCTGTCGGTTATTATTTTTTTTTTTAATTTTTTTTTTTGATATTATCGATGGAATTTAATTTTCGTTAGTAATTATATTAATTTATGAAAAAATAGACTACTAACGAAATTTTAATTTCGCCGGTAAATTATTTTAGGAATCATATATGTTTAATTGTTTTATTTAAGCTTAAATCAAATTGTACAAATTTAATAATATTTTAAATTATATTTTCATTAGGTGACACTATCTATAAACAAAATGTGTATACAATAGATTAGAAAATGAATTTATTAGAAATAATTTTATTATTGAAGTTGAAGAGTTTGTAAACTTTACTAAAAATCAAAATTTATTTAATTTTGATATTCAAATCTACTGATTACTAAATATTATATTACTATATATTTCAAGAGTCCCTATTTACATATTAATCAACTATCATCATTTTCTTCTTCTTCTTTCTATCCCGGTATCATCTTCTTCTTCTTCTTTCTATCCCGGTATCTTTTTTATTACATATAAAATTCATTATACATATATGTAAAATTTTGAATTATATATCAATCTGATCATAATCTATCCTATTTGACTTTTTACAGGATTTTATATTTCTAGTATTCTTTAGAGTATTTGTTATTATGGTATGGATTTATATATTTAATTCTGTATATTTAGATTTAGATATGAATATTTGTTTCTATTATTGTGTTTCTATTTTGTTTAGATTATATTTGTTTCTATCTGTTTTTCTATCCACAATAGTATTTGTTTGTTTGTGATATATGAATTGTAGGATGTATAAATTGTTAGAATTGTATTAGTTTATTTGTATGTATGGATTGTTATGATGTGTAAAATGTGATTGTATATATGAATTGCTAGGATGTGTAAGATATGATTATATACATGGATTGTAAAATGTGATGTTTGTATGTATAAAATGTTCGTCTGTGATGATTTTATATAGATATGTAAATTATAAATAGGGAAGATCTCGAATGTAAAATGTCCCATTTTAAATTATTCCTTTTTTCCTGACAGAATACCAATGAAAATACTGGTTTCGTCGATAATTACTGATGAAAATACTAGTTCTGTTGGTAAATCTGGCTAATGGGTATCGACGAAAACACTATTTTCGTCAGTAATTACCGATAAGAATATTGTTTCCTTCGGTAAATCTGTTGAATCGGAAAGACGCTAGATGGGAGTGAATAACGATCGTCATTTTTTCGAAAATCAAGAATACGCAGCGGAAAAGAAACATAAAAGTACAAACGCTAACACAAGTAATTTTTTACTTTGTTCGAAACATTTAACGACTCCTACTCCAAAGATTGTACATGAGAGTGCTTTTCATGGGCAATTACTATCAGTTCGAAAATTATTTACAAAGATTTGAGTACAAGAACTGAAATATAAATGTTATCAACAAATAGAAAGTACATTTGAAGAAGTCTTCATTCTTCGAGCTTCGGAGTAGGCTTTTAGTGTCATCGGGCATTTTCGGAGCACGCGCAAATATGAAAATCGTAGTAGATGATTGTTTGAAGTTGCTGGTCGAATACCTTTATATAGGCCCATTTTGGGCGCTTAAAACCCCTTAGGGCACCTGGACCGTTGCTGACTTGGCAATCTCTCATTAAAATTTAATCTGTCAATTTTATCCACCTCCGGGCATCTAGACCCCCTCTAGGTGCCTGGACCGTTGATGTGAGTTCGACCAATCGTCTCACTCCAACTCAGCTTCTAGATGATTTTTCTGGTCTGGAGACCTGGACCAATTCCGGGCGCCCGGACCGCCCGGGTGCCTGGCCAGGTACCCGCTCGGGTGAAGTTGGTCCTAGCACCCGGAGTCCGAGCTGCCCGGAGTCCGGGCTCCCGAACCCCTTCCAGGTGCTTGGACACTCTTTTTCAACAACTTCTTTCCTGCAAAAAAGAATTAGTCTAGGCAACAAAAAATATATTTATCCTGTAAAATAAAGTTAGCACAATACAGTAGGATAGTAGTAGTAATTAGATCTTGTCTCCCTGAATCCTGTCTCCTTGAGACCAGAATCTCAATGTCTCAACTTAGGTTTCCTAAATGGACCTAAGCAAGATCGACGTCTACTTTTCCCTCAATTGGGAATGCATTCTCACTGATCTCTCCTCCAGTTGCTTACTTTTACTTACCAACTACAGTCACTTGACTCGCCTTTAACTCACCAAATCTTCCTACCAGTTGTCAGGTCAGCAGACTTAACTGGACTTCGACCAGTTGTCAGGTCCCGCGGACCCAGCCTGACTTCCTACCAGATATCGGGTCCCACAGACTTATCTGGACATTGCACTATCTATTGGGTCCCGTAGTGTTGGTTGGTCCTAGGAAGATCGTACCGATTTCATTGTATAAAAATTTTGTACAAGTGTCAAACCTTTCCTAAACAACCTATTGTGTTCTTTAGAAATTAAATTAGGAATCGCAAACGGAACTTAACATTATTGATTCTAAATTTAACTTATTTGTTCTTAATGGTTTAGATTTGGATCACAAACGATGCTTAACATTATTGATCCAAATCCACCTATGTTATAAATTCAATTAAATATTAATTTCCAAAATTGGCTTGCAGGATTGCATGGCGATGCACTAGTCCTTCTTGGGTATGAGATCATGTTGGTGCAATCGACCTAGGTTTTAATCGGTACGATCATAGTTTTGATGTGTGTGTCAAAGAGTTTAAGTTACGTTCACCCTTGTATTTGATATGTGTATTTGAGTTGTGCAGGTTTGCAGGATACACATGCGACTTAGGTTGATGGCTTCGGGTCCGGTGAAGGATGAAGCATCCGAGGGACTATGGATAAGGCAACGAGGACAAGGGCCGAGGGAAGCGACTTCCAGGCATATGCGAAGGATGACATTGGGGACGAACCGCGGGCTTGAATGCATCCGAGGGACGAGAGCCAAAGGAAGTATGCTTGAGGCAAGAGGTTAAAGCTGCAAAGGAAGCGTCAAATGAGTCGTAAGGGTGAGGGTACAAGTGCATGAGAAATTATACTCGGAGTAAAATCCTAGTTTTAGGGGTTTACTGTAGCAGAACTGTAGCGTTAATGTAGCAGTACTGTAGCGTTACTGTAGCAATACTGTAGCAGTCGACTGCATGTTTTAGTAGTCGAATGGTATAGTCGATCGCGTAGTCGACTGGGTGCGAACAGAATTGTTCTATTCGTTCGGTCAGTGTGGATCAATCGACTGCATATTTTAGCAGTTGATTGGTAAATGACCGTTGGCATACTGTTGGTGTTGCGAAGTAGCCGTTGGCTACCTCCAACGGTAACACCAGTCGACTGATGGTTTTGCCAGTCGACTAGTGTCGAGATGAGTTGATATGATGATCAACTCTCTCCTCTTAATTAAGAGAAGCTTTGTTGCTTGAAGGAGGTTACTCATGCTTGTTGAATAACTCCTAATCTTTGCCCAAAGCTTCCAAGCCATACTCTCTTCCTCCTAAACCGAAGTTCATCTTGTAAGAGGAAGAGAACATTGTGAGAGGTTGTACTCCACCGAGAAGGAGTAAGAGCTAGCCGAAGATTGTCGGGGATTGATCCATCGAAGGATCAAGGGTTCGTCCACCTTAAGGACACGCCGTGGAGTAGGAGCAAGCAATCTCCGAACCACGTAAAGGAATCGTGTTAGCGTTTGTTCTCTTACTTGTTTATTTTCATTGCTTTAGTTTTCATATTCCGCTTGCGTAACTAACCTTGTAGAAAAGAATCGAAGTTGGGGGTGACCTAGATATCCAACCCCCCTTCTAGTCAGCCACCGATCCCTTACAGATCATTCACCACCGCCTAGACAAAGCCTTTTAAAGAAATCTAATATTTAATTTCCTTATATAACTTTAGGTTTAACCAAAAAGAATAATCGAATCACAAATTCGAAAAATAAAAAAACACAAACTCGAAACTCTAGAATCATATGCCTCTTGTGTTTGGAATTCATAGAAAGAAAAACTAGCATGATGCGGAAAATAATTACTAGTTATATCTTTCTTTGTATGCAATAACCTCTTGATCTTCTACCGTATTCCTCGCCTCCTCTTGAACGTCGTGTGGGGGACGAACCTCCAAGATGAACACCACCCAAAAGCTTCTCCTCCTTCTCTAAGTTTCGGCCACAACCACCACCAAGGAACAAAAAAGAGCAAGGGGAAAGGGAAGGGAGAGGGCCGGCCACAAGAGAGAGCACAAGCAAGAGAATAAGAATTGATGTATCATGAATCTTCTCCTCCCCTTCCTTTATAATACTTGCCCAAGGAAAATAAGGAAAGATTTTTACAAAAAAACTAAAATCTTCCTCTTGTTTTCCTTTTCCCCTTTTATTTTTCTTTTTTCTCCTCTTGATTGATTGAATGGTCGGCCCCTTGCTTGGGCACCAAGCAAGGGTGGTCGGCCCTTAAAAGAAGGAAATATCTCTTGTAAAAATTTTATAAGCAAAGAAGGAAAACTCTTATAAAATTTTACAAGCTCTCTTTTACTTTCTTAATGTGAATGTTTAAAAAAAAAGGAAAATTTTAAAAAAAGTTTTAAGATTTAAAACTTCTCATTTAAAATTTTCTTTTTTAACATGGTTACAAAAAGGAAAGTTTCAAATTTAAAACTCCCTTCCTTTTTTCTAAAAGCCATGAGGATGGTTAAAAAGGAAAGTTTTAAAACTTTTAAACTTTTTTTTAAACCATGTGACCTAATTCAAATAAAGAAAGTTTTATAATTTTAAAATATCTCTTTTAAAATTTGTAGATATTTACAAAGAGAAGAATTTAAAAATTCAAAACACCCCTCATACTTTGAATTATGTGGCCGGCCCCCTTCTTGCTTGGGCACCAAGCAAGAGACCGACCCTCTTTAAAAAGATAGTGGCCGACCCCATGGCTTGGTCACCAAACCATGGGTCGGCCCCCTCTTGGACACCAAGATGGGATTTTCATGAGTGGATAAAAGGCACTAATGAGGCTACGACATTGACCTAGAGGAGAAATTGATTTTGGCCTTCCAATGAGCTTGAGTATCCTGTGTTCGCCCCGAACACACAACTCAAGTTCATCGATAACAACTCATTCCACTAAAGAGTTATTACCGCACTACCACACCAATCCCAAATTACATTATGGGCTCCTTCTTATCATGAGTGTGTTAGTGTCCCTGTGTTTAAGATTACGAATGTCCACTGATTAAGTAAGTTACTGACAACTCACTTAATTAATATCTAGCACCAAGAGTAGTACCACTCAACTTCATTGTCATGTCGGACTAGGTCCACCTACAGGGTTTAACATGGCAATCCTTATGAGCTCCTCTTGAGAACATTCTCAACCTAGATAACTAGGACACAGATTCCTTCTATAATCAACAACACACACTATAAGTAATATCATTTCCCAACTTATCGGGCATATTGATTTATCGAGCTAAACCTCACCCTTTGATAAATCAAAGAAATAAATATTAAATATATGTGCTTGTTATTATATTAGGATTAAGAGCACACACTTCCATAATAACTAACGTCTTGTTCTTTTATTAAGTCGATACAAAAAGAACTTACCTTAAATGGTCCTGCTTAATACACTCAGTGTGTACTAATGTAATTTATTAGTTAAGATAAACTAATACCTAATTACACTAAAACTATTCCAATGGTTTGTTCCTTTCCATCTTAGTCGTGAGCTACTGTTTATAATTTATAAAGAATTGATAACATGATCTTCTGTGTGTGACACCACACACCATGTTATCTACAATATAAATTAATTAAACAACTACACTTAGTAAATAAATGTAGACATTTTGACCAATGTGATTCTTTTATTTCAAAATATATGTTTACAAAAAGCTAGACTTTTAGTATACACTTTAACACGCAGAACTAGCTAGATTTCAGCCTGGTGTTAAGTCCTTCAGACCTGTCAACTTCCACACACTTAGTAAAGTAATTAAACCGCAAATACTCTTATTTTAATCCACTTGTCATTCATCAAAACTTGAGTTAGATTATTAGTATAAATTGCACCAACAAAATCTGGTTGCGGGGAACAGTGTTTTCGACAATGTTTACCGATTGAATATTTATTCAGTTGGCAAAAATGCCAATGAAATTTTAATTTTTGTTGAAAAATCATGTTTCGACTAATGATATCCCAACAAACGCTTTTCCGTCGGAATGTCGTCGATAAACGAATATTTCGATGAATTTCTGACAGAAAATCCGACGAATTTCTGACAGAAAATCCTATCAGTAAACCCAATTATTTTTGTAGTGCGTATTGAATTGAACGTAATTAATATATGCCACATTTAAAAAAAACATAAAATCAACATGATCACATGTCATATATCTATTATATTAATATCTTTCTTTTATTAACGCATATCCTCATTCATTTTAACATTAATACTCATTATTTATGGTATTATTGTTCGCTCATTCATCTTTACTCTAATTTTATATTAAATAAATATTTTTTTAAAATTTACTCATTGACTACATTCAAATAATTGAACACTGAGGTGTATGTGAGTATTATAACAGACATACATATTGATTGTAATACTATTTAGATGTTATTGTTGGTTAATCCTTGGAAAATGTACCGGTTCCACTGTATAAAAATTTTTGCACAAGTGTCGACCCTTTCCTTAAATAACCTATTGTGTTCTTTAGAAGTTAAATCAGGAATCGCAGACGGAACTTAACATCATTTATTCAAATTTTAACTTATCTGTTCTTAATGGTTTATATTTGAATCGCAAGCGGAACTTAACACTATTGATTCAAATCTACCTAAATTATTAATTCCATAAATATTAATTTCTAAAATTGGCTTCCAGGAATGCATGGGATGCACATGGCCTTCTTGGATATGGGAGCAACCACCACCGCCTAGGCAAAGCCTTTTAAGGGAAGCTAATATTTATTTCCTTAAATAACTTTAGGTTAACCAAAAAGAACAATTGAATCACAAATTCGAAAAAGAAGAAAACACAAAACGAAAATAAATTCGATAAACTAGATCTAATTGTCTCTTGTATTTAGAATTCATACAAAGAAAAATAACTAGTATGATGCGGAAGAAAACTACTAGTTATACCTTCCCTTTGTAAGATAATGACCTCGAGATCTTCTGCCGTATTCCTCGCCTCGCCTTGGACGTCGTGTGGGCGACGATCCTCCAAGATGAACACCACCCAAAAGCTTGCTCCTTCTTCTAAAATCCGACCACCACCACCACCAAGGAGAAGAGAGCAAAGGGAGAGAAAGAAGGGAGAGGGCCGACCACCAAGAGATCACCCAAGCAAAAGAATAAGAGTTGTATATCATGAAGCCCACTCACCCCTTCTTTTATATTACTTGCCCATGGAAAATAAGGAAAAACCTTTTACAAAAAATAAAATCATCCAAGAGTTTTTCCTTTTTCCTTTTTATTTTTCTTTTTCTTTCCTCTTGATTGAATCAATCATCAATCAATGGTTGAGACCAATCCTATTTGGTTTAGGATTAAGCTTGGCTGACCCTTTGCTTAGGCACCAAGCAAGGTGACTGGCCACCATATTTAGGAAAGGAATAATAATTTTTTATAAAATTTTACAAGAAGAAAACTCTTATAAAATTTTACAAGCTCTCTTTCCTAAAGTAAGAGTTAAAAAAGGAAAGTTCTAAAAATTAAAACCATGTTTTAAAATTTAAAACTTCTCTTATAAAATTTCCTTTTTTAACATGGTGATAGAAAATTTAAATTTTAAAACTTCTTTTCCCTTTTTTCTTAAACCATGAGGATGGTTAAAAAAGAAAAGTTTTAAAATCTTTTAAACTCTCTATTTAAACATGTGGCTTAATTCAAATAAGGAAAGTTTTAAAAATTAAAATCTCTCTTTTAAAACTTATAGTTTTCTACAAAGAGAAGATTTTAAAAATTCAAAACAACCCTCCCTTTTTGAATTATTGTGGCCAGCCCCTACAAGCTTGGTCACCAAGCTATAGGGTCGACCCCTATAAGAGGATGTGGCCGGCCATTGCTTGGTCACCAAGCAATGGTCCGGCCCCCTTCTTGGACACCAAGAAGAGCCTTACATTTGGATGGACTTGAGGCTATAATGAGGCTACGACAAGGACCTAGAGGAGAAATTGGTTTCGGCCTTCCGATGAGCTTGAGTATCCCGTGTTCGCCCCGAACACACAACTCAAGTTCATCGATAACAACTCATTCCACTAAAGAGTTATTACCGCACTACCGTACCAATCCCAAATTACATTATGGGCTCCTTCTTATCATGAGTGTGTTAGTCTCCTTGTGTTTAAGATTACGAATGTCTACTGATTAAGTAAGTTACTGACAACTCAATTAATATCTAGCACCAAGAGTAGTACCACTCAACTTCATTGTCATGTCGGACTAGGTCCACCTGCAGGGTTTAACATGACAATCCTTATGAGCTCCTCTTGGGGACATTCTCAACCTAGATAACTAGGACACAGATTCCTTCTATAATCAACAACACACACTATAAGTAATATCATTTCCCAACTTATCGGGCATATTGATTTATCGAGCTAAACCTCACCCTTTGATAAATCAAAGAAATAAATATTAAATATATGTGCTTGTTATTATATTAAGATTAAGAGCACACACTTCCATAATAACTAAGGTTTAGTTCTTTTACTAAGTCAGTACAAAAAGAACTTACCTAAATGATCCTACTCAATACACTTAAAGTGTATTAGTGTAATTTATTAGTCAAGATAAACTAATACTTAATTACACTACGACTATTCTGATGGCTTGTTCCTTTCCATCTTAGTCGCGAGTAACTATTTATAATTTATAGAGAACCGACAACATGATCTTCTGAGTGTGACATCACACTCCATGTTGTCTACTATACAAATTAATTGAACAATTATATTTAACAAATAAATACAGATATTGATCAATGTGATTCTTTTATTTCAACAAATAAATGTTTACAAAAACTAGGCTTTTAGTATACACTCTAACAATCTCTCACTTATACTAAAAGACTAAGCTGCCATATCTGTTGCCTTACATCTGATTTCCATCCCCTCCACATGCCGATCAAAAGCTTTTGCCGGAAGGGCCTTTGTGAAAGGATCTGCTAGGTTATCTTCTGATGCAATCTTGGCGACGACAACTTCTCCTCGCTTGACGATGTCTCGTATCAGGTGGTACTTGCACTCTATATGTTTACTTGCCTTATGAGCTCGTGGTTCCTTTGAGTTTGCAACTGCACCGCTATTATCACAATAAATTGTGATGATCTTGGGCAAACCAGGAATCACATCTAAGTCCATTAGAAAGTTCCTGAGCCATACAACTTCTTTGGCTGTCTCAGAGGCTGCCACATACTCTGCTTCCATGGTTGAGTCCGAGACACATTTCTGCTTAACACTCCTTCATGCAATGGCTCCACCTCCTAGAGTAAACACATAGCCTGATGTTGACTTACTATTGTCCATATCTGATTGGAAGTCCGAATCCGTGTAACCCACAGGGAGCAACTCGTCTGCTTAGTAAACTAGCATATAATTTCTAGTCCTTCTCAGGTACTTCAATATATGCTTTACCGCAGTCCAATGTCCTTGTCCAGGGTTACTCTGATATCTGCTGACCATGCCCACGACAAAACAGATATCAGGTCTCATACACAGCATTGCATACATAAGGCTTCCTACAGCCGAAGCATAAGGGACTGCCTTCATTTCCTCCATCTCCTTTGGTGTCTTCAGAGACATCTCTTTAGATAAGGCTACTCCATGCCTAAAAGGTAAGAAACCTTTCTTGGAGTTCTGCATGCTAAAACGAGCAAGGACCGTATCTATATATGAAGCTTGGAATAGACACAACATTCTTTTCTTGCGATCCCTTATAACTTTGATCCCAAGAATGTGTGCACATTCTCCTAAGTCCTTCATATCAAATTATTTTGACAACCATACCCTTACGTCCGATAATACCTTGACATTGTTGTCAATTAACAAAATATCATCTACGTATAGTACAAGAAATACCACCACATTTCCATTACACTTCTTGTATACACAAGACTCATCCGGACACTGAATAAATCCATATGACTGGATTACTTCATTAAACCGGATGTTCCAAGATCTTGAAGCTTGCTTCAATCCATAAATGGACCTATTAAGCTTGCACACTAGATGCTCTTTGCCTTTTTCAATGAACCCTTCTGGTTACTTCATATGGATATTTTCTTCAAGACTTCCGTTAAGGAAAGCTGTTTTGACATCCATTTGCCAAATCTCATAATCTATATGAGCAGCAATGGACAAGAGTATCCGGATAGACTTAAGCATGGCTACCGGCGAAAAAGTTTTCTCATAGTCGATTCCCTCTTTCTAAGTATACCCTTTCGCAACAAGCCTTGCTTTGAAGGTTTCTACCTTCCCATATGTCCCTCTTTTCCTTTTGTAGATCCACTTGCATCCAACGACGTTTACACCATCAGGTGGTTCTACAAGCTCCCAGACCTTATTAGAGTACATAGACTCTATTTCAGAATTCATTGCCTTTTGCCAAAATACTGCATCTATATCTTGGAGTGCTTCATTATATGTTCGGGGATCAGGTTCATGTTTACCCGGGATCAAGTCTGAAGACTCTCCTAAAAACATGAATCTCTCAGGCTGCCTTACAACCCTCCCACTACGACGAGGCACTGTCTGTGGTTGTGTATCATGTGTGACATATGTTGCAGTCTCTTGTGGTACTTCATCTTGTACTGTTGGTACTGAAGTAGACGTGTCCTCTCTAAGTTCTTCTAGAACAACTTCACTCATGGGCTTATGGTTCATTATATAATCTTCTTCTAAAAATCGAGCATTGGTGCTAACAATGATCTTCTGATTTTTAGGATTATAAAACAAACCACCTTTCGTTCCCTTAGGATATCCCACAAACAGACAAACTTCTGTACGTGATTCCAACTTGTCAGTATCTCCCTTCAGCACAGGTGCTGGACTACCCCATATCCGGATATGATTCAGACTAGGCTTACGCCCATTCCATAATTCCATGGGAGTAGAAGGAACTGTTTTAGAAGATACCATATTCAGAATGTACACTGCTGTTTCTAAAGCATATCCCCAAAACGAATTCGGTAATTCTGAATAACTCATCATTGATCTAACCATTTTCATAAGAGTCCTATTCCTTCGTTCTGCCACATCATTCTGTTGGGGTGTACCAGGTGCAGACAATTAGGATTGAATCACGACTTCTGATAAGTAATTCCTAAACTCTCCAAAGAGGTATTCGCCACCATGGTCAGACCGTAGTGTCTTGATACTTTTACCAAGACGTTTCTTCACATCAACCCTATATTCTTTGAACTTGTCAAAGCATTCAGACTTGCGGCGCATCAGGTAAATGTATCCGTATCTTGAATAATCGTCTATAAAGGAGACAAAATATTCATAGCCACCTCTTGCCTGGATAGACATAGGACCACATAAATCAGAATGGACCAGTTCTAACGCATCTTTGACTCTATATCCCTTGGCCTTAAAAGGTCTCTTGGTCATTTTACCTTCCAAGCAGGATTCACATGTTGGAAAGTTTTCCAACTCTAATGAACCTAATAGTCCATCGGCTACAAGCCTTTGAATCCTACTTAAGTTAATATGTCCAAGCCTTATATGCCAAAGATATGTTTGGTTCATTTCCGAAGGTTCTTTCCTCTTATTAGAGTTAGAAGATGTGTTATTAATTTCCATATTTTGCTTTGTGGGAGAAATTGGATTTAAAGTGTATAAATTGCCAACCAATGCACCAGAACAGATAATCACCTTATTTCTCTTTATAACCACATTGTTACTAAAAGAAACTGAATATCCATCCAAATACAGTTTAGAAACTGAAATTAAATTCTTTCTAAAACTGGGTACATAAAGACAATTTCTTAAAATCAAATTTCTATTCATATCAAAAGATAAGTAGACATCTCCCACTGCAACAGCCGCCACCTTAGTAGCATTGCCCATGTAGATGGTAATCTCTCCTTCAGTTAGTCGTCGGGTTTCCTGGAACCCCTGCAAGGAATTGTAGACATGATCAGTGGCTCCCGTATCTATACACCAGGTGCTGGTAGATAACACCGCTAAACATGTTTCAACAACTAGAGCATGAGATATACCTTTATTGTTCTGATTCCTACGAGGACAGTCCGCCTTCCAATGCCCTGTCTGCTTGCAAATGAAGCACTTGCCTTTCGGCTTCTTCATTCCAGCTTTTTGTCCCTGAGGTTTATTCACTCTCTTTGCTGAAAAGACCCGTTTCTTCTTCTTCTTGCCTTTCGGCTTAGAAGTAGAACCATTTTTAGCATAGTGAATCTGAGAACTTTGACGAAATATACCTTCTGCTGCCTATAGTTCTGTCAGAAGTTCCGCCAACGTATACTCTCTTTTTTTCATGTTATAGTTCAGGCGGAACTGCTCAAAACTTCTGGGTAGCGTTTGGAGAATTATATCGACCTAGGTTTCCCCATCGATTTCTCCTCCAAGGACTTGTATTTCATTCAGATAAGCCATCATTTTGAGGATATGGTCCCTTACGGGTGTCCCCTCAAACATGGTGGCTGTCATTAGCTTTCTCATTGCCTCTTGCCTAGCAGTCCGACTCTAGTGCCCAAAGAGTTCTTTGAGATTGTTCATTATATCATAAGCTGTTGGTAAATCTTGATGCTGATGTTGCAATACATTTGACATAAATGCCAAAATGTAACACAGCGCCATCTCATCAGCTTTTACCCATTTCTTGTGATACTCAATCTCCTCTGGGGTAGAGTCACCGTCAGGTGTATCAGGGCAAACCTCAGTGAGTACAAACTTATAGCTTTCTACAGTAAGGACAATGTCCAGGTTTCTTTTCCAATCAATATAGTTGGGACCAGTAAGTTTGTTCTCTTTCAGTATAATGGCTAGTGGGTTGAAAGTCATCCTAAGAATCACAAAAAAACTTTGGTCAAAACTCTAAATTTATAATAATATTAATTCCTCAAACAATAATATTTTAAATTAACCAACACCTCAAATCACCATGAATATTGCATGCCACGTTAGTGTGGACGTATACAAATTCAATATTTGTAAGAGGAGGGTGTGACCCATTAATTTTATTATCTTGTCATCCTAACTTTATGACAAATAAAATTAATAGTTGGTTTCACTTTGGTCACACAATACAACAGCAGTGACTCCGTTGGGGAGGATACTATTGAATGCGTCTAAGTGTATACCATTACTTGATACTAAGTCCATTAAATAGGATTGTGCCCCTTCAGTTAGAGAAGATCACACGCTCCTAAATAATTTCCTATAACCATCCATAAAAGGAAGTTTGATCTAGTGATCCGCAACAAACCCATCCGTTGTGGAGGGAGGCACTCAGAGCCAACACGCAAGCTTGTTGCATCACTTACAAACCAGTAATGGAGACCATGGGATTTATTAAAATCCCTCTCCCACTTAGTTATTTAAAATAGAGGATTTTAAACTATGCTAGCATACATCACATGCATATACACATCACAGTAAATAAAAGCAATAAATTTGGAAATTAATTTTCCAACTATTATGGCCTTTTCCATCACTATCTTCGGTATGCTCCAACCCTAGCTGCTGCCATCTTTAGCCACCGCCATCGGGTCAAGTTGTTGCATCCATCTTGCTTCTTATTCCGCTGCGCCTCTGGTGCTTCAAAAGTACCATGCCTCGCAAGAATCCGATCTGCAACAAAAATAGAATTTTACATATATCGATCCTATATTCCACGAGGGAATGTACATGTATTCTAGATCGAACAAAAAATAAAATTCTAAAAATAATACAGCTCCTGCTGTATTTTATACATACAATCATGCACACAAATAATGCCCTTGACATGTCCAAGGGTCCAATCACACACAATATCAATAAGCCATAATAGTTGGAGCCTGCAACCAAAGAGTTAGCACATCCTACTATTTTTCCGCCTAAATTATGTATGACATGTGCATAACCTATTTGAATTCCAAAAATACACAGAGGTAAACCCTAGCTCTGATACCAATTGTTGGTTAATCCTAGGAAAACGTACCGATTCCACTGTACAAAAATTTTTGCATAAGTGTCGAACCTTTCCTTAAATAACCTATTGTATTCTTTAGAAGTTAAATCAGGAATCGCAGACAGAACTTAACATCATTGATTCCAAATTTAACTTATCTGTTCTTAATGGTTTAGATTTGAATCGCAAGTGGAACTTAACACTATTGATTCAAATCTACCTAAATTATTAATTCCATAAATATTAATTTCCAAAATTGACTTCCAGGACTACATGGCGAGGCACATGGCCTTCTTGGATATGGGAGCAACCACCACCGCCTAGGCAAAGCCTTTTAAGGAAAGCTAATATTTATTTCCTTAAATAACTTTAGGTTAACCAAAAAGAACAATCGAATCACAAATTCGAAAAAGAAGAAAACACAAAATCGAAAAATAAATTCGATAAACTAGATCTAATTGCCTCTTATATTTAGAATTCATACAAAGAAAAATAACTAGTATGATGCGGAAGAAAACTACTAGTTATACCTTCTCTTTGTAAGCTAATGACCTCGAGATCTTCTGCCGTATTCCTAGCCTCGCCTTGGACGTCGTGTGGGCGACGATCCTCCAAGATGAACACCACCCAAAAGCTTCCTCCTTCTTCTTCTAAAATCTGACCACCACCACCACCAAGGAGAAGAGAGCAAAGGGAGAGGAAGAAGGGAGAGGGCCGGCCACCAAGAGATCACCCAAGCAAATGAATAAGAGTTGTATATCATGAAGCCCCCTCACCCCTTCTTTTATATTACTTGCCCATGGAAAATAAGGAAAAACCTTTTACAAAAAATAAAATCATCCAAGAGTTTTTTCTTTTCCCTTTTTATTTTTCCTTTTCTTTCCTCTTGATTGAATCAATCATCAATCAATGGTTAAGACCAATCCTATTTGGTTTAGGATTAAGCTTGGCCAGCCCCTTGCTTGGGCACCAAGCAAGGTGGCCGGCCACCATATTTAGGAAAGGAATAATAATTTTTTATAAAATTTTACAAGAAGAAAACTTTTATAAAATTTTACAAGCTCTCTTTCCTAAAGTAAGAGTTAAAAAAGGAAAGTTCTAAAATTTAAAACCATGTTTAAAAATTTAAAACTTCTCTTATAAAATTTTCTTTTTTAACATGGTGATAGAAAATTTAAATTTTAAAACTTCTTTTCCCTTTTTTTCTTAAACCATGAGAATGGTTAAAAAAGAAAAGTTTTAAAATCTTTTAAACTCTCTATTTAAACATGTGGCCTAATTCAAATAAGGAAAGTTTTAAAAATTAAAATCTCTCTTTTAAAACTTATAGTTTTCTACAAAGAGAAGATTTTAAAAATTCAAAACAACCCTCCCTTTTTGAATTATTGTGGTCGGCCCCTACAAGCTTGGTCACCAAGCTATAGGGCCGACCCCTATAAGAGGATGTGGCCGGCCATTGCTTGGTCACCAAGCAATGGTCCGGCCTCCTTCTTGGACACCAAGAAGAGCCTTACATTTGAATGGACTTGAGGCTATAATGAGGCTACGACAGGGACTTAGAGGAAAAATTGGTTTTGACCTTCCGATGAGCTTGAGTATCCCGTGTTCGCCCCGAACACACAACTCAAGTTCATCGATAACAACTCATTCCACTAAAGAGTTATTACCGCACTACCGCACCAATCCCAAATTACATTATGGGCTCCTTCTTATCATGAGTGTGTTAGTGTCCCTGTGTTTAAGATTACGAATGTCCACTGATTAAGTAAGTTACTGACAACTCACTTAATTAATATCTAGCACCAAGAGTAGTACCACTCAACTTCATTGTCATGTCGGACTAGGTCCACCTGCAGGGTTTAACATGGCAATCCTTATGAGCTCCTTTTGGGGACATTCTCAACCTAGATAACTAGGACACAGATTCCTTCTATAATCAACAACACACACTATAAGTAATATCATTTCCCAACTTATCGGGCATATTGATTTATCGAGCTAAACCTCACCCTTTGATAAATCAAAGAAATAAATATTAAATATATGTGCTTGTTATTATATTAGGATTAAGAGCACACACTTCCATAATAACTAAGGTTTAGTTCTTTTACTAAGTCAGTACAAAAAGAACTTACCTAAATGATCCTACTCAATACACTTAAAGTGTATTAGTGTAATTTATTAGTCAAGATATACTAATACTTAATTACACTATGACTATTCTGATGGTTTGTTCCTTTCCATCTTAGTCGCGAGCAACTATTTATAATTTATAGAGAACCGACAACATGATCTTCTGAGTGTGACACCACACTCCATGTTGTCTACTATACAAATTAATTGAACAATTACATTTAACAAATAAATGCAGATATTGATCAATGTGATTCTTTTATTTCAACAAATAAATGTTTACAAAAGCTAGGCTTTTAGTATACACTCTAACAGTTATAACACCCACATATTAATACATATACCATGGCAAATTTTTGTTCCTTTTATTCCTTTCTTGCACAAATTGTTTTGCAAGAGAAACGCATAGAAAATTCTATTGGATACAATTTTGCAAACCAAAATCTTGGTGCCATCGATCGTTGAAAGTTAAGTTTTACTTTAAAATTGAAATATACATTTCATGTAGATAAATCTAGAGTATCAATTTGCTCAAAACTGATTACGGGTGAATGAGAAATTAATTGTTCAAAGATGTGCTCAAATTAACATTAAGGAAAAAGATGGAGTTTTAGTTCCACATCGTTAACTGGCGAGAGCCAGCGTTTTTTATATGTGTTGTTGTGTTAATGTTGTTAATAGAAAAGTAAAGGTGCTCTCTACCCTTGGGTGAGTAGGTGCTCGCATCTGCGAGCCCGCCACTTGCACAATGGGGGCTTTGTTGGAGCACTTCGCATTATCGTGAGGAGCTTTAATTTATGCTCCACGTGGCGGTGACGTGGCATGTCGGGTGACGAGGCAGTTCCTATGTGGCACGTGATTGTGTAGGGAGCAATGACTGGATTAGGCGAACAGATGGTGACCGTCAGATCAAAGATGAGGACAGATCACAAGTAGATGCGATCTGGAGCGTCGGATTCTAATATGTCCTTGAAAAGGAAGGCTTGATCTAAAGCGTCGGATTAAATGTTGTAATCTGACAGCTGGGATCAAGATGAGATCTGGAGAGTTATAACTCTTCATATCAAGGGACGAGATCATATCAGAATCTGAAGAGTTATATCTCTTTAGATCTGATGGTTGAGATTAAAATCTATCTGAAGAGTTATATTTCTTCAGATCTGATGGCTGAGATAAAAGGACCTTTAAAGGGTTATACCCTTTCAAAATGAACGATCCAGATCAGTCCAAACCAAGGGTTACTTACCTCTTCGCCCAATATAAATAGATCCCTCTCCTTCTTGTAAATCATTCATTCGAAAAGCATTTGCATTCAAACCATTCGTCCATCTCTTGAATAATAAGAGTCCAAAAAGCCTACGAGAAGGTTCGTCGGTCTTGAAATTTGAAGTGCTACTATTTCGAGACGTCGTCGTTGTATCTTGGGAACGAATTGCTGCTATCTGTGAGCATCGTAGCTGAGCAATATCGTTTTATGGAGATAGTGTCGAACACTAGCCTCGACGACAACTCAGTTTACTTCCTCCCCGTAGAAATCTCCCGGAAGTCCCGACAGTCGACTAAAATCGACTATGTCAAATACCGAGGAGCAAATCCAGAGGTTCGAGGACCTCACAATGATAAAACGATATCGGCAAACTGATTTGGCTGGGATCAATGACGTACCAACTGTCATCGCTCACGCTGAGAAGCTGGAGAAATTCAATGAAGCCAACTTCAAAAGATGGTAGTAGAAGATGCTGTTTTGCTTAACCACGTTGAACCTTGTACGGTTTCTGCGTGAAGACCCGCCAGTCGCTATGGAAGATAATTCCGATAGTAAGGCTGCTCACGATGTGTGGTCACATGGCGACTTCCTGTGGCACAATTACGTTCTTAACACGCTGGACAATGTGCTATATAATATATATTGCATGATAGAGACGGCCCAATCTCTATGGGAATCGCTAGAGAAGAAATACAAAATCGAAAACGCCAGACTAAAGAAATTCATCGTTGGCCGATTTTTGGATTTCAAAATGGTGGACTCCAAAAGCGTCACATTTCAAGTCCAAGACATGCAACTGATGATGCATGATCTGGACGCCGAAGGAATGTCGATGAACGAGTCATTCAAGGTTGCTGCGGTAATCGAGAAACTCCCTCCATCATGGAAGGATTTCAAAAATTACTTAAAGCATAAGCAAAAGGAGATGGGACTTGAAGACTTTATCTTGTAGTTGCAGATAGAGGAGGATAATCAAAAATTATCCGACTCAAGAGGAACAAAGCAGACAATCGACGAGATGTCCAACCTGACGGAACCAAAAGCCAAGAAGTCGAAACAACTGAAACAGAAGGCTCAAGGCAAGAAGTTCAAGGGCATGTGCTACAACTGTGGAAAGTCAGGACACATGTCCAAGGACTATAGACGCCCGAAGAAGACAACCAAGAGTCAGAAGAATGTTGCGAACCAAGTCGCAACTTCTACTGATATAGATCTCAGCACCATGGATCTCACTGCGGTCGTGTTTGTAGCCAACATGGTGGACAACCCGAAGCAGTGGTGGATCGATACTAGAGTAACTCGCCATGTCTATTCTGACAAGGTGATGTTCTCCAAGTATAGCCCGATAAGTGGAAGAAAGCTCTATATGGGCAATTCCATGACGTCCCCGATTGTTGGACTCGGAAAAGTAGTTCTAAAAATGACATCTAGGAAGGAGCTAACTCTCATCGATGTGCTCCATGTTCCCGACATTAGGAAGAACTTAGTTTCTGGATCGGCACTTGTTAAAGCCGGATTCAAACTAGTGTTCCAGTCCAACAACTTTGTACTTACGAAGAACGGTACATTCGTAGGAAAGGGGTATTTGGAACAAAATTTGTTCAAGATTGTTGTAATGAATGTACACCGTGATTTTCATGGTAATGAAATAAAAGCTTCCAGCTATGATATTGAGTGTTTCAATTTATGACATGATCGGCTTGGGCATGTCAATAATAATACTCTAAAACATCTCGTTAAACTAAATTTATTATCAAACATCGATGTTGATGAAACACATAAATGTGAAGTGTGTGTGGAAGTGAAAATGACGATACTACATTTTCATTCAGTGGAAAGGTCGACAACTCCTCTAGAATTAGTACATAGTGATCTATGTGACTTAAAATTCGTGCAAACTAGAGGAGGTAAAAAGTACTTCATTACTTTTTTCGATAACTGCATGAGGTTCTGTTATGTCTTTCTTTTAGAAAGTAAAGACGAAGCCCTAGAAACTTTTAGAACTTATAAAACGGAAGTTGAGAATCAACTTGATAAACGAATTAAAATAATTCGTAGCGATAGAGGTGGAGAATATGGTGCACCGTTTGATGAATTCTATTCAGAATCTGGAATTCTCCATCAGACAATGGTGTCTTACTCACCTCAATCGAATGGTGTTACCGAACGTAAAAATCGAACACTAAAGGAGATGATGAATGCTTTGTTGATAAATTCAGGCTTACCCCAGAACTTGTGGGGGGAAGCCATTTTATCAGCAAACTACATTCTCAACAAAATTTCTCATAAGAAAAATGATAAAATACTACAAGAAAAACCTTCATAGACATCGGTGGAACAACAACAGTTTTAAGCAAAAACCGATGTCTTTGAGTATTTTACACCGGTTTTTCCAAAAATCGGTGTCTATAAGCGCAAATTTTCGCTCAAAGACATCGATTTTTAAACTGATGTCTATGCGCGCCTTTTTTTTGTTAATAGACACCGATTTTAACAGCAGTTTTTAAAACCCGGTGTCTATGATAAAATAAAATAATTTAATTTTCCCACCAATGCTTAGCCGAAATTTGTAACACTTCACTCTTCCCTCTAAACCTAAACCTATATCGCGCCGTCTCGCAACACCACCACCAATTTCCTCCTCGCCGCTACCCGTCCGACCATCTCTCTCAACCTCATCTCCCTCTTCCCCTTCCTAGATCGATGCACAACACAGCTTGCCTTTTGTTTGACTAAGGACGCAGAGGGTAGCAGTGTAGGCAGCCTAACCCATGGAGGACGAGGTGGCAGAGTTGCATTCCATCCCCCGACGCCGCCTCCAGAATTGGTAGCGGTGATGGCAGCTCACTCTCGCCCGCCGATCTCCGCTCCTCCATCTCAGTTGCACTCTCCGTCGCTCATGCGATCACCCCTGCTGCCTTCAGTGACCCCGCGGTCGGCCACCTCGCAGACGGCGATGTCGTGCACGCTAAGGACACCCAGCCGCTGGCCAGCCCCATGCGGAAGGTCGTGGTCAGCATGCGCGGGTACCTGGAGGAGATCACCAATTAGAGAGCAGTAGCGACATTTGATTTTAGGAAACAGCCGGAGGAAGCACTGAGAGGGCGGTATACTCACCGAGGGGGCTCGGCACCGCCACACCCTCCGCCTCGGGCCCCGGATCGACGTTGAGGTCGATGCCCTGTGGCCACTTCGCCTCTTCATCTACCGCCGGCGTCACCGCTCGAGCTCCATCGCCCCCCTCGTAGGCGACCTTCTCGGCACCGCCCCCGAAGAAGTCCTCCCACTCGAACGACGGACCCCACCTGGCCGACGCCGCGGTGCCTCGACCAACGGACACAAACTGCGACACGTCACGCATTCGGCGCAGGATGGCGAAGAACTCCTCCACGTCCTCCTCCGACGCCGCGGGACCCTTTTCTCCACGCGACAGCGATGAACAAGCGGGCCGAGGCTTTGAGGGGAGACGGTCGTCGCCGCCGCCGCGTCGCTTCCGCTGAGAGGAGGATGCATCCATGCACCCTTCCTGTTTGTGAAAATGAGTCAACGAAGTTAGCATTTAGCATTAGCAATGCAAAGTAGTATTAAACGACAATCCATGCATTGGAAATTGTATGAAGCTAACAAACCAACCAATTCGATCAAAACCTGCTACTTAAATTACTATTATTATCTTAAAAAAAAAGAGAGAAATGGAAGGTGAGATCAGGCCATGTTCATGCATGCTTCACACAGCAACTGATTGATAAAGTCTATATATTGTAAATTCTTTACTGAATTTGACTCATGCAGCGATTGAATAGGAGATTTAGAGTTTTTCCCTAGCATATAGAGAAGAAGCAAAGTCTCAAGAATTACAAATTAGATAGAGGTCTAACCATCTGATACAAAATGTAGAGTAAAGCACAGCTAATTAGATGGTAGACTGAGGTGTTTAGCAGAGGGTTACTGCACAACGAATTTGATCTATCAGGAAACCATCTGCAGTGATTGGTGATCTCTTCATCAATACTTTGCAGCAACCTGCAGTGATTTGGTTTCATCTCTTCCAAGTAACCTAGAAACTTGCATGTGTAACCTAGAAACTCAAGTATAGTGGAAGCTAAAAAATATTAGAGTTTCATCTTCTTGATCTCTTGATTGCAAGTATTAATTGATTGATGCATGCAATGTGTTTGATGAATTTCCTCAAAGTATTTAGGAAAAATGCATTGAAGCAGAATCTTGTAAGTTACCAACTTTCTAGTGGTATCATTTGCAAAATTACATTTGTTGTTTTACAAAAGAAAATATTGTCAGATGACTATAACTTTATTTTGAGTTAACATATTCTATGAGAAACATTGACTATTATACAACATGTCATATATATGAATTGGTTGGATACCATTTAGTTTTGTCATCACTTTTATTCTATTATCACACAATTTATATCTTTTCTCTCTATTCAAGAAGATGATGACATATAGATTTGTTGATTTAATTTTGATGTTAAAATTTTGTTCTAAATTTCCTTTCATTTTGTATCTTTGAAATATTATGGTTTAGCACAAAGATGCTAAAATATTTGTGTCAGTTTAATGCAATGATGTAATATGATCCTTTTGTTGCAAGAGTATTTGGGCACACATAGAATGCATTTACTACAAACTGAGATTTTTAGGATTTTATCTATCTTCTCTTCCTCTTTATCTTTTCTTGTCTTTGCATGTATATTGTTTGAGTTAGTGAAGTACCATTATCAGAACGAGTTAAGTATGAGGTAATAATTTATAATTAATTTAATGACCTTACTATTTTACTTGCTTGATCTTCAATTAAAAAATAATTGACTACTATGTTTTATCTTTAGCCTGGTCTTTGAAATGGAAACTGAACTTTTTTACTGCATGTTTTCCTTTTTGGTGCTAAATATCTTCCATCTTGAAGTATTCATCTTTTTCACCGTTAGTTTGCTCGAGAAGGGGCATGTTTGCATTGTTTTACCAAAGAAAATCATTTTGATAAAATAGAAAACTAAATATAGCATTTTTGAGGCAACAACTACCAACAATGACTTGCATACATAGTTCTTTCAGTCTATCAATGTGCTTACCATATTGTGTTACCAACATTTATATTAACAACTAAACACGGAATTGTTTGCCTTATGTATTTTCTATGTAGTTTAAAAATTTTAACCTACTGTAATCCTTGCTCTATCTTTGCTAATATTCTTATTAACATAAAACTAAATATTTTAGGAAAAAAAGGGAAACCTTCAACCTATCTGAACATAGACATTTTTTCAATGTATGATTCAAATATACTAGGAAAGAGTTGTTGCATAACTTTTTTGCCTATATGATGCCTTATTAGCTTTTACTACCGATATTTCATTAACATTTAATTTTGATAATGATTACTAAAACACTTGCTGTTGTTGCAGAATGAAAATTGAACACTGAAAGTTAGGTACACTTTCACTGGGATTGATCACAATCTACTCAACAACTACTTGACTAGAAATATATCTCAAGGATTTTTGTGAGATTGTCAATCCTCTACCACACCATTTGACTAGAAAGGCAAATATGATAGCTTGGACTTATCATCTGGAGGATACACTTGGAGGAATGATAGTTTGGCCTTTTCATCTAGTATGATTTTAATTTTTTTAGTGAAATATTATTAAGTTTTTATATTTATCATGTTATTAAAATTTTAAACAAATATGAAATGTATTTGCAGTTGACAATAAGAGAAAACTACTATTAGTGCATATGGAATGATACTTCATCTATTTCTCGTTTGGTATGATATTCAATCTTTTAAATTATTTTTATTAATTTTAAATTTTCATTGTTTATTTTACTTATACAAGTAAATGCATTGTATTTGTAGGCGACAAGTACTTGGATTTTGCTTATAATATGATGGTTGACAAGTACTTGGATTTTGCTTATAATATGATGGTTGACAAGTACTTGGATTTTGAGTTCTCTTTGTTGTTATTATGTACAAACAAAATTAGAGGTAGACAAAAACTCTTCACCTCTGCAATCAAAATGATGGAAATTGGAAAGAACAACAACTATCTTTCCCATATAATTCTCTAATCTGAATGGACTATCTTATCCTGTTGACTGTTATGGGTGCTAAAGGGAATATATATCTCCCTATTACTAGCTTGGCATATGATAAACAATTATTTTTGTGACTCTTTTACAACATTATGAGGTCAAGAAGCATTTAAACAATATTTGTTTTCCAATATAATCTCACCATACAAAACAGAATTAAGAAATTACTTTGATCATAGATTACATTCAAGCCAAATGTTATACAGGCTTGATTTTGTTTTATTGTTCAGAATACTGTGGAAACAAAAACAATATTACATCATTTAATAATCTTCAAATGACACTCTAACTGAATTCTGGTTTTGGTGGCATTTGTAGGTCCATGATGCTTCCTTCCAACATGTTGATAACCATGCTAATTGAAGGTCTATTTTCTGGCTTTATCTGTATGCACCATAAACCCACTATCATCATATTTTTTACAATTTCTTTAGTCTTAGGATTAGCATCAGTCTCAGGACTAACAAGACTAGTATCAGGAGTGACCAAATCATAATACTTATCAAAATTATCATAAACCCAGTCTGGTGTTAGACTGGGTTTATGACAATTTTATGTGCATATGCAATTTGTATCATCTTCAGGAACTGGCAAATGGTCAAAACAAGTTTAATAATAAGGAGCACACATATAGCTTGATATCTGAATTGCTTCCCTTGTTGAAACATATCTATCAGAACCAATTAAATGAACTGGAAGTAAAGCAAGGGGATCAAGGTAAGTTTGAAAACAATTGCCTAGTTTCTTCCTCCAGTTAGATATCCTCTTGATCAATCTATCATCCAGAAGGTGGATTTTTTGGTGTACTTCTTCGAGTATATGAGCCTCACAATGAGCTTGTTAACTAGTATGTCTTCACATCTGTAACACCTATGAGAATTTCATAATTTGCTATGTTTCTGAAATCATGGACATAATAACTGAATAATGTGTCCTGACCCTGTTTCTTAAATGGTCATTTGTAAACTTGTGCCTCTATTTTGCTTTAGCAAGTTCTAATTTTTAGGTCATATTCTGTTCTTTGTTATCGTCTCATCATGTATTAAAATGTTCACTTGATTGATATTGTTTTCTTTTCTTGTTTCCCCCTTGGAACCAGTAATTATTGCAGGACTTCACTAGTGGATTTTCACAGAAGTTGCTCAAATTGCTCTTACAAACTTTGCTTAGATTGTTGCGGAAAGATAGTAAAGGGATCTGCTTCTCAGACACCTGCAAGTGATTCCTCCAAGGCTGGTAGGAGACAGAGGGCAAAGAAGTATGTCATTAGAGAAATTGTTGGGAAAAGACGAAGACGTTCCACAGGTGAGCGACCAGATAACTCATCTTTATCCACCGTTGAATCTGATAGCAAGGCTAAGAATCATGGAAGCAACATTCCTTGCCCACCCAAGGAATCTGGAGGTTGTGGAAACAGTCTTCTTAAGTTAAGTTGTAGCATACCATTTGTTTGGTCTAAAACGGACTTCTCTTCTCTCTTTCAACTATGATTTTTAGTCTTGGTTTACTAATATATTATTTATGTGTTTTTACAGTTTACAAATCTCAAGTATTCCAGAGTTGAAATTGATGAAGTGCGGTTTGAGTGGGCTGAATGCATGCTAGATTACATTTGAAGTGCGGTTCTACCTTGATGTGTTGTTAAAAGAATGTTCTACCTTAATTCTGATATCTATTAGCTTTTGATGTAAAAAGAATGTTTGTGTATTTTATGGATACTGTTGTAAGAAGATTATTTATGTAATTTATGAATATTTGTGTATTTTATGGATACTGTTGAATGAAGAATATTTGTGTAATTTATGAATATTTGTGTATTTTTTTGGTTACTGTATTCATTGTTTTGGAAATCAATGTGCTGTTAAAAAATACCGATTTTACATCGGTTTTTCACCGCTGCAAAACCGGTGTTATTAACTAATATTACCTCGGTTTTACACTGTTGATGAACTGGTGTCGTTAAGTCATACTACACCGGTTAATAACTGATTCGAACACCGGTGTCGTTAAGTGATACTACACCAGTTTTAACCCGATGTCTAAAATGGTAGACCTTTTACATCGGCTTCATAGACATCAGTCGAAAATGAAATAAACACCGGTGGAAAACCGATGTCTATGAGGGTTTTTGTTGTAGTGAAACACCATATGAACTTTGGAAAGGTCGCGAGCCATTGTACAAATACTTGAAAGTGTGGGGGTGCTCCTCAAAGGTTGAAGTACCTAAGCCAAAGCAAGTTAAGATCGAACCTAAAATGTTCGATGTGATATTTGTCGGATATGCCCAAAACAGTAGTGCATATCATTTCCTAGTTCATAAGTCAGACATTCCTGATATTCATGTGGGTACAACCATAGAATCTTGGAATGCAATATTCTTTGAAGACGTGTTCCCAAATAAGAAGGGAAACGTTCAAAGTAATGACAATGGAAGTTCTAACAAAGATGATGTTCCAGAACTTAGTTGTCAGAAAAGGGTTATTGACAATCAAAGCAAAGAGCCACGTCGGAGCAAACGGACTAGAGTTGAGAAATCGTTCGGGCCGGATTTCATGGCGTTTATGTCGAAAATTGACCTAAGAACATTAAGCGAAGCTCTCTCTGGTCCCGACACCCCACTATGGAAGGAAGCTGTCAATAATGAAATCGAGTCCATCATGAATAACCATACTTGGGAAATAATAGACCTTCCTTCTGGTACTAAACCATTAGGTTGTAAATAGATACTAAAACACAAGTATAAAGCTGATGGATCGATTGATAAGTATAATGTCAGACTTGTAGCCAAAGGATACAAGCAAAAGAAAGGCCTTGATTACTTCGATACCTATTCACCGGTGACAAGGATTACGTCCATATGAGTGCTGATAGCCATTGCAGCATTGTATGATCTTGAAATACACCAAATGGATGTTAAGACTACGTTCTTAAATGGTGAGTTGGAAGAAGAAATTTACATGGAGCAACCCGAGGGGTTTGTAGCTCCTGGAAATGAGGGAAAGGTGTGTCGATTTGTTAAGTCGTTGTACGGACTTAAACAAACGCCAAAACAAGAACACAAAAAAATTGACAAAATAATACTGTCAAATGAATTCAGAATAAATGAATGCGACAAATGCATTTATGTCAAAGGAACACCTGAACATTATGTAATCGTTTGTGTATACGTAGACGACATGCTCATAATGGGAAATAATCATGATGTAATCATGAGTGATAAAAAAATGTTGACCAATAATTTCGATATGAAAGATATGGATCTAGCAGATGTCATATTGGGAATTAAAATTCTTAGGACATCTGATGGGATATTTTTAACACAATCCCATTATGTAGAGTCAATATTGAAAAAATTCAATGCATACGATCTCTCTACTATAAAAACTCCTATGGATCTAAGTCAACACTTAGCGAAAAATCATGGTGAACACATATCGCAATTTGAATATTCTCGGATAATTGGTAATTTGATGTATCTCACAAACTACACACGTCCGGATATTGCCTGTGTGGTCAACAAACTGAGTTGTGAGTAATCCAAACGACACCCATTGGAAAGCACTGATGCGAGTTATTAGATATTTAAAATATACTATGAACTACGGATTATATTACGAAAAGTATCCTGCGATCTTGGAGGGATATTGTGATGCTAATTGGATATCAGATACAAAAGACTTCAAATCCACTAGTGGATATGTATTCACGATTGGTGGAGAGCAGTATCTTAGAAATCCACTAAGCAGACGTGCATAGCTCGGTCAACAATGAAATCCGAGTTTATAACACTTGACAAAGCAGCTGAAGAAGCTGAATGACTGCAGAATTTCTTGGAAGATGTTCCGAGCTAGACAAAACCTGTGCCCGCCATACTTATCCACTATGATAGTTTGTCAGCAATTGGAAGGGCACAGAGTAGTATGTATAATGGTAAGTCACGACATATAGTCGTCGACATAATACTATTAGGCAGTTGATCTCGAACGGAGTGATTGCAATCGATTATGTCAAATCTAAGGATAATTTGGCATATCCCCTTACGAACGGGCTAAGTCAAGATCAAGTTTACTGCTCATCAAGAGGAATGAGACTAAAAATCTACAATTAAAAATGATTGTAGCGGTAACCCAACCTTGTTGACTGGAGATCCCAAGATCTTAGTTCAATGTGACAACGAAGTTACAAAAATTGTGTAACAGCACAAGAGAAATGATTATCTTTACTATCCCAATCCTAGGATGATTTGGTGTTGTCCTACCACATGTAGTGAGGATAATCTTATGCTTTTAATGACTTCTATACCTTATAAAGATGGAGTATGGTAGGATACTCTTGATAGAAGTGTTACCTATGCGAGTGTGAAGACAGGCCGCTTCAATGAAACACTCATGAAACCAAGATGGTGTCCATGGCCGAAACGGAACCAACTATGAGAACCAAAAGTGGGTGAGATAAGTCTCTGTGTGGGTGTTATTGTCTTAATATACACCAACAGCTGAACAGTTCAAGACATCGCGTTCACTGCGCAGCCTAGTATACTCGATAGCATTCCACTACGGAAGGTTCAAAGTCATAAGCTACCTTTCCTGATGCATTAACTTATCGATTGGACTCTTGTAAAGTGTCAGCATGCATACATGCATTAAATTCATTAATTTCCATTCATGTGGGGGATTGTTGGATATGATTTTGCAAACCAAAATCTTGGTGCCATCGATCATTAAAAGTCAAGTTTGACTTCAAAATCAAAATCTACGTTTTGCGTAGATAAATATGGACTATTAATTTGCTCAAAATTGATTACGAGTGAATGAGAAATTAATTGTTTAAAGATGTGCTCAAATTAACATTAAGGAAAAAGATGGGGTTTTATTCCCACATCGTTAACCAGTGAGAGCCAATGTTTCCTTATATGTGTTGTTGTGTTAATGTTGTTAATACAAAAGCACAGTTGCTCTCTACCCTTGGGCGAGCAGGTGCGAGGCCCGCCATCCGCACAATGGGTGCTTTGTTGGCGCACTTTGCACTTTGCACTTTGCACTTCGCATCATCGTGAGGAGCTTTAAGTTAAGCTCCAGGTGGCGGTGATGTGGCATGTCGGATGACGAGGCAATGCCTATGTGGCACATGACTGTGTAGAGAGCAATGACTGGATTGGGCGAACAGATGGTGACCGTCGAATCAAAGATGAGGACAGATCGCAAGTAGATGCGATCTGGAGCGTCGAATTCTAATCTGGCCTTGAAGAGGAAGGCTTGATCTGAAGCGTTGGATTAAATGTTGTAATCTGACGGTTGAGATTAAAAGTCATCTGAAGAGTTATATCTCTTCAGATCAAGGGACGAGATCATATCAGAATTTGAAGAGTTATATCTCTTCAGATCTGATGACTGAGATCAAAGGACCTTTAAAGGGTTATACCCTTTCAAAATGAATGATCCAGATCATTCCAAATTAAGGGTTACTTACCTCTTCATCCAATATAAATAGATCTTTCTCCTTCTTGGAAATCATTCATTCGAAAAGCATTTGCATTCAAACCATTCCTCCATCTCTTGAATAAGAAGAGTCCAAAAAGCCTACGAAAAGGTTCGTCGGTCTCGAAATTTGAAGTGCTATTATTTTGAGACGTCGTCGTTGTATCTTGGGAACGAATTGCTGCTATCCGTGAGTATCATAGCAGAGCAATATCGTTTTATGGAGATAGTGTCGAACACTAGCCTCGATGACAACTCAGTTTGCTTCCTCTCGGCAGTAATCTCCCGGAAGTCCCGACAATCAACTAAAATCGACTATGTCAAATACCGAGGAGCAAATCTAGAGATTCGAGGATCTCACAAAATTCTACTAAGGCCTGAATTTGTACCTCCATAAACGATGTAATCCAAAACAAATCGTGAATTCTCCAACGTTACAAATGCGGTGGCAAAACTTTCAAGGCAACAAATAAGGGGATAGAGTTTGAATCCTAATAGAGATAAATATTCTAGAGGTCGGCCCTTGATTATGTATAATTGTACGGGTTAATAACTTTAAGCCCCCTGAATTTTATAGTGAGTTACATTTTACCCCCCTCTATTTAAAAAACTACACTCAACCCCCCTTTGACATTAAGTAAAAAAAGAAAAAAAAATGACCAAAATAACCCTAATCTAAATCAGACTTCTAAGAAGAAAATGAAAAATAAAAAAAAAATCTTATAAAACAGTTGAAAGCTTAACCTTAACTCAACCTTATTTATGTATAAGTTCAAAATCTCATTTATTCCTAGAAAAATATCCTCATAAAATTCATATATGTACTAGCATAGAAAAATAGTAACTCTAAATTCTAAATTAATGTATCAAAATTAAATAAAAATAGAACAAAATTTATCATTAAAAATAAAAAACGAAGACCATTTATGATTTAGAAAAAAAATCATCCTTTTAATTTTTACCCAAAAGTAAATTTTCATTTCAAAACAACACTCTTTTGAAATGAAAAGTATTTTTAGCTACTTTGAAATGAAAATTTACCTTTGGACAAAAATTAAAAGAGTGATTTTTTTTCTAAATCGTTAAAGGATCTTCATTTTAATTTTTTAATGATAAATTTTGTCCCATCTTCATTTAATTTTGATTCATTAATTTAGAATTTTAGCTCTTTTTTATTTGGTAAAATGAGTTTTTGATTGATTATCACTTTCAGAGTTATTATTTTTTTGTTGTTTATACTAGTGCATGTATTGTGACATAAAAAAAGGCAATACGCTCGCCTCCAGCGCTCTCGCTAATCCGTCCCAGGACCAACACAAAGGAGATAAATTTATACTGGTGCATGTATGAATTTTGTGAGGATAATTTTTCTAGGAACAAGTAAAATTTTGGACCTATATATAAATCAGATTTGGTTAAGATTAAGCTTTCAATGATCTTATGAGATTTTTTTATTTTTTTTCATTTTCTTCTTAGAAATCTGATTTAGGTTAGGGTTATTTTGGTCATTTATTTTTTTTCTTTTTTTACTTCATGTTAAAGGGGGGTTGAGTATAGTTTTTTAAATAAAGGGGAGCAAAATGTAACTCGCTATAAAACTCAGGGGGGCTTAAAGTTATTAACCCTAATTGTACTCCATATTTCTTTGATAGATGAACTAAGAGAGAAGACCGTCTACCTTAAAAATTATTCGGGTAAAATCCAGACATCTTGATTATTAAAAAAAAATCATGAATGTCCAGAATAGAAAACCAAGGATGCCCTGCGAGCAACAGACAATTAGGGGAAATATGAAAGCAAAGTGTAAAACTAAACCCTATCTTTGAATCTTCTCCAAGAGAACATTGAAGAAATCCTGGCACAGACCTAACAGTCCTAAACTATAAAATAACTATAACTATAAAATAAAAAAAACATATATTACTGACCTTCTACATCCTAGAAGCCCTAATATATCTAAGAATATTCATCCCAAGTTAAATACACTGAATGAGAAATTAGCGAAGGAGATCAATTAGATAAGAAATTGATGATTTATAATTCACTATTAGTAAAATAATAGACATAATCCGTTGTAGTCTAGTTGGTTAGGATATTCGGCTCTCACCCGAAAGACCCGGGTTCAAGTCCCGGCAACGGAATTAATTTTTTCTCTCTTTAGATTTAATAAAACTGTGTGCTGTTTCATTGAAAGAAAAAAAACAATGCACGTCTTTACTGTTTTTTTTAAAGTAGGTATGCAATCAATCTAACTCATCATTATAAAAAGGCGATTATTAATTTTTCTTGGAAAAACTTTAACTTTGCTCTGAATTAATATATAGTTTTTAAAATTTAGTCCTAGAGTTTAACAAAATTACATTTTTCCTTACCTCAGAATTTGCCAATCTGTATCAAAAGTAAATAAGCAAAGTAGGTACAAAATAATTGAGGTACCTTGACTTTTATATATATATATATATATATATATATATATATATATATATATATATATATATATATATATATATATTATGAGGCACAAAAAAAATGGGCTGGTCTACTTTTATATATATATATATATATATATATATATATATATATATGCTTAGGTACAAAATAATTGAGGTACCTTGACTTTTATATATATATATATATATACTTATTGTTTTTTCTTTAAAAAGGAAAGGGATAATTAAAACATTAATAATAGATTAAGAACACTAAACCATCCACAGACAATAAATAAATTGTGGATCTGGATCCAATGGCTCAGTTGATCACAGGCTGATTTTTTTAAAAAGATAAATTAGTATAGTTCATCATATTGTTTCCTAAAGTTCAGCGTTTGATAAAATAATTCGTTAAATTATACTAATAACAAAAGATGAAAGTTTGCTTATTTAGATGTACAATACCCAAGAAAAAAAAAACAAAATTGCGTTTACCGGGGGTTGAACCCGGGTCTATTGCTTGGAAGGCAATTATCCTAACTCAGCTTTCGCCCGAGAGATCCAGTTCAAGTCCCGGCAATAGGAGAGGAATATCATTGTTCTGAATTAATTTTTCTTGAAAAAACTTTGCTCTTAATTAATATATTTGTATCTATAGTTTTCTAACGAAGGAGTTTAACAAAATTACATTTTTCTTCGTTACTTTAGAATTGTCAATCTGTATCAAAAGTATAAGGTTTAAAGTAAACAAAATAGGTACAAAATAATTGATACGTGACTACCTCACGTTATTTTCTTAAAATATAAAAATATGTAAAAATTTCTTTGAGAATGAATGGATAATTATAATATTAGGAGTATCCGTCACTACAAAATTTATCAGATTAATTTACCAATGAAATATACTGATGGAATATATATATTTTTAATATTATTGATTAAATTTGACTTCCTTCGAAAATTGTATTAATTTATAAAAAAATAACTACCAACTAAATTTTAATTCCACCGGTAAATTATTTTAGGAATCATGTATATTTGATTGATTTATTTAAGCTTAAATTAAATTGTACAAATTTAATAGTATTTTAAACTATATTTTTATTAAGTGATCATGTTTATGAACAAAGTTTGGATGTACAATTGATTAGAAAATGAATTTATTAGAAATAATTTTATTATTGAAGTTGAAGAGTTTGTGAACTTTGTTAAAAGTCATCCAGAATATATACATGGTGCTGAGCTACAATGTCCGTGTAATCATTCGAAATGTAGAAATAGAGCCTTACGTGATGATGATACTGTGAAAGTACATATATATATAGAAATGATTTTGTGTCAAATTACTATAATTTGTACTATCATGGAAAACCTTTTTTGTATGAACTAATTGGGTATTCTAGTGGTTTATTATCTGACACAACTTTTACTACACCTGAATCATCAACTAATGATGTTCCAATTCATGATGCAATAAATGTTGCAATTGATTATCCCAATATCGATGAAATATCAACACATGATTATCAGCAATTATATGAAATGTTAAAGGCTAGTGAAAGAGAAGTATGGAAAAGCATTCCCTCTGGTCATTTTCAACTATCTGCTACTACAAGGTTATTAATTATGAAAGTAGAACATAATTTTTCAAAAAGATGTTATGATGACATATGTCAATTGATGTCAGAGTTGTTTCCTGCTGGTAACATAATGACTGCCTGTTTTATAGTACAAAGAAATTAGTTAGAAGTGTTGGTGTGGTTAGCACTAACAGTCTAACTCAAGTTTTGATGAATGACAAAATAGGTTAAATTAGTTTCATTTGTATTCTGAAACACTTTAATCAAGTGTGCAGGAGAAGTCCAAATAGGTCGACGGGCTAACCGGATGTCTGACATGAAGCCCAGTTAGGTCAACGGGTCAATCGGGCAGCTGGCAAGAAGTCCAAACGAGTCAAAGGACTAATCGGACATCTGGCACAAAGTCCAGCTAGGTCGACGGACTGACCGGATAGCTGGCACAAAGTCCAAACGGGTCGACGGGCTGACCAGACGTCAAGCAGGTAAGTGAAGGTAAGTCACTGGAGGAGAGTGACTGTGAGGACGCGTTCCCGGGAAGGGAACTTAGGCGCTGATCCAACTTAGAACCATTTCGAAACTCTAGGTTGAGATCTTGACTAGATTCCGGTCTCAATGAGACAGAATCTAATTAATATTTTATTTGATCATAAACTGTGCTAGCACTCTGTTTTGTAGGATATATAATTGCCTCGGACTAACATTTTCTTGTAGGAAGGAAACTGCTGGAAGACAAAGGTCCGGGCGCCCGGAGGCAAGTTTTATCCCTATCACCGCATTGACACATGGAGCTCGCTGATTGGCTCTGCTACGTCACATTCAGGGCGCCCCGAAGGGATCCAGGCACCCCGAACCTCCTATATAAGGAGGGTGAAGGTTGGAGCAGAACAACAACAAGATCTTCTATCACGTGCTCTGCTGTGCTCCTGCGACGTCGCGAGACTACTCCGACAAAAGTGTTTTCCTTCTTTTCCTTATTATTATTGTCAGAATTTCTTTTAGTAGTTTTCTGTAATTCAATTGTGCAACACCTTTTTCGAATTGCTAGTGGATTGCCTAACGAAAGCACTCGACGAGTGTGGGCCTTGGAGTAGGAGTCGACAAAGGCTCCGAACAAAGTAAAACGAATCTTGTTAGCATTGTTGTCTTTTGATTTTTCCGCTGCATAACTTGATAAATTTTTATCGCTATTCACCCCCTCCCCCCTAGCGATTTTCGATCCAACAAGTGGTATCAGAGCAGGTACCGCTCTAATTTGGTGCAACCACCAATCAAACAAGGGGGTGAAACCTTTTTTCATTTTTTTCGGTTTTCAATTTTTTGTTATATTCCAAACTAGTATTGTTAGGTTTTTGGAAATCTTCTCGCCATATAATTAACCTGAATTGGTGCAACACCAATTTAGTTTTTGATATTTTTTCTTAAATACCGCACTACTAATCCAAGACCAAGTCTTGGGACTTTTGCCTATTTTTTTATTTGTGTGTAGGATAATCATGTCTCAAATTGAATGCTTCAACACAGTACGTTCTCCCCTATTCAACGGGGGTGATTTCCCGTACTGGAAGAAGCGTATGGAGGTTTATCTAAATACAGATTTCAACCAATGGTTCAGTGTCACCAGAGATACAAGGTGCTAGTCGACAACTTCGAAAATCCACTGGACCCGGAACAATGGACTCCGGACATGAGGAAGAAGTCCTCTACAGACTTCAAGGCCCTCAATACACTACAATGCGGGTTGACGAAGGAAGAACTGAACCGGGTAGGACCGCACCAAAATGCAAAAGAATTGTGGGATAAACTGATTAAACTACACGAAGGAACAAGCGACACCAAGGTAACGAAGCGTGATCTCTTTTTAAACAAGTTATTTAACATTAAAATGCAGGAAGGAGAAACGGCGAGTCAACTGCATATGAGAATCAAAGACATCCTCAACGGACTCCACGCGATAGGTTGCTAAATGGAGAATCGTGATCTAATCAGGTATGCGTTAAATGCTTTTTCCGCGTAATACTTTATGGGCATCTATCGTGGATGCCTACAAAATTTCAAAAAAATTATCCAAATTAAAACTCAATGAATTATTTTGCGAATTGGAATTACATGAACAAACTAACGCCAGAACCAAGAAAGGTGTTGCCTTGTTTGTAGGTTCCTCCAAGGAAAGGACGAAAAACAAGCCTAAGGTTGAAGATGAGTCTGACCAGGATTCTAAAGACGAAGAGTACCTGGTGAACCTGGTAAGGAAAATGTTTACCAGGATAAAGAAGAGCTTCAACAAAAATGACCTGCAGAAGATCAACTCCCCAACCGAACCAAGAAATGTAACGTGCTTCGGGTGTAACAAGAAGGGTCACTATAAGAACGAGTGTCCAAGAATGAAGAGCGACAAGACGAAGACAACCAAGAAGAAGGCTCTCAAAGCAACGTGGGACAACTCGTCCTCAGAAGAATCAGAAGCTAAAGATCAGAAGCACCAGAGTCACCTCACGCTGATGGCCCACGAAGCAGAATCAGAGGACGAATTGAAAGACGAGTCCGAACCCGAATCAAGCCACGAGTCCGCACTCGTTTCCGAAGGTCCCGAAGAGGTATATTCTAATTTGAATAAAAAATTCTTTAAAATTATTGCTTATTTAAATAGAAAATTAGTTACAATAGAAAAAGAAAATGAATTGCTCCTTAAGGACAATCAAAACCTTAATGAACAAATCACAAATGCTAATCCAACTCAAGACTTAACACTTGAGGAGGAAATTTCAATATTAAAATTAGAAATTAATAAATTAAAAGATCTTCTAGAAAAATTTACAACAAGATCAAAAAATTTTGATCTTATTTTAAACAATCAAAAAGCAATTTACAATAAAACCAGACTTGGCTACAAGTCAAGTTCAAATAAAACATTTAAATCACTAATAACTCAACATAAACAGCAAAATAAAGCATGGTTTCCGAAAGCGTGCTTAAACACACAAGTAGGAATTAACCAGTATTACATACCTAAAGATAAAATATACTATGTAAAATCTGATAAACCAAATCTAAAACATAAAACTAGACTAACTAAATTAAAATAAAAATATATTAGAACTCATGAAAAATCAGAATATCATCAAGTTAAATTTAATTATAAAAGTAACGGACATAAACCAAGAACTAAAACTTAAAAATAATAATAAAAGCCAATAATGCAAGGAGAGGCTCCAGAATAGCTGGCACCTCCAAAATTAACCTACCCAACATGGTAACCAAAACCAATATGTCCGGTAGGGTAATTAGGACTAGTTCAAAGGGAAAATAGTTTAACTTGATCAACGGTACTGGTAAAGTTTTGGATGATAGTACATTAGGGAAACTATGTATATGCATGTCTAGGAAGATATGGCTTCGACCTGATGCATTTGGCTTAGTGGAACTAACCGAAACTACCTTTTATGGATCCTAACCAGTTAGACCAAGGTTTTGTATTAAGTTCAGTGTATAGGACTATTTGGAAAACCTCGAAGGTATGGTTACTCTAATGATGTCCAAGTGACTCACTATAGCCCAGAAGTTTATCCAGAGAATGTCTATTTGTTGAGCCCAAAGTTAAACCTGAATCTAACACAAAGTTAAACAAACTCTAAAACTGAACCTAATTCTCTTATAAAATTATAGGATTCCCTGATTAAAAATATAGATCGGGTGAGATGACCCAGGACTTAAATTAAATTAAATTAAACTAAATTAAATTAATTTAAATTTAAATTAAAAAAATCATTTTATTAAAAAATTATTTAAAATTCCTTTTAAAAATTCTTTAAAAAATTATTTTAAAAATTCTTTAAAAATTCTTTTAAACTTAAAATTTATTTTAAAAATTATTTTAAACTTAAAATTTATTTTAAAAATTCATTTAAATTCATTTTAAAATTCTTTTAAACTTAAAATTTATTTTAAAAATTCTTTTAAACTTAAAATTTTTTTAAAAAATTAATAATTATTTTACTATTATTCTTACCTGAGCAAAGTTGGAATTAAAACATAGGCTAACCTTCAACCCCTACTTATTGTAGGAAACCAAGGGGATCTTGAACAGTAGTTGCTCCAAACATATGACTGGAGATCACACCAAATTCATTCAACTTACCTACAAAAGTTTAGGAGCAGTTATCTTTGGTAACAATGGCAAACTCAAGGTAATTGGTATAAGTAACATTGAGTTTAAAATTGACTTCATTATTACAAATGTTTTACTTGTTGAAAATTTCAAGTATAATCTCCTTAATATCAGTCAATTGTGTGACACTAGATATAAGGTTAGGTTTTTGTCTTCAGAATGTCTAATCAAGCATCTAGATAACCCTACGATAAGTCTAAAAGGGTTTAGAAAAGATAACATCTATGCAATTAACTTAACCACTTCTTCAATTAAGTGTTATCTAACACGAGAAGAAACTTGGGTATGACATAGAAAAATGTCACATACTAATTTCAGAAATATAAGTAAATTAAATGAATTAGTTAGAGGATTACCAAAATTATCTAACTTGGACTCAACAATATGTAATGCTTGTCAACAAGGTAAACAAACAAAATCTACTCACAAACCAACTAATCAAACTCAAACCAACTCAATAATAGAACTTCTACATTTAGACTTATTTGACTCCCATGGGGTCAAATTAATAAATGGAAGTTTATATTGTCTAGTAATAATAGACGATTATTCTAGGTTCACTTGGGTAAAATTTTTAAAAAATAAAGATGAAACGTTTGAAATCTTTACAAACTTTTGCAAACAAGTTGAAAATGAAAAAAACCTTAAAATTAAAAGAATTAGAAGTGACAATGGGGGAGAATTTAAAAATCATAACTTTAATAAATTCTATCTTGAAAACGGGTATCATCACAAATATTCGTGTCCTAAAACTCCCCAACAAAATGGAATTGTAGAAAGGAAGAAAAGAACTCTACTTAAAGCCTCTAGAACTATGCTAAATGAATATAATCTACCTAAGTACTTTTGGGCAGAAGCTGTTAGCACAGCCTGCTATGTACAAAATAGAACAACACTAAATAAAACACATAACAAAACCTTTTTTGAAATATATTATAATAAACAACCCAATATAAAATACTTTAAAGTATTTGGGTGTCCAGCCTTCATACTAAACACAAGGGAACACTTAGGAAAATTCACTTCTAAAATAGAAAATGGAATCTTTGTAGGATATTCACTAAATAGTAGGGGTTACAGAATATATAATAAGGTTACATTAAGAATTGAAGAAACTGCCAATGTAAAATTTGAGGAATCCAAACAAAACCTAGAACAAACCCAACTTTAACCAATTGAATTTACTCAAGGCATTAGTAATCAAGAAGGAACCAATCACGAAGAGGAAGAAGAACCTCAAGAGAATCAACAGCCTAGAACCATAAGAGTCAACCCAAATCATCCAATTGATCAAATAATTGGTGATCGTGATCTAAGGGTTCAGACTAGGTCATCCTTTAGAAACCTCAGCCAAATTTCCTTGATTTCATAAATTGAACCTAAAACCGTAGTTGAATCTTTACTTGATCCAGACTGGGGCATTGCTGTGCAAGAGGAACTAGCTCAATTTGAAAGAAATGAAGTTTGGGACTTAGTGCCACCACCCAAAAATAAAATGATAATAGAAACAAAATAGGTATTTAGAAATAAATTAAATGAAACTAGGGAAATTACTAGAAATAAAGTTAGGCTAGTTGTCAAAGGGTTTAGTCAAGTAGAAGGACTTGACTATGATGAAACTTATGCCCCAGTAGCTAGATTAGAGTCCATTAGAATGTTACTCGGTTATGCAACCCATAAAGTGTTCAGATTGTATCAAATTAATGTTAAATCAGCCTTTCTAAATGGGCTGATAAAAGAAGAAGTCTATGTAGGACAACCACCTGGGTTTGAGAGTCTAGAACACCCTGACTATATCTTTAAATTAAAGAAAGCCTTATACGGACTTAAGCAAGCACCCAGGGTATGGGATGAAAGACTAACCTCTTATCTAATATCCAAATGATTCAACCAAGGTCAAATTGACCCAACCCTATTTGTTAAATTAATAAAAGAGGATAATTTATAACACAAATATATGTAGATGATATAATTTTTAGTTCAACAACTCAGAATTTTTAGATGAATTTACAAATCTAATGGAACAAGAATTTGAAATGAGTTTAGTAGGAAAATTAACTTAATTTTTAGGATTACAAATCAAACAAACAAATGAGGAAAATTATATTTATCAACAAAAATATACTAAAGAATTACTTAAAAAATTCTAGATGGAAAATACTAAAGAAATAAAAATACATATGGCAGTTAACACAATCCTAAATGACGATCCTAAAGGAAACCCAATTGACTTAAAATACTATAGGAGTGTCATAGGTAGCCTACTATACTTAACTACAAGTCGACCTAATATTTTATTTGCAGTTAGTATGTATGCTAGATACCAAACATGTGCTAAAGAATATCATTTTGACTCAAGTCAAAAGAATCTTTAGATACCTTAAAGGAACGTCAAATGTAGGAATTTGGTATTCTAGAACTAATAATTTTGAATTAATAGGATATTCTAACTCAGATTACGCTGGATGTAAACTAGACCGCAAGAGCACAAGTGGTGGATGTCAACTAATAGGTCCATCACTTGTCAGTTGGTTTAGTAGAAAGCAACAATGTGTTGCTCTATCTACAACTGAGTCAGAGTATATAGCTATAGGAAAATACGTTGCACAACTATTATGGATGATGCACACCTTAAAAGATTTTAACTTAAACCTTACAAATGTAAGAGTGTTAATTGATAATATTAGCTCAATTAATTTAACAAAAAATCCTATGCATCATTCAAGAACCAAACACATTGAAATTAGACATCACTTTATCAGGGATCATGTCACTAAAGGAGATATTGAACTCAAGTACATTGAGTCCAAATCTAATTTAGCTGACATATTTACCAAACCCCTCCCTGAAAGTGAGTTTAACAATTTACGTAGAAAATTAGGGATGTGTTTAATAGACTAGGATCCTTGAAATTCTTAAAATTATTTTCAAAAATGGTTGTTTTCAAATTCTAGGATAAAATCCTTATTTTTTTTTAAAACCTTCCATTTCTAGAATTTAAAATCAGTTTTAGCCTTAAACTAGAACAATTCCTTAAAAAGCATATTCCCTTAGGGCTAGTACTTGAGCATCTCACCAACACCCTAGGATTCCCTTATTTGTGATGTCGAATATAGAAAGGAGTGAGATGCATAGGCAAATTGCCTGGACTTAAGATACTTATTTCAATGCATCGACATAAGTCTGGGCATTAAATACTAAACAAACATTAATAAGGTTAAGTTATTCAGTTTAGTCAAACACTAACTGATTACAATTAGACTTAACCTGACTAACCAAGTGAAAGCTGCTATCCTCTAATAGTCAGTAAGTAGCTAATTGGTTAGACAATTTTTGTAATGTCAGGTTTAGGGGGAGGATTAATTATTTTTATACTTATTTTGAAATTAATTTTTGAAAATATCTCTTTTTAAATATTTTTAACACTAAGTTTTTTAAATAAAGCAAAAATTGTGTTTGGGTTTTTTTAAACTTAGTTTTGAAATTTAAACCTTCCAAACTTAGGTTTGAAAAGTTAATTTTGAAAAATAAACTTTATTCAGTTTTGTAACTTAGATTTTTCATACTTCATTTTAAAAATTATATTCTACTTAGCTTTAAAAAAAAAATAGATTTTGAAAATATATTTTTGAAATTTTATTTTGAAAATTGGAGGTTACAAACTTAGTTTGAAAATTGGACTTAGCCTTAATAATCTCCCTTTTGTAAAAATGCTATATTTGAAAATTATGTTTGCAAAGCTTATTTCAAAAATTAGGTTAAATTTGCAAATTTTATCTTTAAAATTTTTACAAGTTCAAAAGTTATCTTTCTAAAGCTTTAAAACTTAGTTATTTTTAGACAACTAAAATCAAAGGTTTTAAATAAAATATTCTAGTTTAAACTCCCCCCAAGTCGATCTGACTTACATTTGTAGATTGTCTTGCATTATCATTTGTTATATGTTTATTTTTGTTGAATGCCAAAGGGGGGTTTAGGTGGTTAAGTTAGTTAAATAACAAACTATCATACCAAAATTTAAAATCAAAGTCTAACTTAAAAACCAAATTGATTGTTCTAGTTGCATATTTTTCACTAACTTAACCAGGTTGTCATTGCATCAAAAAAGGGGAGATTGTTGGTGCGGTTAGCACTAATGGTCTAACTCAAGTTTTGATGAATGACAAAGTAGGTTAAGTTAGTTTCATTTGTATTCTAAACACTTTAATCAAGTGTGCAGGAGAAGTCCAGACAGGTCGACGGGTCGACTGAGCAACTGGCAAGAAGTCTAGATGGGTCGAAGGACTGACCGGACGTCTGGCACGAAGTTCAGCTAGGTCGACGGGCTGACCGGATAGCTGGTACAAAGTTCAGACGGGTCGACGGGTTGACCGGACGTCTGGTAGGTAAGTGAACGTAAGTCACTCGAGGAGAGTGACTGTGAGGGCGCATTCCCGGGAAGGGAACTTAGGTGTCGATCCAACTTAGAACCATTTTGGAACTCTAAGTTGAGATCTTGACTAGATTCCAATCTCGATGAGACAGAATCTAATTAATATTTTATTTGATCATAAATTGTGCTAACACTCTATTTTACAGGATATATAATTGCCTCGGACTAACGCTTTCTTGTAGGAAGGAAACTGCTGGAAGACAAGGGTTCGAGCGCCCGGAAGGGATCCCGGCGTCCGGAGGTAAGTTTTATCCCTATCGCAGCATTGACACATGGAGTTTACTGATTGGCTCGGCTACGTCATATTCAGGGCGCCCTGAAGGGATTCAGGCACCCCGAACCTCCTATATAAGGAGGGTGAAGGCTGGAGTAGAATAACAACAAGATCTTCTATCACGTGCTCTGCTGTGCTCCTGTGACGCCTCGAGGCTACTCCAACAAAAGTTTTTTCCTTCTTTTCCTTATTATTATTATTGGAATTTATTTTAGCAATTTTCTATAATTCAATAGTGTAACACCTTTTTCGAATTGCTAGTGGATTGCCCAACGAAAGCACTCGACGAGTGCTTTCGTAGGAGTCAACAAAGGCTCCGAACCAAGTAAAATGAATCTTGTTAGCATTGTTGTCTTTTGATTTTTCCGCTGCATAACTCAATAAATTTTTATCGCTATTCACCCCCCCCCCCCCCTAGCGAATTCTTGATCCAATAAGAAGTTTAGATTTGCCTGTAGAGAAGATTGATTGTTATATAAATAACTACATGATATTTTAGAATAAAGACAGCAATTTGAGTAAATGCAAAATTTGTACTCACCCTCGTTATAAGCAACATACTCGCATACCGGGGAAGAAAAGGGGAAAATATTACTTGGAATGTGATATATTACTTTCCTTTAACTGCTAGACTTCAACGCTTGTATGCATCTCTCCATATAGCTTACCACATGATGTGACATCATGAACATGAGCACGAAGAAGGTATTGTGTGTCATCTTTGTGATTCCCCTGCATGTTTCCTGATACTGTATTTCCCTCCTTTGTAATGGAACCATGTAATGTGAGATTGAGACTTTTCGTAGATGAATTTTAACCATTTGGTCAGCTGGGATAACAATATTCATTTTGGCTAGTTTTATTAACACTGTACAATTTACCACTATAGATGTGCATGAAAGATAAATTTATGTTCTTTACTGTGTTAATTCCTGGTCCAACCAATCCCAAAGAGAATATTGATATTTTCTTACAACCTCTGATTATCGAGTTGAATGAACTATGAAATGTAGGGTTGGTCACTTATAATATTGCAAGTAAAACTAATTTTAGATTGTATGCTACATTATTATGGATGATCAATGATTTTTCAGCATACTCAATGTTGTTGGGATGGAACACAGCTAGTAAATTAGTATGTCAATACTACATGATAAATTCTGATGCATTTTCATTACCTTCCAGTGGGAACGTATCTTGATTTAATAATCACCATAAATTTTTACTTGTTGATCAACCTTTCAGGAGAAATAAAAAAAAAAGTCCTAAAGAATGTTGTAGTCAGAAAACCTCCTCTAACAGTTCATGTTTCAAGTAAAGAAATCATTGAACAAATAGATAATTATGGATTTCTACCAGTATCTCAACCTAGTTCCGATGAGTAAAATAAATACATTGTTAGGATATGCAAATGTGGTCGGAAGAAAAGGAGTATTTTTTTAGAGTTGTCATATTGGAAATATCTACATATTCGACATAATTTAGATGTCATACATATTGAAAAAGAATCTTCAATAATATCTTCAACACTGTGATGAATATGCCTAGAAGAACTAAAGGCACTACAAAATCATGTGAGCAATTAAAAGAACTAGTCAACAGACTAGAGTTGCATCAGGATGAAACAACCAATAGATTTACAAAGGCTTGTTATACATTGGACAAAGATGGTAAGCAAGTTTTATGTAATTAGTTGAAAGAAATTAAATTTCCAGATGGGTATGCCTCAAATATGGCTCGATGCATGGATATGAACAGGTGAAAGATGCTTGGAATAAAAAGTTATGACTATCATATATTCATGCAAAGACTTATTCCAGTAGTTTTTCATGATTTATTTCCTCATAATGTTTAGCAAGCACTCACATAATTGAGTTTATTTTTTTAGAGATTTGACAGTGAGATGTATTATGATGGATGATATGCTTTTGTTAGAAACAGACATTCCTCTTATACTATGTAAGCTGGAGTGTATATTTCCACCAAATTCTTTTTATTCAATGGAACATCTACCAGTACATTTACCATACGAGACACAAATAGCTGGTCCTATGTAGTACAGATGAATTGTTGGTCCGGGTAGACCGACTGGAGAGGGTTGAGTTGCCTGAACCACTAAAATACCTTTCACGATCTTTCAACTCAGGTTAGCAGCAATAGAGTAAAAATAGAATTAAACAATAAGAAACTAAAGAAAAGAGGCACCAGAGTTTACTTGGTTACAACCTAGATGGTTGTTAATCCAAGACAAATGGAAGCTCTTAAGAATCTCCTTTGGTGAAGGTGGAGAAACCTCTTACACTCGTTAATAGCTTAGACTATTATAATGAATTCGTAGTAAGTAAATTTAGTATATATATCCTTTTATATACTAAATTCTCAATTTATAATTGCAAAAAAGATATATATGGGAAGAAGGTTAAAAAGAACAATTTAAAGCTACATGAAATAGCTACTATGCCAAACTTTACAGAGAGCTTATGTACTATATAAAAAAGAAAGGCACTAGGTCAACGTATGTTTCCGAGGCGACATGGAGTGCATGGACTGCTACTTGGGCTACAGAAAGGTTGCAATAAAATGCTAAAAAGGCTCGATCAAATATAAATACAGAGCCAAGTGGCCCGAGCAAAACAATCGCTCTGTATACGTCAAGATCCAAATTTATTGTTGAGTATGTCATGGATCTAGTGAATTTAATTTAAAGTTATACCATAACAAATTTAATATTTATTACCAACATTGTATAATTTTGTCCTAAATTATTTTTGTATGCAAGAGCATAATCTTACCCAACAGTCCACACATGTATGGAAGTCTTTCTTAAGACCCACAAGAAAAAAGATGAGATATTTATCGATTCTTGATCCCGGGCCCTATAGATAAGATTATTAACTTTATTACATTTGTTCATTTCCATCTTGATTAACTTCATTAATTGTGATCAAATTGGATATTAATCAATATTATATTTATTTTACACAGGAGTAAATGGCAGAAAGAGTGGCTGAGGCATCTCAGCCATCATCAAAGGAGGGGAGTCACAATCTCTATCCACCGATGCGCTAAATAAGATATATTATAATGTTGTCGGTGGAAGGATAAAAAAACTCCACCCTCTACGACCTTGGCTCCTAGGCTAAAGTGACATTTAATCATTTGAAAACTCCTAAGGGTCGTGCTAGTTCCTTTTCATCTACTGATATGTAGTCTCTAAGACGTGAAAATAAAAAACTGCACACTCAATTGAAGTCAATGGATGAGAGGATGACCTCTATAGACCAGTGGAGGGTCGTTGAGGAGCAGAGGAGGACTACTGAGGACTAAATAAGAGACAAGGAGGATCATATCAGAGCCGCACATGACGTGGATAATAAAGCTCTGTTTGCCTGTATCGGAGCGATCATGGCCAATTTTGCCCACACCCAGACACCACATGGTTTTGAGTCATAGGAAACTCAAGACCCATCAAACCGTGGTGATTAGCTTTTTTGAGGTTTGTTCAACTACAATTTAATTTTTTATTTATCATATATAAACCATGTAAAATATATTTAGTTTTAATATTCTATTCTGCTTATTTTTAAATATTATATTACTATATATTTCAGGAGTTTCTATTTACATATTCATCACTTCTTCTTTTTATCAAGTATTTTTTTATTACATGTAAAATTTGTTATATATATATATGCAAAATTTTGAATTATACTTCAATCTGATCATAATCTATCATATTTGACTTTCTGTAGGATTTTATATTACCAGTATTCTTTGGAGTATTTGTTATCATGGTATGAATTTATATATTTGATTCTGTACATTTAAATTTAGATATAGATATTTGTTTCTATTATTATGTTTATATTTTGTTTAGATTGTGTTTGTTTCTATTTGTTTTTCTATCCATAATACTATTTATTTGTTTGTGATATATGAATTGTTAGTGATCCTGTCCGAACGCTGACTCAACGGACGCTGGGCATGTGGCGCTCTCCGGGTCACCGATGTAGATCTCCGGCTAGTCTCACGAAGCTCCGGCGAACCTGCACAGAAGTCGGGCCGGGAAGGGGTTCCCGGCAGCGACCCTCCGACGCTCAAGTCAGGCAAGCAAGTGGTTGAAAAAGTAGCTCCAAAGCTTGTAGAACGCGTACCTCCGGCGAAGTCTGCTACTCCTTATATAGAGCGGTGAAAGAGCCTCTACATGCCCACCGAGACGCGTACGTGTCCGCAGCCCATACCTCGGTATGTGTTAGTCAGAAAGCTTACCTGACGTCATACTGCAACAGTCCCGTCGTGCCTTCGATGGGACAACAGGACACCCTGTTGTCAGACTAGGAGTATGGCCTAGCCATACGACTTGACGGCTGTCAGCAGATGTTCCTGTCCCTATTTACCCACCGCCGGCCAGGACGTCCGCCATGCCGGCTAGACGGAGAGCGCCGTCCGGACGGCCCTAATTCCCTGCCCCGGCCCGGCCGGGCGGCGCGCCCATTACATCCTGCCATCTCTTAGGCCTTCCGCTAGGTCATTATTTACTGTTTCATTGAGCGTCGGAACCCCGATCCCTGTCAGGGCGCCTTTTACCATCAGATGTTTACTGTCAGACCGATCGGCCTTCCCTTTTCTCATGAGTCCGGTCGGCTCACCCTTCTTCGACGGACCACCTGGCCCTTTGACCTCCACGTGGCGCTGACCCCTCGTTAGGGGGTCCCGGGCTTTTACCACCGGATCACTTGCCTTCCCCTCGAGTCTAGTCGAAGGAGGCGAAGTCCGACTGACTGGACTGCCGATCTGACTGAGCAATGATCACTGCATTAGGCCGCTCGGCCCGGCATAGGGATGCTCATTCGTTTGGCTGTATCTTGTCCATGCCTTGTGTTCTCTTGGAATCCATGTCCGATGCTCTCCCCTACTACCCATCACGTGCGCTGTGCACGGTCGTGCGCTGTGCACGGTAAGGGGAGCTCATTAAATGCGGCCAATATCCTGCTGACACGTGGCAATCGTGCGTTTGTCAGCATATGGCGGTGGCGTCACTTCCGATGGGGCAGCCGCCGTTTGAAATGAACGGCTGGATGATGACCTCGTTATCGACGACCTGGATCAGACGGTGGAGGTTGCTCCCGGGCGGCGATATAAAGCCCGCGACTCCGTTTCCACCGCATTGTTGCTTCATCGTCCTCCGGCGCTCCTCTGCTCATTTTTTTCTCCGGCGACCTCGCCCCTCAACTCTTCGGCAACCCCCAGGCCCCCGTCGATCATCTTTCTTGCTCGTAAGACCCTCTTTCTCGTTCCCAACGTTTTCTTCTTTCAGTTAATCGTTTCCTTCAGTCGGTTTTCCTCCATTCCTTGCTTGAACCTTCCCTTTTGGTCCCGTATTCTTGTCTTTCGACCATGACTAGCACCTCGCAGTCGACCAGCGGCGCTTCGGGTCTATGGTACACGACCATGGAGAGCCGTTTTGACGAGGAGGACGCGTTGCGTCTCGCTCGGACTTACGACATTCCTTCCGACCACCAAATAGTATTAGCCACACCGGCCGATCAGCCTCATGAACCGCCGCCCGGCACAGTTCTTTTTTTCCGAGACCAATTTTTGGCCGGGCTACGCTCCCCCCCCCCCCCCATAAATTTTTCTTGCAAGTTTGCAACTACTTCCGGAAATAGGCGAATATTAATAAGGGAATTTTCTGGAATTTTTGAAAAATTTTCGGGAATTTTTCGGAGCTCGTACGGACGAGTTGACTGGGATAAAAACGGGGTCCGGAAAAGCTTGTTTAGGCTACTCCATTTAAATGAGGAAAAGTTGAATTTCTTAATTTCTTTTTCTTTATTTATTTTTTTCCTTTGTGTCGTCGTTCACTCCTTCCCCCGCGCGAACCTGAGCCCTAACCGCCGCCCTCTCCCTCGCGATTAAAGCCTCACCGACCCCTTCCTCTTCTCCTTCTTCGTCACCGAGCACTTCCTTTCTCCCTCTACGCAGTCGAGTAACCTTCTTCGTGCCCTAGCCGTCGGCGACGCATGGAGTCGCGCCTTTCTCCCTCAGCCCTAGAAGTCGTCGTCGCACGGAGCAGATCCTCTCCTTCTCTGCGTTAAAGCCGGCGCCACTGCCGGCCACCCTGTGCCCTAGCCGAGCCCTTGCTGTGGAGTTCACAGCCGCCGACGCCGATCGCCACCTTATTGCCGGATTTCACCTTTGTTCTCCACCCGACGGTGCCGCCGTTTTCCCCTCTTTTCCTCGGTCACCTCCGCACAAACGAATCACGGCAGAGCATTTCCTCACCGGTCTCTCTTGATCTGCCCTTCCCTGTGCCATAGCCGCCAGCCACCGAGCACCTTCGATTACTGCCACCGTGCCCTAGCTAGCCACCGGCGTCGCACGGAGCAGCGTCGCCTCTCGCTGTGCCGCCTCTCCGCTGTTCTTGATCATTCCTTCTTTGTGGTGAAGTTAGGTCAACAGTTGGGGTAAGTTGGATTCTTGGTAAGGAATTTTGTGTTATGTAATTGGGTATCTTGATTTGGTGATGTTCACATCTTATTAATCTGACAGTGGGGAAAAGATTTTCCGTAGGGTTTGCTTTACTGTGGATTTATTCTAATTCCAGCAGTAACCATCTCTTGGCGTTGGATCAGTGATTACAACTGTGGAATTTAAGGTAAGGTTTAGGGTTTTTGATCTTCGTTGTAGGTGATTGCTAGTTGTGTTAGCAATACTTGTTAACTTAAGTTTAGAAATAAATCTAAAGGTGTAATTAGGGTTAATGAAACTAACCCTAATTGGTCAGTGGATTAGAAATTAGTTTAGCTATTTGTTTATAATTAAATTAGCTAAACTTTGCGATTTAACACAGGACGTTAACGCGAGATGAGTATCTCGGAGTCAGATTGGACCTTTCTATTTTCGGAGGCGGGTACTTTTGACTTATTGTCTTTGATATGCTTAGTAATGAAATTAACAATTTGCATTAATTGTGTTTTCTCATTTGTTCGGTTAATCACTGCCCGATACATGTTGCCTGCTGGATTGATTGTTTGTTTGCATCTCGTATTGATACCTATCTGATTTCACATGCTCATGGGTAGTGATATAACCATGTTTTACTATGTCAGGACCTAGGTTTGATACCTTAATTGATCAGTATACCTTGATATGATTTATTTACTTTGGTGCACATTATCATATGTCCAGAGATTGATTTAGCATATTACCATGCTTAGTGACATGCACCATTCGCATGATTGCATGCTGTGTGAGAGATTGCTCCATTATTGTCGAGCACTTTGCCAGTTTTCATCACTGTTCGGTGCTCCGTTGTGACGCTCATGGGTAGCGTGACACAGCGTGGTAGCACGTCAGTTTGACTCTTCCGGTGCTCCGTTGATCCGCTCATGGGTAGTGTGACGCAGCGTGTAGCACGTTAGAGATTCCTCCTCGTCATAGTGTACCGGGAGATGAGAGTATTGCGCTCCCCCATTTATGATTTGGGGTAGGAGTACGTGTGTACTCTGACAGCATCCCGTCCACTCGGTCACTCATCAGGGGTAGTGATGCAGAGTGCACGGTCGTCACAGCCCTACCCACTCGGTCCCACTTTTGTTGTGAGTTGGCTGACTGGCGTCAGGGGTGACCATGACATTGGCATCATATGCATGATGCATTTATTGCTTGTGTTTAGGGGTGGCAATTCGGTTCGGGTTCGGGTTGACAGGTTCAGGTTGGCAGGTTGGCGGGTTGGCAAATGACAACCTGAACCCGACCTGATTATTATTTCGGGTCAAAATATTCAACCTGAACCTGATCTGTTTATTTGCACTTGACCTGAACCCGACCCGAACCCGACCCGTTTAACCCGCTTGACCCGTTTAACTCGTTCGACCCGTTTGACCCGTTTAACCTGTTTGACCCGTTTGACCCGTTTGACCCGAATATGACCTGAATTCATTAAATAAAATTTGTATATTTAATTAAAAATTAAAAATAACATTTATCTACACAAATTGAAAATTCATATCATAAATGATAAGCCATAGTAACATTGCAATCAATAGCATAACATATCTCTATGTTTAGGGTTTTTAACTTTTTTAAATTTGTAATTTTAGTTTAAATTTATAATTATTTATAAACGGGTTCGCGGGTTATAATCGGGTCATTTCAGGTTGACCCGAACCCGACCTGTTTATTAATTGGGTCAAATGGGTTGACCCAATTTCGACACGAACCCGAAACTACCCAACCCTAACCTGATTTTTTCGTGTTCGGTTCGGGTCGTGTTTTCGTGTCGGGTCAAAAATTGCCACCCCTACTTGTGTTTGTGTTTGCTGCATTTATATGCTGCATATTGTTTGGATACCTATGTTTGACATGCATACAGGATTTCTCTATCACTCGGACTGTTTGTCCTTATACCCAGGTCCTGGTTAGTACAGTTTCTCTCCTGTTTTAGTTCGGTTTGCACTTACCTTTATTTTATCAGGAGACTGCACGCATGATTAGTGCTAGGTGTTATTTCTTTACTTTGCATATCAATTTACCTGCTGAATGTTGGACTCACCCCGCCTCCATTGTTGTTATATTTCAGGATGATGCTGTCAGGAGAGAGTTCTAGTTGCTGGTCCCCTGAAGACCCGAAGACTTACGGATCTACTGGTTTTGTTTGTTTTCTTTTTTTACTATGTTATAGACTTGGTTTGTTTGGATACTTGGACTTTGTATGGATTTTGAGATGTTGATGGATTTTTGGTATGATTTGGATTTTATTCTACTACATGTCTGCCTGGATGGCAGAAGAGGTGAGTTCGTCGGATTTGAGCTTTACGAGTGTAGTGGAGTTGGGTGGATTTCGAGTCAGGGTATTATCTTTTTGTTTACTTATATAAACTGCGTGGTGATGGTTTATTTTGTTGTTATTATTCCAGCCGCATGTGGCTGAGGTATTTAGTGCTTGTAGAAAGTTTCAGATTGTCCACCATACAGGGGAGATGCTGCCGAAATTTTCTCGGACAGGGACTCCTTTGGGGCGTGACAATTTAGTGTTATCAGAGCAGGTATACGATACTTGCTATGTGTTTTGGATTTTCGAGATTTATTCTGATACCAATTTATTTGGTATCAGAGGGCAGTTTTACGATCGTTGTCTTTGTATTTTTGATATTTGAGATAACCTGATACCAATTTATTTGGTATCAGAGCGCCAGAGTTTGGTGATACTTGGTTGGTTTCCGTGTGTTGGATTTTGAGATTTAACTGATACCAATTTATTGGTATCAGAGCAGGGTTATGATACCTGCTTTTGGTGTTCTGGAGATTTATCGGATACCTGTTGTTGGTATTCTGGATATTTGGGTTAGCCAGGTTTGCGAGTCAAACTGGGCATTTTCGGATTTTCGATATGGTTATGTTTCGGATTTCCGTTTCGGATTTATTTGGATTTCCGGCGATATTCTCGTTCGGAATTTTGAGGTCAGATGTTGGGGACTGGACAGCGACGGAACATCTCCAGACGACATATAGGTATGATGTTTAATTTGATAGTTATGACATGTATTAGCACTTTATCTTTAGTACCCGTCTGGTTGTTGTAGCCCATATTACATATGATGGGTTAGCCACTGATCTTGGTCGACCCTAATAAAGATCAAGGATTATAGTCTCTGGTGATTTTATATATTTTACCACCAGTAGTTTTAGCTTCTGTTACTACTATTAGGAGATGGAGGCACATATCAGCCTCTGCTATTGTTAGCTGGGTAATGGATGATACCTATATATTCCTGTGGACTTAGCCAGTAGAGTTTTTATACTCGTATCTTTTGGATATTAGGGTATCCAATACGATGAAAATTGGTCATTGGAGAGTTATCATGTTTGATCATTGTTGAGAATGATTTGAGGTTGAGGGATATTGGGAGATCAGATATTGTGATGTGTTGATTTCTAATGAATTATGAGAGTAAATGTTATGTGGTTGTTTGATGATCTATTAGTGGATAACTATTTTGATGATCTATTATTTGGGTTGTTGTTGATGGTGACATAGTGAGTGTCATGTATGATATTCACAGGTTTGATGTTTATAGTTGGTGATCAGATTATAAATCGAGTGTTAGAGAGTTTATGGTTTAGAGTGCCTATGAGATTTTAATAAATCTGGTTAGTTGTGGTTAGTTAACAGGATGATAAAATTGATGTTTACTTCCTCTGATATTGGACTATGTTGATAAATAATGATTTGATGTTTTGAATGTTAACTTGCTCTCATGGGAAGTAGAGACTTATTCATCTGATATTATGTGGGCTGATATTTTTTAGGATAAAAAAAATGAGAGTGTCTTGATGTTCTTGAATTCTGACTTTATCTTTTGGGTCGTATACCTTTATACATATGATTATTGTGGGTTTCTAGTAGATTATACCCGAGTGGTTAGACATACATGTCTGATTGTTTATTGGAGGTATTTTTCAATTAAAAACTATGTTGTGGAATGTGCACATATGTTTGAGTGTTTTATTGGATGTATCTTATCGATCTAATCTGAGTTGTGATATGTGCAGATGTGTTGGGTGTAATATTTGAGGTATCATGTTTATTATATGATTGTTTTGAGAGTATACTCGTGTCGATTATGATTTGTTGGAAGTATTACGTTGATTATACTCTTGGCATAAGTGTACATATGTCATGTGAGTGTTGTTGAGGTGTATTGTTGATTATACCTATGTTGATATATGCATACGGGTTTGATAGGTATTGTTGGAGGTATCACACCGATTTATACCTGTGCTATGAGTGTGTTTAGTGTGTACAAATTGGAGGATTATGTCGATCATACATATGTTGTGTGACAAGTGTGCCAGGTGTATTGTTGGTAGCAGCATGATAATTCTGCTTATGTTGAACGCAGGGTGTGGAGTGTCTGCATTATGTCATTTGTTGGATTACCTTGTCAACCCATATTCTTATCAGTGGGTGACTCACTACGATGTTGATGGATTTGACGATGAGTTTGATGTGATTGTTGGATTGTTATACCTTTGGCTGCCCACAGTGATATGTAGTAAAGTGATCTTGTACAGACTCTAGTTGGATAGTTAGATGTCTTGGTCATTTATGGATTGTCTGTGGTAGAGCGACCTCATGCAGTCTCTGGCTAGATAGTAGGGTGCTTTAGGCACTTATGTTTGTTCTCCCACATATTTTAGATGGTTGTGGTGGAGCGTAGCTCCCACATATTATGGACTGTTTTTGGTGGAGCGTTGCTCCCATATATTGTGGATTTCTTGTAGTGGAGAATTGCTCCCTTATATATATTGTAGACACATATTGAGGATTTATTGTGGTAGAGTGTTGCTCCCACATATATGGTATTTTCTGTGATGGAGCGTTGCTCTCACACTGGAGGATCTATTCTTTGGTGATTTATATCGTTGGTGATCAGATCTGTTTATTGTCGAGGATCTTATGGATTGGGAATGTCTGTGATACAGACATTATGTGTATTGGTTTTACCATTAGGGCTTGCGAAGCCTTAGATGTTTTCAGAGACTTGATGATTTCGGTATTCCCAGGATGTTTGGATCGGTTTCCATTGTCTTTGTTGACGATGTTGTGATCTATTTTGGATCCACGGTGAGTCACGCACATCATCTTTGCATAGTTCTAGAGATATTTCGATGGAAACATCTATATGTGAAGTTCAGTAGTGTGTATTTTGATTGTCTCCTGTGAGACACACGGTCACCAGTAGGAGTATATCGTGGTTCCACAGAAGATCGAGGTTGTTACCGTTGGGAGTAGACGGAGTCTATAGAAGAGGCTTGCAACTTCCTTTGTTTGGCTTGATATTTCCGGAGATACGTTGAGTGTTTCTCACGGATTGCTATGCTACTTACACGCCTGACCATGAAAGGCGTGAAGTTTATTTGGACTGAGGATGGCAAGACCAGCTTCTAGGAGTTGAAGCGGAGACTAGTGTCGGCTCCGATTTTGGTTTTATCTTCTGGAGAGGACGGATATGTCCTCTACACCGACGCATCTATTCAGGGTTTGAGCGCTGTTCTTATGCAGCACGATATGGTAGTCTCCTATGCTTCTCGTCGGTTGAAGGATCATGAGAAGAACTACCCTGTACATGATCTGGAGCAAGTCGCCATTATTTTTGCCATGAAGATTTGGCGATATTATTTATATGGCGTTACATTTGAGATTCTCACTGACCATAAGAGTCTCAAATATCTGGTTACTTAGAAGGAACTTAATCTCCGACAGAGGAGATGGATGGAGTTCCTGAGCTAATGTGGTTGTCGATGCGCTTAGCAGGAAGTCCGGAGGGACTTTAGCTTGCCACCGAATTGTGGTCACAGACTTGATTTAAGATTTCTCTGATTTGGGACTTGAGGGGTAAGGACAGACAGAGCAGGGTACTCTGGTTACCATGGTTGCTCAGTCGTTGATCAGGACGAGGATACGAGAGCCCTAGGCTGCTGATCAGTATTTGCAGTTTATTTACAGCCAGATAGCTTCCAGGCAGCAGACCGAGTTCACACGAGACGAGGAGAGTGTTATACACTACCGAGACAGATTTTGCGTGCTTCAGTCTCATCCGGTCTTATAGGAGTTACTTCCGGAGGCTCATCGCTCATGATTTGCTGTCCACCCAGGCGGTACCCGTATGTACCAAAATTTGAGATGTTTCTATTGGTGGAATGACATGAATGACGACATGAAGGAAGACATCGCGGATTTTGTAGCTAGATGTCTTGTTTGTCAGCAAGTGAAGGCCGAGCACCAGAGACCTGCTGGATTACTTAGCGGATTCCTATTTCCGAGTGGAAACAAGAACATATTACTATGGACCTGGTGGTGGGTTTGCCGAGGACACGACGAGGCCATGACGCGATTTGGGTAATCGTTGATCGATTAACCAAATCCGCGCACTCGTTAGCAATCCGGAAGACTGATTTCTTGGATCGATTGACAGATCTGTATTGCCGGGAGATTATCAGATTACATGGTGTCCCTTTGACTAGTATTTCGGATAGAGACCCCGGTTCACGTCTCGTGTCTGGCAGAGTCTGCAGCAGGCCTTGCGAACGCAGCTCCGTTTTAGTACAACTTTCCATCCGCAGACAGATGGACAGTCAGTGCAGACCATACAGATTCTAGAGGATTTGCTGAGGTCATGTATGTTGGATTTTTAGAGGCAGTTGGGAGGACCATTTGTCATTGGTAGTGTTCGCCTACAACAACGGTTTGCATTTGGCTGTCCAGATGACACCGTTTGAAGCGTTGTATGGTAGGCCTTGTCGAACACCCACCCTCTGGGATGAGGTTGGGGAGGCCCAGTTGTTGGGACCTCATAGAGCTCAGCATGAGGCAGAGTTGGTCCGTACTATCAGACAGAGGATGTCAGAGGGATAAGACTGCCAGAAGAGTTATGCTGACCGGAGTCGGAGACTCTTAGAGTTCTCTATTTGCGACCATGTATTTCTGCGAGTTTCACCCGTGAAAGGGGTGAAGAGATTTGGCTTCAGAGGTAAGCTAGTTCCACGATACATTGGACCTTTCTAGATCTCGGAAAGGATTGGAGCGGTAGCTTACCGGTTGGCACTACCACCGTCCTTGGCAGGAGTGCACGATGTATTCCACATATCTATGCTGAGGAGATACGTACCCGAACCGACACATGTGCTGACAGATATCTCAGTTTCAGTACAGCCTGACGTCACTTATGAAGAGATTTCGATACGGATTTTAGACCGGAAGGAGAGTCAGTTGCGGAACAAGACTATCCGGCTGGTTAAAGTCGGATGGCAGCATCATTCGGACGAGGAGGCTACTTGGGAGCTCGAGGATACTATCCGAGCTCGATATCCCCATCTTTTCATTTGAGGTATATGATTTAGTTTACCGTTCAGCATTTATACTTTCTGTCTGTTGTTAGTACTTGCTGATGGTAGATAATGAAATTTGGGGACCAAATTTTTATTAGTGGGGGAGAATGTAAAATACCGGAAAAAGGCGAATATTAATAAGGGAATTTTCTGGAATTTTTGAAAATTTTTCGGGAATTTTTCGGAGCTCGTACGGACGAGTTGACGGGGATAAAAACGGGGTCTGGAAAAGCCTGTTTAGGCTACTCCATTTAAATGAGGAAAAGTTGAATTTCTTAATTTCTTTTTCTTTATTTATTTTATTTCCTTTGTGTCGCCGTTCACTCCTTCCCCCGCGCGAACCTGAGCCCTAACCGCACCCTCTCCCTCGCGATTAAAGCCTCACCGACCCCTTCCTCTTCTCCTTCTTCGTCACCGAGCACTTCCTTTCTCCCTCTCCGCAGTCGAGTAACCTTCTTCGTGCCCTAGCCGTCGGCGATGCATGAAGTCGCGCCTTTCTCCCTCAGCCCTAGCAGCCGTCGTCGCACGGAGCAGATCCTCTCCTTCTCTGCGTTAGAGCCGGCGCCACTGCTGGCCACCCCGTGCCCTAGCCGAGCCCTTGCTGTGGAGTTCACAGCCGCCGACGCCGATCGCCACCTTATTGCCGGATTTCACCTTTGTTCTCCACCCGACGGTGCCGCCGTTTTCCCCTCTTTTCCTCGGTCACCTCCGCACAAACGAATCACGGCAGAGCATTTCCTCACCGGTCTCTCTTGATCTGCCCTTCCCTGTGCCATAGCCGCCAGCCACCGAGCACCTTCGATTACTGCCACCGTGCCCTAGCTAGCCACCGGCGTCGCACGGAGCAGCGTCGCCTCTCGCTATGCCGCCTCTCCGCTGTTCTTGATCATTCCTTCTTTGTGGTGAAGTTAGGTCAACAGTTGGGGTAAGTTGGATTCTTGGTAAGGAATTTTGTGTTATGTAATTGGGTATCTTGATTTGGTGATGTTCACATCTTATTAATCTGATAGTGGGGAAAAGATTTTCCGTAGGGTTTGCTTTACTGTGGATTTATTCTAATTCCAGCAATAACCATCTCTTGGCGTTGGATCAGTGATTACAGCTGTGGAATTTAAGGTAAGGTTTAGGGTTTTTGATCTTCGTTGTAGGTGATTGCTAGTTGTGTTAGCAATACTTGTTAACTTAAGTTTAGAAATAAATCTAAAGGTGTAATTAGGGTTAATGAAACTAACCCTAATTGGTCAGTGGATTAGAAATTAGTTTAGCTATTTGTTTATAATTAAATTAGCTAAACTGTGCGATTTAACACAGGACTTTGACGCGAGACGAGGACCTTTCTATTTTCGGAGGCGGGTACTTTTGACTTATTGTCTTTGATATGCTTAGTAATGAAATTAACAATTTGCATTAATTGTGTTTTCTCATTTGTTCGGTTAATCACTGCCCGATACATGTTGCCTGCTGGATTGATTGTTTGTTTGCATCTCGTATTGATACCTATCTGATTTCACATGCTCATGGGTAGTGATATAACCATGTTTTACCATGTCAGGACCTAGGTTTGATACCTTAATTGATCAGTATACCTTGATATGATTTATTTACTTTGGTGCACATTATCATATGTCCAGAGATTGATTTAGCATATTACCATGCTTAGTGACATGCACCATTCGCATGATTGCATGCTGTGTGAGAGATTGCTCCATTATTGTCGAGCACTTTGCCAGTTTTCATCACTGTTCGGTGCTCCGTTGTGACGCTCATGGGTAGCGTGACACAGCGTGGTAGCACGTCAGTTTGACTCTTCCGGTGCTCCGTTGATCCGCTCATGGGTAGTGTGACGCAGCGTGTAGCACGTTAGAGATTCCTCCTCGTCATAGTGTACCGGGAGATGAGAGCATTGCGCTCCCCCATTTATGATTTGGGGTAGGAGTACGTGTGTACTCCGACAGCATCCCGTCCACTCGGTCACTCATCAGGAGTAGTGATGCAGAGTGCACGGTCGTCACAGCCCTACCCACTCGGTCCCACTTTTGTTGTGAGTTGGCTGACTGACGTCAGGGGTGACCATGACATTGGCATCATATGCATGATGCATTTATTGCTTGTGTTTGTGTTTGCTGCATTTATATGCTGCATATTGTTTGGATACCTATGTTTGACATGCATACAGGATTTCCCTATCACTCGGACTGTTTGTCCTTATACCCAGGTCCTGGTTAGTACAGTTTCTCTCCTGTTTTACTTCGGTTTGCACTTACCTTTCTTTTATCGGGAGACTGTACGCATGATTAGTGCTAGGTGTTATTTCTTTACTTTGCATATCAATTGTACCTGCTGAGTGTTGGACTCACTCCGCCTCCATTGTTGTTATATTTCAGGATGATGCTGTCAGGAGAGAGTTCTAGTTGCTGGTCCCCTGAAGACCCGAAGACTTACGGATCTACTGGTTTTGTTTGTTTTCTTTTTTACTATGTTATAGACTTAGTTTGTTTGGATACTTGGACTTTGTATGGATTTTGAGATGTTGATGGATTTTTTGTATGATTTGGATTTTATTCTACTACATGCCTGCCTGGACGGCAGAAGAGGTGAGTTCGTCGGATTTGAGCTTTACGAGTGTAGTGGAGTAGGGTGGATTTCGAGTCAGGGTATTATCTTTCTGTTTACTTATATAAACTGTGTGGTGATGGTTTATTTTGTTGTTATTATTCCAGCCGCATGTGGCTGAGGTATTTAGTGCTTGTAGAAAGTTTCAGATTGTCCACCGTACAGGGGAGATGCTGCCGAAATTTTCTCGGACAGGGACTCCTCTGGGGCGTGACAGATGATGTTCCGCTACTCACTCGGAAGTGTCGACGACCGGAATCTGCATCTGCCTCAACTCCACTTGATGAGCCACAGCCCGAGCGGGGCGCGGATGCTCCGGTGTTGTCCGGGACGGTTTCCCTAGAGAGCACCCCGACCCCACAGGGCTCTCCGAGGGCAAGCTCTGAGGTGTCGCCATCCAGCCCTTCAAGAACTCTGCGCCGTATCAGGCGTTTGGGCGAGCTTCCTTCCTCGTCCACCGGTGGGCCATCCGGTAAGGCCGATGCTTCTCGAGGTGAGCCGAGCGGCTCGAATTTAATTAAAACCGTCCTGTGCCTCCCCTCAGAGGAATATATGGCTGCTGCTGATCGGCCAGTGGTCCCCGAGCAGCAGATCACCTTGACAGGCCCTCTCGCAAAAGCTTGGGAGGACGCTCGGCGCCGGATAAAAGCGATGACTCCCGGGCAACTCGGCGACAGCAACCTTCAACAAGCCACCGGGGTATGCTCTTTTCCTTTGTTCGTGTATTTGAATTAAGTTTTTAACCTGTTCACTTTTGCTCGTAGAACTGGGTGGAGCAGATTGTCATTAGCAATCGGTTGTCCGAGCTGGAGGATGAATTGAAAAAACTCAAAGCCGCGGGGGACAGCCAACAGTCGACGGCCGCTCTGGAGAAGGCCAAAAAATTACTGGAAGCCGAACGGAAACGGGCTTCCGATCTAGCGAGCAAGGTCGTTCGGCTCGAAGCGATGGTCAAACAACGAGATAAGGATATCAAGACGGCGATCACTCGGAAGCGACAGGCCATCGATGACATGGATCGAATGAAGGTGGAGATCAGAGGACTGGAGCAATGCATCAAGGATCTGGATACTCTTCTGGCCACCGAGAAGGAGAGTCGCTCGGCCGATCTTCAAAGATTTGATGGAGAATTGAAGGATCTCCAGGCTGCCAGCGACGCTGCCCACGCCGCGCTTAAAGAATATCAAGAGGGGGAGTCGGCTCGTTCTAACGAAGTGAGGAAGGCGTATCTCCGCTCGGAAGATTTCGGAGAGAAGTTTACCGACAAGATATCCCTCACTTTCGAAGAAGCGATCAAGGCGGCGATGGATTACCTGAAGACCAAGGGCCACCTGCCCGCCGAGCTGGCCACCCCCCCCCCCCCCCCCGAGGACCTCGCGACCGTGATGGGCGCCATCCCTGACACTCTTTTTGACTTTGACGCGTGATAAGCGTTTTTTTTTTCTTTTTATGAACTTTTTTGTATTCAGGTCGTTCGGCCCAACTTTTTTGGTTATCCTTGTGCTTAATAGATAATCTTTTCCTTTCCTTCAGCTTTTGTTTTGGCAAGAAATTTTCCTCTCGTTATAACTAAAGTGTTCTTTAAAACTCCTCTGCTCGGCACCACGCTCTGTCAGACTAAAGTCGATTGTCTTTAATAACGTCATTCATCATGCGACTGAGTAGCCGCTCGGCGCGCGCGTTCACTTGTTCGCATTTTTAATTCCGATTAATCATCTTTTGCTTCGCGCCTTACCTCAAAGGAGTTTTCGATAGATTTTCGCAATGCGAGCCGCTCGGACGTTTATAGACGCCGGCTCGTCTCTCGATATTTAACTTCGGAGCTCGACGGTCTTCCGCTCGGACGTTTATAGACGTCGGCTCGTCTCTCGATATTTAACGTCGGAGCTCGACGGTCTTCCGCTCGGACGTTTATAGACGCCGGCTCGTCTCTCGATATTTAACGTCGGAGCTCGACGGTCTTCCGCTCGGACGTTTATAGACGCCGACTCGTCTCTCGATATTTAACGTCGGAGCTCGACGGTCTTCCGCTCGGATGTTTATAGACGCCGGCTCGTCTCTCGATACTTAACGTCGGAGCTCGACGGTCTTCAGCTCGGACGTTTATAGACGCCGGCTCGTCTCTCGATATTTAACGTCGGAGCTCGACGGTCTTCCGCTCGGACGTTTATAGACGCCGGCTCGTCTCTCGATATTTAACGTCGGAGCTCGACGGTCTTTACGGCTAACTTCGACATTGCCGATCGGCGGAACCCTCGGCCATCCTTTGAATTAATTTTGCTTCCTGCATTACAAGGACCTGGGCGACTAACATATACAAAAATGATTTACATTCGTGCACCTTTCACCCCGCTCGATAAGGCTAGAGATGATTCGCACTCCATGGTCGATCCAGCTGCCGCCCGTCTTCATCCTCCAAATAATAAGCTCCCGAGTGGAGTTTTCCAATAACCTTGAAGGGACCCGCCCAAGGAGCTTCAAGCTTGCCGACGTCGCCGACCGGCTTGACTTTCTTCCAGACGAGATCGCCGACCTGGAATGATCTGGGGATTACGCGACGGTTGTAGTTTTGCTTCATCCGCTGTCGGTATGCCATCAGCCGAACGGATGCCTTGGCTCGCTCCTCGTCGACCAAATCCAGCTCCATGTTCCTCCGTTCGGCGTTGCCATCATCATAACTCTGGATTCGGACGGACTCAACGCCGACTTCGACCGGAATGACCGCCTCGCCGCCATACACCAAATGGAATGGCGTGACACCCGTCCCTTCCTTCGGCGTCGTTCGGATGGCCCATAAGACGCCCGGCACTTCATCCGGCCAACTTCCTCCCAAATGGTCGAGCCGAGCGCGCAGAATACGAAGAATTTCCCGATTGGCTACTTCGGCTTGACCGTTGCTCTGGGGATAAGCCACGGACGTGAAGTGTTGCTCGATGCCGTAGCTTTTGCACCACTCCTCTAGCATCTTCCCTGTGAATTGCCGCCCATTATCGGAAACCAATCGGCGAGGGATGCCGAACCGACAGATGATGTGTTGCCAGTTAAATTTTTTGACCATCTGTTCGGTGATCTTGGCTAGCGGCTCGGCTTCCACCCACTTGGAAAAATAATCGACCGCCACTAGCAAAAATTTCCGCTGCCTGGTCGCCTTCGGAAATCTTGAAAAACGGAAGGCTCCGGTCGGCGGTTTTGGAGATGAATCTGGACAGAGCGGTTATCCGACCGGTCAAACGCTGCACTTCCCTTGTATTTCTCGGAGGCGGCATATCTTGTAGAGCTTTCACCTTGCTGGGATTTGCTTCGATGCCCCGCTCAGTCACTATGTACCCCAGAAAGCGCCCTCCTTTTGCTCCGAACAGGCACTTCTGGGGATTTAGCTTGACTCCATATTTGCACAGCGTTCGGAAGGTTTCTTCCATATCCTTAAAGAGATCGGCCGCTCGGACGGATTTAATGAGAATGTCGTCCACATAAACTTCTAGATTCCGCCCGATCTGTTCTCTGAATATTTTATTCATCAAGCGCTGATATGTGGCCCCCGCATTCTTTAATCCGAACGGCATCACGACTTTTTCTTGATCTTCACGGGCGAGCGGCACTTGGTGATAGCCCTGATAGGCGTCGAGCATACAGATTAATTCGCAGCCGGCCGTAGAGTCCACCAGCTGATCTATCCGGGGCAGAGGATAAAAATCTTTCGGGCAAGCTTTGTTGAGATCTCGAAAATCTATGCACACTCTCCACTTGTTGTCTGGCTTGGAGACTAATACTACGTTAGCCAACCAGCTCGGGAACTGCACCTCGCGTATATGGCCGGCCTCCAGAAGTTTTCCACCTCTGCTCGGATGATGGAATTCTGCTCGGCGCTGAAGTCCCTTTTTCTTTGCTTTACTGGCCGAGCGTCCGGTCGGACATGCAACTCATGCTGCGCTATGTTCGGCGAAATTCCGGGCAGCTCATGTGTCGACCAGACGAAGACATCATGATTTCTTCGGAGGCATTGGATCAGCTCCTCTTTCTGCTTCTCCTCCAGATCGGACGCAATAAAAGTCGTGGCCTCCGATCGGGTTGGGTGAATCTGCACTTCCTCCTTTTCTTCATAAATTAAAGAGGGTGGCTTTTCGGTGATGGCATTTACCTCGATCCGGGGCGCCTTCCGAGCGGAATTGGCTTCTACTTGGATCATCTCGATGTAGCATCGCCGAGCTGCTAGCTGATCTCCCCGTACTTCTCCCACTTTGTCCTCCACGGGGAACTTGATCTTCTAATGGAAGGTCGAGACGACCGCTCGAAATTCGCTGAGCGCCGGTCATCCCAAAATGACATTGTAGGACTAGGGAGAGTCGACCACCACGAAGTTTGTTGTCCTTGTCCTCCTGAGCGGCTCTTCTCCCAGCGAGGTAGCCAGCCGGAGCTGTCCGACCGGCTGAACTTCGTTACCTGTAAACCCGTAGAGCGGAGTTGTCATGGGCAACAGCTCGGCTCGATCAATTTGCAGCTGATCGAACGCCTTCTTGAATATGATGTTGACTGAGCTCCCTGTGTCAACAAATACGCGGTGAATAGTGTAATTGGCTATTATCGCTTTGGTGAGCAGAGCATCGTCGTGGGGTACTTCAACTCCTTCCAAGTCCCCGGGCCCGAAACTAATTTCGGGTCCTTCAGCTCGTTCGCGGCTACAGCCGACCGCATAAATCTGGAGCTGCCGGACGCTCGCCTTTCTAGCTCGATTGGAGTCTCCTCCGGTCGGCCCGCCAGCAATAACGTTGATCTCGCCTCGGGAAGTATTGCTTCTATTTTCCTCTTCCCGAGCGGACGGTCGGGACCGTTCTCTGGACGCTCGGCGATTCTCCTGCCTTGGAGAACGATGTCGATCGGGAGTCTATTGTCGTGGCCTATCAGCTCGCGTCCGATCGGCTTTATGAGTTCTCTGTTGCCTGTCGACTGAGGGAGACCGTCGTCCGGCATTCCGGGGCACAGGATGAACCACGAAGGGAAGACTTCGACAATCCCTTGTGTTGTGCGTATCCGTCCGGTGGAAGGAGCAGAACATCGGGGTCCATCTCTTCTTTGACTTGGGTCGGGCGGCAGCTACCTCTTGCACATGGGACCTGGCGTGGGGGGATCGGATTGCTTCGGCCCTTGGTCCTCTAGGCGGCTGATGAGCGGCGTGCTGTTTCCGCTCGGCCGGAGGAGCCCGCTCGGCTGGAGTTTCCTTTTTCCTGGCCGCTTGCGCCTCTTCCACGTTGATATATTCGTTAGCCCGGTGTAGCATGTGATCGTAATCTCAGGGCGGCTTTCGGATGAGTGATCGGAAAAAATCCCCATCCACTAGGCCTTGTGTGAAGGCATTCATCATGGTTTCCGAAGTGACCGTTGGAATATCCATCGCCACTTTGTTGAATCGCTGGATGTAAGCTCGGAGTGATTCTCGGGCTTCTTGCTTGATGGCGAACAGGCTCACGCTCGTTTTCTGGTAGCGTCGGCTGCTTGCAAAATGGTGGAGGAAGGTCGTTCGGAAGTCCTTGAAGCTTGTGATGGATCCGTCCGGCAACCTCCGAAACCACCGTTGAGCCGATCCCGAGAGAGTGGTAAGAAAAACTCGGCACTTTACTCCATCTGTGTATTGATGGAGAGTAGCTGTGTTATTGAACTTACCCAGATGATCATCTGGGTCAGTTGTCCCATTATACTCGCCGATCGTCGGAGGCACGTAGTGCTTTGGCAGAGGATCTCGTAGAATAGCCTCTGAAAATTGGCGATTAATCCTCTCGGGCAATGCGCCCGCTCGGGGGGCTTTCCCTTTCCGGTCATCTCGTCTAGGCATTTCATCTGAAGAAGATCCCCGATCTCTATGAGCTGCCACGGCTTCAGGAGTGCGGAATAGGGCCCGATGAAATGCAACGGTGGCCGGCGGGGCTTCCGCTCGACCGCCAGACGCTGACGTTGCTTGCTGCTCCGGTCGCTCGGCTGTGGCTTTCTGTTTTTGCTCCATAAGCTTTGCGGCCCTTATCTCGATCAGAGCGTCGAGTTCCTCGTTCGAAAGCGTCACCATGTGTTGTCGTCCAACCTCGTCCATTGCTTCCGATCGGATGCAGGAGCGTTCCCACAGACGGCGCCAAATTGATCCTGTCCGAACGTTGACTCAACGGACGCTGGGCACGTGGCGCTCTCCGGGTCACCGATGTAGATCTCCGGCTAGTCTCACGAAGCTCCGGCGAACCTGCATAGAAGTCGGGCCAGGAAGGGGTTCCCGGCGGCGACCCTCCGACGCTCAAGTCAGGCAAGCAAGTGGTTGAAAAAGTAGCTCCAAAGCTTGCAGAACACGTACCTCCGGCGAAGTCTGCTACTCCTTATATAGAGCGGTGAAAGAGCCTCTACACGCCCACCGAGGCGCGTACGTGTCCGCAGGCCATACCTCGATATGTGTTTGTCAGAAAGCTTACCTGACGCCATACTGCAACAGTCCCGTCGTGCCTTCGATGGGACAACAGGATACCCTGTTGTCAGACTAGAAGTATGGCCTAGCCATACGACTTGACGGCTGTCAGCAGATGTTCCTGTCCCTATTTACCCACCGCCGGCCAGGACGTCCGCCCGGCCGGCTAGACGGAGAGCGCCGTCCGGACGGCCCTAATTCCCTGCGCCGGCCCGGCCGGGTTGCGCGCCCATTACGTCCTACCATCTCTTAGGCCTTCCGCTAGGTCATTATTTACTGTTTCATTGAACGTCGGAACCCCGATCCCTGTCAGGGCGCCTTTTACCATCAGATGTTTACTGTCAGACCGATCGGCCTGCCCTTTTCTCATGAGTCCGGTCGGCTCACCCTTCTTCGACGGACCACCTGGCCCTTTGACCTCCACGTGGCGCTGACCCCTCGTTAGGGGGTCCCGGGTTTTTACCACCGGATCAATTAGGATGTATGAATTGTTAGAATTGTGTTAGTTTGTTTGTATGTATGGATTGTTGTGATGTGTAAAATGTGATTATATGTATGGATTGTTAGTATGTGTAAAATGTATTGTATATATGAATTGTAAAATCTGATGTTGGTATGTATGAAACGTCATAATATATATATATATATATATATATATAGGGTAGATCCCGAATGTAAAATGTCTCGTTTTAATTTGTTTTACTAACGGAATACCAACGGAAACAAAGTTTCCGTCCGTAATCAGTTTCTATAATCACTGACGGAAATACTGTTTCTGTCAATAAATCTGGTTGCAGGGAATAATATTTCCGGTGGTGTCAGAAATACTATTTCCATCAGTAAATCTAGTTGCATGAAACCGTGTTTATGGTGGTGTTTACCGACAGAATATTTATTTAGTTGACAAAAATATTGACAGAATTTTGCTTTCCGTCGGAAAACCCCATTTGACGAATGATATCCCAACAAACATTTTTCTGTCGGAATGTCGCCGATAAGAGAATATTCCAACTGATTTCCAATGGAAAATTCTATCGATAAATCTAATTATTTTTGTAGTGTGTATTGATTTGAACGTAATTAATATATGCCACATTTTACAAAAAAACATACCATCAACATGATCACATGTCACATATCTATTACATTAATATCTTTCTTTTATTAACATATATCCACATTCATTTTAATATTAATACTCATTATTTTTTATCTCATTATTCACTCATTCATCTTTATTCCTATTTTATATTAAATAAATATTTTTTTTGAAATTTACTGATTGACTGCATTCAATAATTGAACATTGACATGTATGTGAGTGTTATAACAAGCATACATATTGATTGTAATACTATTTAGGTATTATAACACCCACGTATTAGTACATATACCACGGCAAATTTTTGTTCCTTTT